>NC_035169.2:8053609-8653609 GCF_001659605.2 Manihot esculenta | reverse complement strand
GCGGTGAGAGGAGGAAAGACTCCTAAATGGGTTAGTACCAAAAAAGGTAGATCTAGGGTTTTGAAACCCTAAAGAGGAAAAAATTAAATTTGAACCCTAAAATCAGGAAAAGGCTCTGATACCATGAAGAATTTTGGGAAAATTTAGAGAATTCTTGTATTTCACTCTTAATCTTTACAATTGGTTTATATGACTATTTATACACAAAGAATTATATCTAAACAGGAAGTAAATAATCAAATAATAATTACAGAGATAATTAAGGATCCTAATCAAATCAAATCATATCCCTAGAATCAGTTAGGATCAGCAAATAAGTCAACAATAACATTTGTATCCCTTCTGTGTTGGAGAATACCCAACAAACACACATTTAAGGGCCTTGGGATCCAATTTTCCTGCTGTCCTAGTATGGACAAAGCAAACACACCCAAATACTTTTGGTGGAACAACGTATGAATTCTTTCCTTGTAGAATCACCAAATGACTAATAAAGTCAAAGGTCTTGAGAGGCATTCTATTGATAAGATAAGCATATGCAAGGATTGCATCTCCCCAATATGCTTTGGGTAGATTCATGGTAAACATAAGAGATCGAGCTACCTTCAATAGATGCCTATTTTTCCTCTCAACAACGCCATTTTGAGCACTAATATAAGGACAACTAGTCTGGTGTACTATTCCATTACTCTCCAAATAAGCAGAAAAACTACTATCCATGTATTATCTTCCATTGTTAGTTCTCAAAATTTTCACCTTAGTATCAAATTGAGTACAAACCATCTTATGAAGGATTAAAAACAAGAAAAGATATCACTTTTAGCTTTAATCAAATAGACCCAAGTCATTCGAGTGCAACAATTAATAAAGGTGACAAACCATCGATTACCAAATAAGGAGATAGTTTGAGTAGGCTCCTAAACATCAGAATGAATAGTCGCAAAAGGAATTTGACTTTTATTATGACTCAAAGAATAGGATGTTCTAGTGTGTTTAGCATACTCACAAGCATCACAAAATAGAGAATCAAACTGAGTTCTAGCAAACAAATTAGGATAAAGTTTTTCTAAGGCAAAAAATGATGGATGCCCTAACCGTTTGTGCTACTGTATTATTTCTTGATTGACATTCTTATTTTCTCCAAAACAGGTTTGAGATATCGAAGAACCTGGATCACCCTCCAACATATATAAGCCATCATGCAACCTACCATTGCCAATCCTCTTTTCTGTGCGAAGATCTTGAATAACACAATGATCAGGAAAGAATTCAAATTTACAATTAAGGGCATTGGTGATAGCACTGACAGATAAAAGGTTGACAAGAAAGTGGGGAACATGAAGGACATATGATAATTTAATGTTGGATGTGCAAATAACAGAACCCGTTCCGAATATAGGAGTAAAAGAGCCATCAGTAATTCTGACACTATCTTCGGTTACAGAAAGAAAATAATTGAGAAAGCCTTTAGAAGAGTTTGTCATGTGTCTATTCGCACCAGAATCAATAATCCATGGAACATTATTAAGAGAGGAAGCATTACCTGACTTTACAAAATTAGATGTGGCACGGAGGACGAATAATCAGAGTTAGGAATCGAGACCCTTTTACCTTCTGTCATGGTAAAGATTTATGAACCGTGAAAAAATAGGAGGTACCCAAGGTTGTACACACAAGAGAGTCCAATCGATTCACCAAAAGACCGCGTAGCGGCACGGGAAGGCCGGAAAGATGGTTGGAATCGTCGTCGGAGTGATCGGTGCGGCGAAGCAGTGTCAGGCGCTTGGTCACGTGATGGGTCACGCGCCGGGAAGGGGAGGCGCGTGAGCCTCACGCGTGGGCTTTTGCGGCGTCGGAGTTGGTCGATCGGCCGGTGACAGTTCTGGTACTGGCGGTGAGAGGAGGAAAAACTCTTAGATGGGTTAGTATAAAAAAAGGTAGATCTAGGGTTTTGAAACTCTAAAGAGGAAAAAATTGAATTTGAACTCTAAAATCAGGAAAAAGCTTTGATACCATGAAGAATTTTGGAAAAAATATTAGAGAATTCTTGTATTTCACTCTTAATCTTTACAATTGGTCTATATGACTATTTATACACAAAGAAATTATATCTAAACAAGAAACAAATAATCAAATAATAATTACAGAGATAATTAAGGATCCTAATCAAATCAAATCATATCCCTAGAATCAGTTAGGATCAGCAAATAAGTCAACAAGTGTGATATATTCATGGTTAAGAAAGAGAGATTTGAGTGTAATGGGTTATTGAGTTTTAACTTATACTCTTTATCAACAATTCCCTTGATATTAAGACTCTTTTAGTGTTTTTGCTGAATGTTGTCCTCATTACACATCCATGATTGCTTCTATATTACTCAAGTTTCTATTGGTTTTCTTATTCTCTCTATGCTTAAAGTGGTAAGAAGGAGATAAAGGGGGAGACTTTCAAATTAACACTTTGTCTGTGAGGAGATAAAGTAAAGTAAGTTTTTCATGTTTTCAAATCTTTATACTTTTTTATTTTGGAGGAAGGAAAAGTTTTTCAAAGTATTTGGAGATTTTGAAGAGAAAATTTTTTTGACCCACTGATTGATGGATTAAAAATGAAGGTTTTTAAGTTTTTTTGCTTAGAAACCTCTAAACATCCTACTTTAAAAAAAACCTTGTGCTCTCTGAAACGTAAGTTGTAAACCTTGAAAATCTTCTATTACATTAAAAAACTCATCCCAATAAAAGGCTAAATGGTTAATATGTATCAATGGAGGGACGTAAATAGAGAGGGACGGGATGGGATGAGAGGGGTTGTGGAGAGAACACAAGGGGGGGGGGGGGGGGAGAGGGAGAGAGAGAGAGATTAATTTTTTATTAATTAAGTATTTTGATAAGAGTCAAATCAACAAAAAGAGGAGAGGCAAAATATATATATTTTTTTTTAATCACAATTGCCGCTCAGATGTAATTGGGATCTTGTTATTGAAGGTAAGAGGAAGTTTTATATGTATCAAAATTGAAATTGAATGGGTTTTATGATAATAATTGAGTTCAGGTGCCATCAGTGAAATTTTCCGTCTAAATCAATAGTTTTAGCTAGCCATTAAGCTTTAGCTTCTCATTCTATTTAATTTATTACTATGGTAGCAGTATCTATAGCTCATAGTTTTGCCTGTTCTGAATCCCAGGTTCTCACTGTGGGAGCTCTTCACCTGGCTGACTCTGCTGCATTGAGAACTGCAGCTTCTGTTTGGCATGATGAGCTGGCAGTGCTTCTAAAGCCCTTGCTGGTTGTCAATATTGGAGGGCCTACCAGTAAGATTTCTCATTTTCTGGGAGCTTTTTGCCTGAACTTCATCGTATTATTGTTGATTAACGCCCGAGTAGTGTACATTCAGAAGTATCGGGAGTATTTAGTGGTTGTAACATGTTTTAGAATAGCTGCAGATGCATTATTGTGAGAATATGTTCAAACATACATCTTCTACCACATCTTATTAGAGAAGTCTTTGATATTCTGGGAGTTATATAAGAGCAGTCCACAGAATGCAAATATTCTCTGTTAAATTTGGGTTAGGCCTAACTCACCCCAAAAGCTAGCTCAAGGGGAGGAGTGCCTATGGTCCGTATAAGGGGCACATTACCCCTTTTCACAACCGATTTGGGATTCAACATACCCTCTCACGCCTAGAATTTTACTGGTGCGTGACATATTCATGGGAGGCCCAACATTGGATGGGAGACTCTGATACCATGTTGAATTTGGGACAGACCTAACTCACTCCAAAAGCTAGCTCAAGGGGGAGGAGTACCTATGGCCCATATAAGGGCACATTACCCCTTTTCACAATCGATGTGGGATTCAACATTCTCAATCTTGTATTTTATAAGTTGTGCAGCAACGAGCCTGATGATCATCTCTAAACCAAGTTTTAAGCTGGCCCACTTATCATATGCTCATGCACAAGCTGGGGATAGCCTGGTTTGTATTGTTGAGTGAGATGTAGGTGTTTGATAATTGGCTAGGTTTATTGCTGGCGGTTGATATGTTTCAACCAAAACAAGGGTGTGTTTGGCAGAAAGGGAATGTCACATGGTGAGATGTTTGGATTTCTTGTTGGATAAAGGGTTTATTTCATTATTTGTTTGTTATTGCCTGAATTTTTTCTCATATAACATTAATTTTTTTTGCAAATAAAAATCCTATGGGCACCAGATCACTGTTACACTGTGTGGTACATAACATGAACCTTGTGTTATTAACATATCTATATCATCTTAATTTCACATAATGATTTATTACTTTCAAGTGAACTGCATTTTCCTTCGTTGAGTAGTCAAATTCATCCTTTTACCATAATCCGTATCTTACGTCTTGTTTTCTTAATAGGCAACTGTGAGTATGGAACAGATCTGGCAGAGCAGTTAACAGATATGCTGCGGAAAGTTCTATGGAGTTGTGGAAGTGTTCGGATATCTTTTTCTAGAAGAACACCTCAGAAGGTTCGTATGCTCTAATGCAATTTCTATTGTCATTTCTTTTGATGTATAGTCGCTATTTGTTGGTGCTGTTATTGGCAGGTGTCTAATGTTTTAGTGAAAGAATTTAGTAATAACCATAAGGTTTACATTTGGGATGGTAAAGGTATGCAGCTACTTACAAGGACATTTTCTAGATTACTTTTGCTTGTAGGAAGAATAAATTCCTTTTGAATGCTTACTGCTTAGGTCCAAATCCACATATGGGGCATCTAGCTCTGGCTGATGCTTTTGTCATCACAGCAGATTCTGTGAGTATGTTGAGTGAGGCTTGTAGCACTGGGTATGTTTATTGGATGATAATGAGAGCTGCTCTCGATTTATGGCTCGTGCGTTTTTCTGATCTTGGTTTTTGGGCTGCAGGAAGCCTGTCTATGTTGTAGGAGCTGAGCGGTGCACATGGAAGTTTGCCGACTTCCAAAAGAGATTATATGATCATGGAGTGGTTAGACCATTCACTGGTGAAGAGGATGTAAGTGGCCATCTATTTCACCTTATACTTTGCTGCTGCTTTATTAGAAGATGTCAATCCTATTTATTGTTCAAAATTGCAATTCTTTATCTGTATTAAATACCTTCTTTGAATTTCCTTTAGTTAAATTAGAGGAAAAAATTACTATTTTGTCCTTGTAGGAAAACTTAGTTTTCCCCTAGTTTTGAAAAGTACATAAAACATCCATTTTGAAGTCTGCTAATTAGTCTTTCAGCTAATTTTAGCTATTAAGTACTACAAAAAAAAATTTTAAATAATCTTAATATGGAGGGACTAATAAGTAAACTTTATATAAAACTGAGTGATTAACTAATAGATTTTTTTAAATAACAGGGATTAAATATTAAAATATTTAATGTCTAAAACTAACTAAATATATTTTTTAAAATCGAAAATCGAGGAATCAACTAATGAGTTTACTGACATCCTAACATACTTACTAAATAGTAAATTTCCCTAAACTAAATTGCATGCATGCATTAAGCATCAAAAGCTACTGCAAAGAGATAAATTAGTTCTATTAATGGTTAGATCATTACTGCAATAGCACCAAAAAATAAGTTTGTGGTCTATGTTTACCCATAATCACAGTACACTGTCACTTAAGAAAGCATCATGCTCAACTTTCACTCATCAGTGGTTTGATCTTACAGATTTCTGAGGTCTGGAGCTATCCTCCATTAAATGACACTGCAGAGGGTGCTAGACATGTAATGGACGCGCTCGCTGAGCGTGGATGGAGAATACAATCAGCTGAGAATGATGTGCTCTTCTAACTTCAGCATGACCAACTTTATGCAGTGCACCAAATTGATTCCTCCCTGGTGCATTGTTTATCTGAGATTTTAGCAGTTGCCAAAAGCAGTTAAGTTTAAACTGACATCTTGAACTTCTGACACATTGTAAAATTAATTTTGAATTGATCCCCCAGTTTTGTCGTTTGATACAACCTAGGGTTTTAGTCTATAGAAGAGCAGCAAGTAAAAAGAAAGCAGACATGACAGTTTCACAGTATCCTATACAGCTGCTTTCAATTAATGTATTTTGCTGTGCACTTCTTAATTTTGGCAACTTTAGTGTATGCTAATTAACAATGAAACATTGATTAACCTGGGTTAAAATGGATGATATTTGAGATCATTGATTAACCTGGGTTAAACAGCTTCACAGATCTAACCTTTGCACTTGTTAAGGCATATATGATAGTAAATTTTTTTAATGAAAATTTTTAATTGCAAAGAAGAGAATTGATGAAAAAAGAAATCAATTAAAAAAATTAGTGTTTAAGTTCTTAATTTCTAATAAGGGATGAGGGAGTTTGAAGATTTAATTCCCTCAAGGAAGATTATATAGACAAATACATTTTAAATCTATTAAACCCCTAAATTTTATTAAAGTCATAATTATGACTTGAAACAAAAATTAGAAATGGTTCCAGATTTTTGTCTTTACTATTGTGACTATAAAATTTTATAAACAAAATAAATTTGCTTTCGTCTAAACTTATGAATTTATAAAAGCGAAGAACACAAATGGTAAATTTACAATGCAATCAGCGATAATATGTATATTTTTTTTTTTCTACAAATTATTAATAATATAATTAATTTTTATTTACTTATTATGATTTTATAAGGTAAAGTATTTAATTATGATTTTAATTAAATATTCAATGCATTAATCTTGAAACTAACGTAAATACAAATACAATGGTTTCTTTATAGATATTCAAAATATGTTAAGGAATTGCAGAGAACGGAGTTTTTCCTGTAACTGCTTGTCCACTGACATCTACACTAAGATCGAATTCTGGAAGAAGAGAAGAAAGAGTTAGGCCTAAGATTCATTACTAGTCATTAGAGTCCACTATATAAGTTAATCCATCGGTACACTATCCAACCCATTGCTAAAATAGATTGAGTTGACTAAAAATTCGGGCTAATCAGAGAGGAACCAAGCTTATTTGACGTGATGGTAACGGTGACGATGACGGTGACGATGACGGGAGTAGAAGAACAAGTCCAACTATGTCGTGACCCTATTAATATGAGCGCCGAAATAAAATTAAATGGCCGCCTGATGGGAATTAAATGACTGGTTGACGATGGTGGACAAGCAGGTACGTCTGTACGTACAGCTCTGTGTGACAGCAACAGGTGACACTATAATAGGGTGGCAGTTATACATCACTAAAAAAAATAAATAAAAGAGGAGAGCACCATCTATCGAGATTAAATTTTCTCATACACACAAAAACCCTAATTATCACTCGCTCAAAATTATTTAATATAGTCAAATGTATATATGCTCAAAATTATTTAATGTAGTCAAATGTATATATAATATTCGGTTGTTGACAGTGGATCATATTGATACAATGATGGTATAATATGCTAAAATAGTCTGGTCCAAATGACTAATTAATATTCCTCAACAATTCATTTTAAATCAACTTAAGTTCTTTTAAAAATACAATAAACCTTGCTACTATATATAATATTTTTTTAAGTCAAAATTACCAGATAATTAAATTTTATAAGTAATAGATTATGAACAGATATATAATATATTGATTCATACATTCTTACACATCCAATCCATCAAAATTGAGTAGTTAGTATTATTTGCTCAACTTTTATTTTTTCAGCTTTTGCTTCATAAGCAAATTTGACCAAAAGGCTAATTGACCTTCTAATTATAAAAAAGTAAATTATTATTAAATTCTTAAATTTTTATAAAATTAACTAACTTATCTCTATTTTAAAATCATTTAATTAAAACGTTTCTATATTTTATAAATCTAACTCTTTAGTACTTTTATTAAACAAAAAATTGTTAATTATTTTAAATTATTTATCATATTTAGTTTTTATTATCATAAATAATCATATTATTTAGTCTTATTTGATAAAAAGACTAAATAATTTCAAGAGACCTTTTAATTGAGTGATTTTGAAATAGGGATGAACTAGTAAAAATTCTACAAGTATAAGAACTTGATAGTAATTTTTCATTATAAAAAATGAAAATTAGCAACAACTCCTCTCAAGCCTTACTAACCAGAAATTTCTTAACAAGTATATTTAAAAAATCACAGTTGAATTTTTTCTATTACATGGTTGAGTATTCAGAACACTAACTACTTCAACACAACCAACTCCTCTACTTCTCTCTTATATAACCCTTCAACCTTTCTTCCCCTGTTCATCACAAGCAATTTTCACTCTTCTTATTAAGTCCCAAAATCTAAAAGCTACCTTCAATTTTCTCTTGAAATATGTCAACTTCAATTGATATTCCTGCCGCTGAATCCAGTGCTGCTGCTAAAGGAAAAGCTCCTCTGATTGGAACTTCCACCACCAGCCATGGAGGAGGATATAAAAAGGGTATTGCTATATGTGACTTTCTTTTGAGACTTGGTGCTGTAATTGCAGCTCTTTCTGCTGCTGCAACAATGGCTACCAGTGATGAGACTCTTCCATTTTTCACTCAGTTCTTCCAGTTTGAAGCTAGTTATGATGATCTCCCCACTTTTCAGTACGTGACATCTCTTCATCTTAATTGATTCTTACGTCAAAACTAGTTATGTTTATGCATGCAGTAACTGAGAAACCCTTCATCCATGGCTGCAGATTCTTTGTTATTGCTATGGCGATAGTTGCAGGCTACTTAGTCCTCTCTCTTCCCTTCTCAGTTGTGGCTATTATTCGCCCTTACGCTGTTGGACCAAGGCTTCTTCTTCTCGTTTTGGACATTGTAATGTTTAAAAGTTTAGGATTTTGACTCGTAATCTGGTATTTGATATTGAAAATGATGTGTGATGTTTGTTTATTATATGCAGGTTGCGCTAACTCTAAACACGGCGGCTGCTGCGGCTGCGGCGGCTATAGTGTACTTAGCTCATAATGGAAACTCAAGCTCAAACTGGCTTGCTATTTGCCAACAATTTGGTGATTTTTGCCAGAAAGCTAGTGGAGCTGTGGTGGCTGGCTTTGTTTCAGTTGTAGTGTTCATGTTGTTGGTTGTGATTTCTGGTCTGGCTCTTCGAAAACAGAAGAATTAATTATTCTCTTCATGTTTGCTTACGAGTGTGAAGTATCGAATTTAAATCCTTACAATGAGTCAAAATGTTTCTAATTTCTTGTCTTGGGAATTATTTAAATGAAAATATTATTTTGTGTTGCTTCATTGGCCATTGCTTGATCTTCTTTATCATCCTTTTTCTTTTTTCCTTTTACTCCCATATAATTAATTAAGCTTAAGACGATAGATTAAGGATCAAATGCAAATTAACTATTAAAAGAAACGAAGTTGTCTATATTAAAGTATATCATACATTTGGTAGACACAAATCCTCACTCCTTTAATTTCTTAATAAAAGATTTTAAAAAATATTCAAAAGGGAAATCTCATTTAGCCTTAGCTTAGAAAACCCAAATAATGCAATTTATGAGCTTAAATTATTGACTTAGCCCCTTTTTTAGGGTTCTAAATTGAGCTAGTGTAAGCCTAATGTTAATCACTTTTTTTGTAAAAAAAAAAACTCATTATGTAGCTTAATAAATTAATAATTTTGAAATTAAATATTTACAAAAATTATATATTAATTAATAATTATATATCATGTAAAGAATTTTATAGGAATTCGATTTAAATAATCAATCTAAATTTAAATTTATTATGGTACAAAATGGAATTTATATTATTATATGGAAGTGGAACCACACCGCATCCCTACAGAAAAACACAAAGCCTGCTGAGTAAGTAAAGAAGAAGCTCTTGAGGGCCATATTTGTCTTTCTGGAAAATAAATTGCTCCATTTTCCCTCACTATAACGGAACAGTAGTCCTTCACGGCTCTCTCTCTCTCTCTCTCTCTAACATCTTTCCCGGGGAAATAGAGGGAAAATTCTCAGTCAGATAGGGTTTAGGGTTGTGTAACGAATCATAAAAATGTCTCAGACGGGGAAATTGATGCCGAATCTGGATCAGCAGAGCACTAAGATGCTCAATCTCACTGTTCTGCAGAGAATCGATCCATTCATTGAAGAGATTCTGATCACGGCTGCCCATGTCACTTTCTACGAATTTAATATCGAGAGCAACCAGTGGGTAGGTTCGCTTATTCTTTTGCTTTCTTTGTCCGTTTGGCTGATGAGCTCGTTTTAGATTTATGTTTGCGTTTCATTTTCCTGATTTATTGCTTTCTTCTTGGAATAATCATTTTGTCGTTGCAGAGTAGGAAGGACGTTGAAGGATCTCTATTTGTCGTTAAGAGGTACTCTGTTTTTGGCTCTCACTCAGTGTGTTTGTGTGAGAGAGAGAGAGAGTCAGAGAGATGTATTACTTTTTTGTTATTAATCGATTATAATGTGTTAGAGAAGATCGGATTTTACCGAAACTTGGCTGAACTAATGTTGGCTGCTGTTTTTCTCTTCTTCTTTTCATTGTTAAAGGAATACTCAACCGCGGTTTCAGTTCATTGTAATGAATCGGCGAAATACAGGTTCGGATTTGTAGACAATGCTTCTTTTGAGTTGTGATATTACAGCTCTTAGTGCTGAATGCAGTTCCATACTATATTTTTGCATTTTTCAAGTTTTTTTACCCAACCAAGCGTCAGTTAACCATTTTTTACTGAAATATTGATTCATGAAGATGCATTCTATCATATGTAGTTACTCATTTGTCATCAAGTTTCTTGAAATTTTTTTTTTAATTTTTTTTTACAAACAGAAAACCTTGTAGAGAATCTTTTGGGAGATTTTGAATATGAAGTTCAAGTGCCATATTTGTTGTATCGAAATGCAGCCCAGGAAGTTAATGGTATTTGGTTTTACAATTCTCGTGAATGTGAGGAAGTTGCCAACCTCTTTAGTAGGTACAGAACATTTCTTATTTAACATTTTTAGATTGATATCAGAAGTTACCTTCAAATTTCAACAGACTAAATGCCTAATGAGTATTATTGGATGGGTGAGGAACTAATTGTATGAATCTAAGACTTGGGTAACTAATGGAGGTTATAAATTGGCCTTGTTAGAAGTTAAGAGAATTTTTGCAGGCGGGAGAAAAGCACAGGGGATTATCACAGTGAAGGACATTTGGAAATACTAATCATATATATATATATATATATGATTAGTATATTGAAAGAGGATTCATTGAATGAAAGTAGTTGATTTCATTCTTTGGTTTCAGTTCAGCCTATCAGACTATATATAGTAGTGGTGGGTTGAAGTATGTCTTGTTTATTAAAAGGTTTATTTGTTTGGCTTTGTGGATAACTTGTTCTTTTGCTAGTAGGCTTTTGTTTGGATAGTGTCTGGTTCTAAAAATTGTGTATAATTCTATTTTTTATTAAGACTGCATATCCAATTTTCTTTTTTGCTTTTTGTTCACAAGTTTGTTGAATGGGCTATCTGTGACTGTGGTGTGACCAAGTTATTATTTGTAAAAAAACGTTGACTGCCTTTCTATTTTCTTTTAATTTTTGGGTTATTTTGGTTTTCCACTCTTTTACTTGATGAAGTTATCAAAGTTAGGTGCCATTTTTCTCTGGTCATATAGCTGTTATTTGTAAAGATTTTTTTGGTTTCCCACTTCTCATATAGATGTGTTTTCTGCATTTTTCTCTAGGATCACGCTGTGTATTATGTTTTTCACAATGACTTTGGTTATGGAGTTCAAGTCATTGCTTATTTTATTTTATTTTTATTGTTCAATGGATTGCATTTAGTTGTGATGTTGTATTGAGTTTTCGTCCTTCGCTTCAGTCGGATAGCTCTCCTCCCTACAGTCCCTTCTGTTCAGCAGAACATGGCACCATATCATTTTCTTAGATGTTATTTTGTACTGGAAGCAAAGAATAAATAGTAGCTAATATCTGTTTATCTATTACTTTGTCAACTTTTAAAATACATGCAATATCAAAGCTAATACAACCTGAATGCAATTCATTCAATAATAAGGTAAAATATCAAAACGTAACGCTTTGTATAGCGTGGGCTTGCTTGCTAGTTTACGTTGATATTAAGTGTCTGGATCTAGTAGTTACCGCTTGATACTTTTCCTTTTACAGGATACTTAATGCATACGCAAAGGTTCCTCCAAAGTCAAAGGTATCTTCAAGTAAAAGGTATTAATTCTATTAGAATATATTCAAAGGAAGATTAGATACCTCATAAACGTTGATTCTCATGATATATGAACCACTCATGCTGGTGCAAACACCCATTTGCTCATGCACTTGTCCTGTCTTCTGCCTTTACAATGTGAATCCAAGGACAATAAGTGGCAAATAAAAATACTATGGAATGTGATGTTATAGTGGTTTAGAAACACTACATGACTGAGATTGAGAGCTGTGATTTGTTTTTCCAGCTTTATGTATTATGCATATATAGGAAGATTCTGATATAGATTTTACTCTTCGGGTTTATTTATTTATTTATTTTTTAAGTGGTAATGTAACTTTTAATCAGTGTTGTTAAAGGCAATAAAAGGCAAGAGGTGAGGCGCCACCCCCTCGCCTCGCTTGACTGAGGCAAGGCGCCTGCACAGAGGCGACTCAGTCCACAAAGGCACCAGAGGCGACGCCTCACTGAAGCAAGCCCTTTTTTTTTTAAAAAAAAAAATGCTTTTAAACAACAAAAGAGAAATTCTAGTCTCTCTCTATCTCTTTCAAACAGCAGATAACACTTCTGCAGCAAATTTCTTACTCTTTCTTGCTCCAAATAACATCAACCAGGTATGTCTCTCCTCCGTTCTCTCTTTCTCTCTTCTTCTTCTTCTTCTTCTTTCTCCTCTCTTCTCTCCCCACTGTACCAGCATAGCAGCATGTCTTCTTTTTTAATTTTTCTCTCTTCTCCTTTTTTCCTTCTCTTTCTGATCCTCTTCTCTCTTTGCTGAACCTGGCACAGCAGCAAATCCTCTTTTTGTTTTCCCTTTTTTTTAAAAAAAAAAATTTCTCTCTTGCAAATAATATATATTTCATTTCAACATGTAATTTTTCCTTTAAATATGGGTGTTTATTGAAGTGTTTATATGCATATATATGTCTATTTATAATATATAACAAAATTTTGGCTTTGTCGCCTTTTTTAAAAAGGCGTTGCCTCGCCTCTCACCTGCGGTGATAGGGGACCCTATCGTCTTAGTGTCACCTCTCGCCTTGATAACACTGCTTTTAATACTGTTTACTGGAGTACTTTCCCTTTTCTTCTCAAGTCTAGGTCATGTTCAATAATTCAATTATTATAGATTCACATTTTGTTCTCCAGGAGTTTACAAATGTTACCATGGAATACCGTCCTATTATCTTCTATTTTGCCAATTGAGATGTCAACATTTTTTAGCCCGTTACTCATACCATATTATATTGTAGTGAATTTGAGGAGCTTGAAGCAGTTCCGAGTATGTCAGTGATTGAAGGTCCGTTGGAGCCTTCATCAACTGTCTCTGCTCCAACTGATGGTCCAGAGGATTCTTCCTTTGATAATTTCTTTAGTGTACGTGCCTCTAGCCCACCACTTTTCTTTTAGATTGTTTTAATTTACAATCTGCTATTAATATAATATATTCAGTTATTTGTTTCAGTGAATGTATGGATGCTGTCCTAGTTTTTCAGACTATTTCTGAGTTCATCATTTTAGGTGGTAACTCATTGTACAGTAGATAATGATGCAATATTGGAAGTTTAAGGAGTTATTAGTCATTCTAGAATTTGGAAGTTTAGAGTTTTATGATTTTGGAATTTTAACAAATCTACTATTGTTATTGGATTTATTATTTTGTTTCTAGTTTGTTTTGTTTAGGAATCCTAATTAGTATTTGATTAGGGTTTCTTAATCCTAATCTTAGTAGGATTGCTAGTTTTTAAATACTTATGGTTAGATATTTTATTAGTAAGACTTTTATTATGATTATTATTGGCAATTAAATAAAGCTAAGGATTAGTTTCTCTTTTGTGTCTAGTGATTTTTTTTCGCCTGATCCCTTTGTTCAACATCAAGAGTTCTATATTTTTCCAATGGACCTGATTATATTGTGATATTTTAAGTACTACTTTAACTATTACTACTGTATAGTGGCACTACAGAAAGGATTGTAGATATTTTACAACTATTGATCAGTAGCAAGAATCTCGTTCTTACTTAAACCACTTGTCCTTGTAATTCTAAGGAAGTTATTTTGGTGGTCCTTTGGGACATTTCACTAAATTGGAAATTTCTTCCATGCATCATATTATAGACCCGTAATTACTTGTCAGAGTCTGCCATGTATTAGTTATATCATATGGTACAGAATGTCCCCTCTTGGCTCTTGTAGAACTGATACAATTGATGGAAGTAAATCCAGAAGCAGTAGCGTGAGCTTCCAACTACTGGCTTATATCATTCAAAACTGGAGCGATAGCTAAGTTGTGGAGAACTTGTTTATGATTCGCAGTATATGGTTTTCCATTTAATTGTTTATGATGTGTGTGCTTTTGGCATGCAACATAGTTGACATTTGCACATTTACTTGCTATGCTGCATTTGTGTTATTTTGGCATCATTTCCACCTGGCTCTTGTTATGTCCATCATGTCACTTCCTGATAAGTTGGTTGATACTATTATTGCAGGCAGCTATGAATATTGGAAGCGGTGCCCCTAATTTGGCAAATTCAAGACAACCTTATCATTCTGCAGTCACTGTCTCAACACCCTCCCATACGCCTAATATCGTTTCCCCACCTTCACAAACTCCACAACTACCATCTCTTCCTCTTTCATCTTTGCCTACTTCAGTAGCCATCCGTGACACACCTGATCCAATCAGCAGTAGCAATCGTGTTACTAATCTTGTGAAGCCCTCTTCATTTTTTACTCCACCTTCTTCGTCCACATTGATGGCTCCTCCTATCTCATCACCTCTGCCTACTGCTCCTGCTCTTCATCCTCCCCTAAATCTGCAACGCCCATATGGGACCCCAATGCTTCAACCCTTTCCACCTCCCACGCCACCCCCATCTTTGACTCCTAGTTCTTCTACCACACCTGTTATTAACAGAGACAAAGTCCGTGATGCACTTTTGACACTTGTTCAGGTATTTTACTCTCTGATCTCCCAATTCTGTGATTTCTCATCTTCTTTAAAAGATGAAAACATTTTTTCTATATTTTCTCCATTGCTGAGAACATAAAATGTCTGTGCTGCTGTGAATTAGGGGCTTTATGCTTTCCTTCTGATCAAATTTGTGAAAATTTTTGCTGTTAATTCACTCTTTTATTTATTGGAAATGAGTGGTAATTAGCTTGCCACTAGCTCAGTTATTTCACAGTTCTGAGAGGTAGTGGATACATGTGATAAGCTTACCTTATAATCCTTGACATCCGTGAAAATGTTTCTAAGACTTGTTCATGGAACTGAGTGGTGATGAATTGATCTTTGCTGCTTTGGCATCCATTAGAAAGTTGCAACTTACCCCTCCGATGCAGGCATTGAATTTTAAGCTTGTGGTTATCCATCAGCCTTTTGACATTTGCTGGTTCCTTGTTCAGGCAAATAGTTGCCCTAACATTCATTTGACTTTGATATAGTACTTGAAATCTGAAGTTGGTATGGTGGGACAAGAAAAATGCTAAATGGGGATTTGTGTAGGGTGGAAGTTGTGTACTAAGAAAAAAAAGAACGGGGGGGGAGATGGAAGGTTGAGAGACTGACTGAAGGGGCAACCTTGGTCCCTCCAATTGCTTGGAATTTGAGAGAGAGGGAGATATAAACTAATGGATAACAATGGTTCTAGAATGTTACAGCTGAGTATTTGAAATATTTTTTGGATGCTTAGCATGCAAGGTTCTGATCCTCTTTTGTTGTGGATTTTTTACAAGCACCCATTGATTTTTAGTTTTATTTTAAATGTTAGAACATCTATTAACCTCCTGACACACTTATTTTGGCAGGATGATCAATTTATTGACATGTTTTATCAAGCACTGCTGAAGGTGCATCATTCCTGAGGTACTAGAGAGACACGGCAGCCTTTTCCATTGGCATATCTGATCACGTAAAGGATGCATGCTTGTAACATTGAGTTTGGTGTACAGTCTAGTCCACAGATATAAGGGTGACACACGTCCCTGTAATGAGCTTATTCATATTTGCCGTAAAGTTACCTGGTTGTGGTTGGAAGGGATTTATTATTTGTTTCAGTATTAGGGTGTCCTCCACTCTGATGGAAATGTTGTAGCAATAGAAACAGAAAGTTTTTATGAATCTCAAGAGGTCATTTGCAGTTTTTCAGGCTCCGTAGGACACTAGCAGTTGGGTCAAAATCTGTGTTAATAAGGAACTAAGGACAGTTGGTGGGAAATGATGTTTGCCTCTGCTTTCTATTTCTTTATGACGCCTCTTCTTCATATTATTTATTTTTTCCTTTTCTTTGACTTTTAATTAATACAATCTATGGGATTCATTGGATCAAAAACAGTCTTATTTCGTGCTGTCCATAACATATAACAAGAATGCATGGAAAGTTGAAAGTCCTCCATAGATGTCAAAGCAAACGCCCCGAAACGCCACCGTTTAAAACTATGGCCATCAACTATACAAACACTGGACAGATTTAACAGACTCCATGTCGGCTTTCACCTTGGGACAATACCTACAAAGATGCAACAGTCTCTGCTCCTAGGCCTCAAACTCCAAATGTTTCAATTCACCATTTATTTAAAATTGAAAACGTAATAATTAATGGCTGAAATATAAATTTATTTGAAATTTTTATATAATGTTGATAACTGATAGCACGAAATGTAATAAATTGAGGCCTAGGCTATGAGGTCTAATTATTTATTGATGTAATAAATTGATATATATGAATATTTATTAGTTATTTTATACACTAACAGTAGATAATTAGAATCAATTATCAGCTATAATTACAATCAACTATTAATTATTAGTTATTAGTTAATTTCAAAGTATATGTTAGAAATCAACAGGATCTCTGTAAAATTTTTACAGACAAACTGAGGGATTTTAAAATAACATTATTATTTACAAAAAAAGGGGTTTTAAGCAAGACATTTTTTACTAAAATCAAAACTTTTTTAATTCATCAAATTGAGGAATTGTTTTGAGATATTATGATAGTTCAGTTTATATTATTTTCCCTTTATTTTACTTAAAAAAATTGCTTTTACCCATTTAAAAACATTACAAAGATTAATTTGATTATTAAAATGTCAATAATTTAATGGGGTGACTTTTTAAAAGAAAAGGATTAATGTGTAAATTTTACCTCACCACAAAACTAATTTATAATTTACCCAATCTTAAGTCTACACGAGTACATTTAGGCAGGTGGAGCTTCGCTAACGCGCACCCTTCTCTTCTGCAGACTAATCGGAAATTTAAGTTCACCGATCGACGTCGATTTTCCGACGGAGATTGCGGACAAATACACTCACTCTATCTCTTCCACTCACCACTTCTAATGGCGGCTCTTAGGAGAATCGCGGGAAAAAGCAGTATCATATCAACTTCTCTTCTTCCTCCTGCTCTTTTGGTTTGCTGCCGCAGCATAGCTACTAAGCTCTTTGTTGGAGGTATTCTTTTTATAATTCTGATAGTGAATTCGCTTTACTTAATATGATTTTTAGTTTTCTTCTTCAGTTTTAACAAATTCGATGTAACTGTTTGTAGAAATACCTAAGCCAAACCTGCCATCTATTCACGACTTAAATTTTAGGGTTTAGCTGCTTCCGAGCTCTTTATTTTGTCATGGTTCTAATTAATATTATGAGATTCTTCTTCCATATCAATGGCACTACACCACCCTGTTCTTTAATCTTCACGTATCTCCTCATATGGACTGATTTATCATGTGCTTCGAACTAATTTAGTGTCCTTTTTCAGTTCTATTTTATAAATGTAGTGAAACTTTCTTTTGATATAAACGAGTTTGAAACTTGGTTTTAGTGCGAACTATTAATCAGTTCGAAAATTTTAGGTATTTAAAATAACTTATTGGTCTAATAATATTTTAAAAGTAGGGATATTCAGTCAAGCAACACTATGAATTGCATTCAACATTAAGTAAGACTAGTTAAACAATGTTTTCTCATTAGGCAATGTAATAGTATAAGTAACACCAGGGTTATAGACATAAGAGTTATACTATAAAATGAGGCATCCTCTACTTGGTTTAATATTTTAATCTGGTAGATAGTGATACATTTAGGGTGGCTAGTTTCTTCTAGAAAAAAAAAATACTGGTTGAATCCTGTCTTGCATATATTTATCTTACCTTTTCCTCTATCAATTATGTTTTGTTGTTGCGTTAATTCATGTGCAAATAGCATATTCGTATTTGTTAGAATGGCACATACATAATCACATGATTAGAATATGAAAGGAGAGAAAAAAAGTATATATATATACACAAGATACATTGATAAAAATTCGACTATAATGAAAAAAGGGCAAGACGCGATCTCTCAAGACTCTCAAATCCTAAGTGTGTTTCCAAAATTCTCAAACCCTAACCCCAAGCCCTTCACTACAATATATTCTTTTAGGTTGTAGTGTGGCACTTTTCTAATTGGATCACAATTTGATCCATGAAAAATGTATCCAAAGTCAAACTACATAAAATAACAATATTCACAATTTGTATATGGTGGATTTGCAAGTAGCTGCTGTGAACTATTGACCTTTCCTTTTGGGTGGCTTGCAAGAAGCAATTTGCGAGTGTAATGAGACTAATATCCTGGCCACCAAATGCTCCAACGTCATATCTGCTAGTCCAGCGTACTTATGAGTGGAATGGGGTCTATTCATGGCTTAAGCGGGCATGTTGAAATAGCTTCATGGGGATCTTCTTGAATGTTTTGTAATTGTGATATAGGTTTTATCGAAAGGCTAATGCATAGAATGTCATTGATGCAAGTTGTATTGGTTTATTCCGGTATCAACTTGAACAAAACAATATCTGGTGGTTGTTTGAGCATTGCTTTTGTGAGTGTATTGGTTTCCTGCTGCATTTAGAACTTGTATCCCCCAGCGGTGGGTGAGTGAAGGGGGAGTGCTAGATCTCAATTCTCTTGTCGCCTGGGATTTCCTATAACTTTACGGGGTAGATTGTTCTTTTAACTTTTTTGCCAGTGAATCTGTTAATCATTTAAGATGTTTCCCAGATCAAAATCTTAATGTTTACTCAAAATATGTTTATTTTAAGCAACTTTTATGGTCATATATATTTGATATCACCTTGAATTTCTAAGTCATAAAAACTTGGTTTGTTGCAGGATTGTCATTTTACACCACAGAGAATGGTTTGTCTGAAGCTTTTTCGCAATATGGTCAAGTTGTTGAAGGTACCCTGAGATTGCTGCAATATTAATGAACTAACTTGCTATGTAAACATTTTATGAACCAGATTTTTTTCTTTTTGTTTTTTCCCCAGCTAAAATTGTAAGTGACAGAGTCTCTGACAAATCAAAAGGTTTTGGATTTGTCACCTTTGCATCTGAAGATGAAGCATACACAGCTCTAGGCGAGATGAATGGAAAGGTATATAAGACTTCTCCTCTTGTTATAATTTGGCCATATTTAACACAAAAAGTTCAGAAATAACAAGTTATGTCTGGCAGACGCTGAATGGAAGAGTTATATTTGTGGAGGTTGCAAAGCCCAGGACTGGATTTCGTGGGGAATTGCCTATTGCTAGGGGGCCTCCTGAACCATCTGAGATGATACATAAGTCGCAAGAAGACTTGCAGACAGAATCAGATATTCACAAACCAAATCTCAGTTAAAAGCTCGTCCCATATTCTCTGTTGTGCACAAGGTTAATTGATCAGAAAATATTGCACCAGAATCTTGTCAATGGATTATTAGTTGATAACAAAACACTGTAGATCTAGCTGTGCAAAGATGGTGGTTTCAGAATTTTAGTGGGGTCCAGATGTTTATTTTTCGGCTTGAAGTATGATTTGCAGCCTGTTACCTTTTCTTCTTCTTTTTTTTTTTTTTTCCATAAAATCATTCCTGTTTTATTGTTCGTCTGGTTTTAAAGTAGAAATTGGTTCTTCTTTTTTTTTTCTTTCCTCCCTTTTTAATGGGTTCTATTGCATGACAAGGCAAACAAAATTTCAATTGCCAAGTGAAAATGGAGTAAGGACTACAAATCCACACGATATTGTAGATATTGTAGTAAGGGTCATACATTAAAATGAAAGAATTACCAGACCTAGAAGTGCTTTTATGGAAGACAGGAAGATAAACGGAAAAAAAAAAGGAAAAAAGAAAAAAAGGAAGCTATGTGAGGAAAACTATATTCCTGTTAAATCCTATATGTGCATTAAGACTAGGATTAAGACTTTGTTTGATTAGAAGTAAGTTAACTTAAAACCTTCAAACTTTCATGAAGTTAACATATTCAAACTTGTTTTGGTGGGTATTTATCTTAATTTTTAAGAATTTAATAAAGCTATATTTTTTTTATTGAATAAATGACACTTTAATATTGAAATTATATCATAATTAATAAATTAATATTTATATTTTTTAAATCGAATACTTAAACCTTTTAATTAAAACCATTTTTGAATCAAATACTTAAACCTTTTAGTTCAAAGATAAACGGCTGGTTAAACTTCTCAAAACTTTTTTTTTTTTTTCACAATATTTTTATTGCACAATACAACATATCTAACAACTCAGCTTGTTATTATCCAAATCCATTTTGAAATAACAAACTGAGAATGGAAATCCAGAAAATCATGCAAGACTGGATATGGTTCCACTCGGTATTGCCATCATTGCAATCTCTTTCCAAGATGAATACTCCACGATCACATTCACCGCATGACATTGATGATGAACATGATGATTCCCTGTCACTCACCATAAATACTCTTGGCTTATTATTGTTCTTATCTTTCCTACTTACCCTTTCGACACCTTCTTCAAGACCGATCACACATGGATTTGCTCCACTCACACATCTTGGAAGTGGAATTGAATTGACTATTTCCCATCTCATTTTCTCATTTTCTTTCACTTCTCCGTCGCTTCCTTTTTGCTGCTGCTGTAATTGCTGTTGGTCGCCTCCCAAGAACCAGCACCACTGATATTCATTTTTATTGATATTAACTGCATTAGTGGTTCCTCTTAGCCTAATTCTTGAAAAGGGCAAAACTCCATCAACCTTGGACCAAGATCCTGCATTTGAATTATAGAACTCGACATCAAAACTAAAGTGCCTTTGACTATCCGTGCCATAATCACTCACAATCCAAAATCTGAAATCACCAACCCAAGCCAGCCCTGGACACTCATCCCTCACTTAAATCATATCTGGCAACTTTCTCCGTTCGTCTTTTTCAACATCATATACCTCCGCTTATCGCAAGGCATTTTTTTTATCATCGACGCCTCCAATTACATAAAATTTATAGAAGATCTAACTACGGTATAAACGAAAAAGGTATGAAAAAAAAAATTGAATTTAGATATGAAAATAGCAATACTCTGTAAAGAAAATAATTTTCAGAGATTTAACTTGGTATTTACCTTGAGAAATAAATGATGGGATTACGCATTGGGCCGGAATGAAAATAAAATAATTTAAATATTCAGTTTTAAAAATAAAGAAACTAACATGTTAAATTATAATATAATTTAAGAATTAAAATATAATTTATTTTTTTACTAAATAAGAAGTTATTTGTCCTTGTAAGAGTAAATTATTTCTTTTTAAAGTGAATAAAAATTTAGGTCTAAAATTTTATACAGAAAATAATGTGAACCACAAGAAAAAGTTCTTCAATTGATGAAGAAAAAAAAAGAAATTAATTTAGAAAAAAGAACAAGGACCAATTAAATTAGAAATAGAAAGCTCATCATGTCCCAGCAACTCCTAAAAACTAATAAATATGGTCGTTAACTCCCTACCTAATTATTAAAAGTTCCAAGTTTTAATGCAACGAACCTTCTTGTCCAGAAATTAAAGTTGCATGCAAGTGGTTTCTCTGTCCTTGCTAGAGGAAATTTTAATTTTATTTATATATATATATATAATTTCAGATATACAAATTTAATAAAAAAAAATTAAACTATATATAAAGCATTTTTTGCTCAATATTCAGTTAATGTGAAACTTAATATACAATACATTTATCTAGTTAATGTGAGACTTGACGCTTTCAATTTAAATTTTTTATGCCAAAATGATAAAAGGAAGAAACTTTTACCCTAAAATTTTCTTTTTTATATACTTTTTATAAATTTTTGAAAAATTATTTTACAGCCCATTAATTAGGTCGATATATCTATAACAGTCACCGCTGTCTAAATTAAATTATAAAATTTAAAATAAATTATATATTTTTAAGTAAAAAATCAATAAAATTATATTATATTTTTATTTACATTTTTTATTTATATATCTATAATGGTTATCACAGTATACATTTGAGTTTGAATAAGTGAAAAGGATATGAGTGTACATCAGATTTTAATATATTATGGTGAAAAAATAAAATCCATAAATTTTAAGTTATGAAGTAATTTAGCAGTAGTTATAGTTATTAATTAACGATTTAAATGAATCCGTAATTGCAGAATTAAATGCATGAAGTGAATGTTTTGAAATTGACTCCAAGACAAAAAGAAAGCAAAAATCCTTCAGCTTTTTTATTGATCTCTAGTGAGTTTGTATTATCACGTTTTTATCATGTGCCCAATGCTCACTTTTTAAACATGGAGAGTAGTAACTCTTCATAATGTACATACATTTATATTTATTATTATTATTATTATTATTATTCACTCAATTCAAATTTATTATTTACTGGATTTAAATTTATTACTCACTCAATTCAAATTTATAAAATAGTAGTTCGCGTTATTAGCAAATAATAATAATTTTTAAATGTTGATAACTGTCGGACTTTTTTCATTTAGAGTAAGGCTGAATTTTAAAATAGAAGATAAGCTCAAAATCCATCAAGACAAGCTAAAACAGACCGGTCCAATATCACATGTTTCAGTCTATGTCCAAAACAAACCAAACTGATAAGTTCATTAAATAATAGTCTAATTCGGTGATACGACAACAGGTAGGAGAGTAGATCCAGTCACCTCGTAATCCTTTCATTATGCGTACTGAACGAAATTAAATGATCGCCTGACAGAGAGAGATACACTAGTATATCCATATATTTGAATATGAGTGACTGAGACAGGTGGCACAATAATAGAGTGATAATTATGTGTCACTGAAAAAAAATGAAAATGGATAAAAGGAAAAGAGTGATCTTCTCCAACTAAGCTCACTCATACACTGTAAACCCTATTTTTTAAATGCTGAAATAACAGATGAAATATAATTATTAATTAATATTTTTATTAATTATATATATATATATAATTATATGTAATTTTATTAATTTTTCACTTAAATTATATAATTTAATTTATATTAAAATTATATTTTATGATATAATTTTTATATTATTATATTTAATAATATTTAAAAATTATTTTTTTATTAACCATATAATATCACTTTAATACAAATTGAATAACAAATATTAATATAAAAACTGAAAATTACTTTTTATACTCTCCTTACAAAAACTTTAGCTTTCCGCAATCTTAAAGAAAGACATTCCTACACATATATGATATCTTTATGAGAATAGTTTTCTTTTGTAAATCTATTTTTTGCAAAGTAAAATAAATTGATTAACAAATATCTTTAAAATTATTGATGATAAAATTTTAATTTAATAGTAAAAAAATAAAATGCAAACAAAATAAATAAATAAAAAATAACAATAGAAAAACGCCCTTTTTGCATATCCATGATCTTTTGAAATAATTATTTTATGTATTAAAAAATCTTTCTTTGCAACAAACTTTTGCCTTATCATTCCTAGAACCTGCAATTTTTTTATATTAATTAAACAGAATACTTACAGTTACTATATAATATAGGAAATTGATTGAGAAAATAATAAAACCAGCATTTTTTACTTGAAACAAAAAAATTTTCAACAATTTTATAACATTTTAGTTTTTGAAAAATTGAATAAAACTATTTAAATTATATATACACACAATATATTTAGAATATTTTCAGCTTTTCTATAATGTAAATAATTAATATTGATTCGAATTTTCTTTAAATCGGTAAAATAACAATAAATGTCGGGTGATTTGGTAGGTAAAATTTCTTTAGAAAGATCCGTTCGAATCACGGTAAAATAACAATAAATGTCGGGTGGTTTAGTAGGTAAAATTTATTTAGAAAGATCCGTTCGAATCACGAAGTACTGCTACGAAAAAAAAAGTCATATTTTGCTGCTCTTGACTTGAATGCCAATATTAATATTACATTTAAGACCACTAAATGTTGGTGGCATCTTTGTAAACTTTGCACTGGTTGTACTCCAAATACAACAATACAACAATACGAATATTTTACTATTCACTTAGAATCTTAAAACTTGAGGCAATAACTTTAGATATTGTGAAGTATTTTTTATATATGTTTTGATTCTCCTTATTATAAATGATACATTGATTAATATTTTGATTTTTTAAATGTAAATTGTCTATTGCCCCTTGAATGATATGTTTGTAATGTAACTATTATTGTTATTAATATTAAATAAGGTGTATAATGAAATTTTAAAATTAAATAAATCACTCACAGACTTAATCTGGTGGTAAATGTATATAAATAAATGTGAGAAGTTTTATATTTTACTCTCTAATTTTTAATTTTTATTTAAAAAAAAATAAATTAAATAAAAGTAGCATAATAAAATATTTAGTTAAATTAGCTTATAAATTTAATATTCCTAAACAATAAAAGGAGAAATTGGTTATCACAATTTATTTTTTTAACTTATAATCTAAGTTTATAAATTTGAAAAAAATATTTTAAGTAAACGTTTCTGTAAGCTAAAAATTGATGAAAATCAGTATCTTTTATTCTCCAAACTTCGTAAATACTTATTTTTCTCTTTTCGAAGTTTTTTAAATTAATACAGAGTATATGCAAGGTGATACATTTTATAATAGCAGTTGTAATCCAATTCAACAAAATCTTTGCATCAAAATATTTTTTTAAAGATAAAATAAATAAAAATAGTCAAAAACTTTTTGTAGTAATTATAGTTAATACTTCCATAAATTTTTATTTACTTAGTATAATAAAATTATACTATGTTATGATATAATAATTTAGTCATAAAATATCATTATAAAATAAAAATTACTCAATAAAAATTTAATAAATTGACATGTTGTTACTGATGTCTCATTCATAGAAAAAAGATCAGGACTAGGTACTATATTAAAATTTGTTCTTTTCGTTGTTGATTGAGCGTTCATAGAAAGTTACCGTGAGCAAGATATAATCTAGGGAAAATTACTTCTTAGTCCCTGAGGTTTAACATAATTAACACTTCTGTCCCTCTATTTTGGCGACCCAACACTTAAGTCCCTCACTTTCTCTTCCGTCCAAATTCGCAGTCCTTCCGTCCATTTAAACCGTTTGGTCAAAGAGTCAAAAGTGAGAGGTGATAATTTTTTCCAGAAATACCCTTCTCTTAATGTGAAATTCCTTTTTTTTTTTTCTCTTTCATGCTTTCTCTCTCCAGTTGCAGAAGAAGAAGAAGAAGAAGAAGAAGAAGAAGAAGAAGAAGCTGCTGCAGAAAGAGTAGGAAGAAGAAGAAGAAGAAGAAAGAAGAAAGAAGAAGAAGAAGAAGAAGAAGAAGAGGAAGAAGAAGAAGAAGAAGAAAGAAGAAGAAGAAGAAGCTGCTGCAGAAAGAGTAGAAAGAAGAAGAAAGAAGAAGAAAGAAGAAGAAGAAGAAGAAGAAGTTGCAGAAAGGGGAAGAAGAAGAAGAAGAAGAAGAAGAAGAAGAAGAAGAGGGTTAATTTTGTCAATTCACGTGTTCCAAACGGCTATTTTGGAAGGAAGGACTACGAAGTTGGACAGAAAAGAAAGTGAGGGGCTTAAGTGTTGGATCGCCAAAATAGAGGGACAGAAGTGTTAATTACGTTAAACCTCAGGGACTACAAAGTAATTTTCCCTATAATCTAATAAATCTCCGTTACGCTTATAAATGCAAGATCCTTTATTCACTAGCCGATAATAGTCAAATTTTCAGGATATTTAATAATCAGTTTGATTTTATTACATTATAAAAATTAATGAACGCCAATATCAAAATACACATTTTTATATACTCATTACTGAATTTAAAATAATTTATTATATTTATTCATTTTACTATTTTACTACTGATTTGAATGTCAGAGTAACTGTTCATATATATCAATCATTTACTTTTATTTTTT
The DNA here is from genome assembly GCF_001659605.2 of Manihot esculenta. NCBI lineage: Eukaryota > Viridiplantae > Streptophyta > Magnoliopsida > Malpighiales > Euphorbiaceae > Manihot > Manihot esculenta. The sequence continues at coordinate 8,627,219 of NC_035169.2, read as the reverse complement.
CATATTAATCAATCGCAATTCAATTATGTTTTCAGTTTCGACTGTTATAAATTTTATTAATTTATATAATTTAATTAGTATAAAAGAAAATTTTAATTGTGAGATGCGAACAATATTTGTCCAAACTTTCTATATTTATCCAAAAAAAAAAACTATACTTATCCATTTTTGAGAGGGAGAGAGAGCCAAAGTCACACATTTTGTATGCATGCTAAAATGTCAAAATGTTTTGGTAAGAGAATAACGGATTCCATTCCTTCGCGAATCAACAACCTCCACTCTATTTCCACTGAATACAATTCCGTGACTCATCATATCTCCTAACTCCAATTCACAGCCTGAGGCACAATCAAATACTAAAGAGTCAAAAGGAGAGATTCTAGAGGGATCACGATCCAATAATACCACAACACGTATAATAAAAAATTATAAAATAAATGAAAATAATTAAAAATTTTAATTTTTTTCAATTAACATATTAAAATATAATTATATTATTACAGCAACTAATATTTTCTAGTTGATATTACGGGTGGTATTCTATATTCTTTTTCAGAATTTATATTATATTTAATTAAATATATGTTCAGAAGCTGCTTTAAATGTCACTGAATAAATTTATTTTTATTATAATATGTAAAAAAAAAAAAAAAAAGAATTGCTGTTTTTTTTAACTCAAGCCAATCAGTGAAGTTTTCGACAAGTTAATTTGAAAAGAGTGCATTTTTAAGCTTATTATGAAATTTATTATTATTTGAGTTGAAAAAAAAAAATTGCTGTATGGTAACTAATAAATAGTAAAACTAAGAATAAGAGTAATTTCACTATAGTAAAATTAAAATTAGATTTTAAGAGTTTAAGTATATGTAAAAATATTTCTAAAGTAATTTGATGTTTTAAAATGATAATTTATAGTTATAATAATAAGCAATTAAAAATTATATCCCATTTAATTTTAAATCTGGACCATGTAGATATAAAATAAATACAATAATTTTTTATGCCACAAAAACATTCTATTGTTTAATTTATTTTTTAACTGTAAAACTATTTTTTAAATATTAATTTGATGAAAAAATATCATTCTCAAATTTAAGAAAAGAATTAATAGATAAATTATTAAAATAGATTTTTAACGATATATATATATATGAAATTCTTTGCATATGCACACCCAATTTATAAAATATAATTGAATGCGACATTTATCATAATTTTTATTTATTTATTATTTATTTATGAATAAATACATGTGGATTTAATGTGTATTAAAATTTAGGATAATTTATAATATAATTTTTAAAATTCAGTAAAGCAATTTAATTTTTATTATTTTAATAGAAAATAATATAATTTTTAAAATTTTATTAAGTTAATAAAATAATTATTCCTATAAAATTCAGATTATAACATTTTAATCTTTTAAATTTATTTTTTATCGCAATTTAATTTCTTTAATTTTAAGTAATTTATAATAATTTAATTTTTATCATTTTAATATTTATAATAATTTAATTATTTTAATTTAAATTAATTTTTTTAATTAACCATCGACTAACAGTAAAATTTTATTAATAAAATAAATAATTTTTATTAAAATAAATTAATTAAATTATAAATTCTATTAAATTTATAAAATTATCCTATAAAATACCATAGAATTTAATGGGGGGACATGCCTTGCTGCTAACCCCACATCATTGGAATTTATACCATGGCATCTGGAAACTTTTAGATGGATCTCAATTTTGATTCAAAATGAATCGAATGGAGACAAGTATTCTTTTATTTATATAAATTATTTATAATAACGATATAGATAATTTAATGTATAATAAGTATAATTCTTTTTTATTCAAATAAGTTAAATTATCATAAGTACAACTCTATTTTATTCTATAGTGGAAAATTAATAATTTGTTTAGAAAAACAAAAAAACAAAGCTGCAAATTTATCTCAAGCAAAGAAAGCCAAGACAAACAAGAACCAAGAGTCCGAAACCCACGCATAAGGTGTCTAATGTGCCTTCAGTTCTCAATTTTCTTTCTTTCCTCTCCCTTTTCATTTCCAAGAATCCTTCGTACCTTTTCCTTCCTTCCTCCTCCCTTCTTCCCTTAATTCCTTTCTTGCCCTCGAATGAACCGTTCAAAATTCCTAAACTGTCCTTTCCATTCAAAAACATTCCATCCATGTCCTCCACTTGCAGGCTCACTTCCCTAACGTGCATTCCTCCACCCCTAGTACCTCCTCCACAGGTCACCAGAATTCCGCACTGCACAAACTCCGATGACGATCCTTTCTCGCCGGCCAATATCGAAGCAAACCGCGCGTGTACCTCACCGCTCAGCCAGTGTCTCTGCACCGAAACCGGCTTGTGGCTTGAAAGGTTCATTGATCGCCGTCCGACAGCGTCGATTAAAATCCAGCTCAGAGTTAATTCTTCCGCCAGCTCTCGGCGAGCGTCCTGTGTGTCCGGATGCGATATAGGCGTAGGACACGTATCTTTAGGGTCAAGCATGTCGATTCTAAAAGGCGAGCACCGGAACCACCCGGACTCTGTCTCTGTCTCCACAACTCTACTGAAAATGAGCTCATTCCGGTAGTAAATATCGACGGCAGATATCAGTTCGGATGGACGATCATGATTGACCGGAGAAGTGGCGGAAGCTTGATCGACGGAGAGCAGAGGAAACGAGGCGGAGAAGAAGGAACGAGGTCCGTGGGGAAAAGTAGAAATAACTTGGCGCAACCGTGGTACGTCGGTGGACGGCCAAGTAGAGCGGCAAATGATGGTCCACAGATCATCTTGAGAAGCGAGGGAGTGGAGTTCCGTGGAGGCACAAGCGACGGAGGCGAGGGCGGGACCGTCGAGACGAGTTAGGATATGCGTTTTGAGAATGTCTGGATGGACGTCAGAGATATAGGAGGAGGAGGAGGAGTCGCCGTGGATGGAGAACGCGGTGGTTGTTTCTGCGGTGGAAGGAGGAAATGGCGGAGGCGGAAGTTTTTGAGGGACAGCCATGTGACTGACTCTTTGAGGTTGTTGTGTGAAGAGAAAAGAAAGGTTTTGTTTGGGTGGAAGAGCTTGAAGAGAGGACTTTGTGACTTGGAGTTTATATGGGAATTTTTTAGGAGGGAGTATAGTCTTCTTTGTTGTTACTAAATGTCCTTAGTCTTTTGTTTTATTAACAAAACTGCCACAAGCTATCGTTGACTGCAAACCATGCAGGCCTCCTCAGCTTGAATACAAAATTGACCATTCTTCCCTTCGGAGTAAAAAAAAAAAAAAAAAAAAAACAAAATAGATATAGAAATTCTTTAAAATTTTATTTTTGAATTTAAAAATAATTATTTATTTAAATTACTAATATGTCCACTACTAATTGATATGATATTATTTATATTCGAGTTTTTTCAATTATTTATTTAAATTATATTTGATTTTGTTAACAAAAATGACATGGTATTATTTACTATTGAAAAAATTAAATACGTTAGCAAATTGGGGACTCTGCAAAAAGAAATTACGTTAAAAAGTAGTTTTAGTGTAAGAGATATTAAAGTTACCAAATTATCATAATCCTAATTTTATGGATTTCCTAATAAGTATGCTTCTAAAATTAGAAAATAAATAAAATTATTATTAAATTAAATTAATTTTTCCATACTCAATAAAACAAAATTATATGTGTATTATAAACTTTTGAATTTATTATATACTTTTTCAGTTTCTTTCTATGCATTGCTATTACCATTAAGTGTACTCTCATATGAAAAATCGAGCAGTTAATTATAAAAATAATGAAATTTTTATAATAATGAATAATAAAATGAAAATTATTGCATTTGTTTTTATTGTCACAATATAAAATAATAGTTTTTTTATAAATAATAAAAAATGTGATTAAATAATTATTTTATTAAATATAAAATAAATTAATTATATATATATATTATTGTGTATAATAAAAAATTTTATTTTATTTTTTAATAATTTTAAACTATTGTCATATTATTTTTTATTTAATACAATAATTTTGTAATTAAAATGCTTTATTACTTTTATTCTATATATGATTCATATTTATTTTCAATTTAACACATTTTTTTTACTTATGTTTTTTTTTATCCGTCTTTGGGAAGAACAACAACTACATTGTAAGAAACAACAACCATTGTGAAAACACTATTTTTCAAGAATCACCGTTAGCACCAACTGTCATGTTAAGGAGTGAAAATAATTTATAATTTAAAATAAAATGTGAGTTATTATCAATTATTTTATTAATTTATCTTTAGTTTAAAATTGAATTAATTAAAAAATATTATATTTTAAAAAATTAATTTAAATAATAATTACATTTGACTAAATCTGAAAAATTTCAAATTTTATTCTTTTAATTTTTAATTTTTTTTTAAATTTAAAAATTATTTATTTATTTAACATAATACTTTGTCTATGACCTATTTGACTAGTTTATTTTGACATTTTTTTTTCAAAAAATAAGTAATGCATGAGATGGGTGATTATGCATTTGATGCAGTGTTGAAAACAATAAATTTAACTTTAATATGCATAAATTAGTATAATTAAGAAATAATATTAACAATAATTAAAATTAGCTTATGGGGTCATTCGTCCTTGTCTGTCTGATGATATTATTTTTTATTAAATTTAATAATGTAAAATTATACTTGACTCAATAATAAAATAAAACTGGATATCAATGTCAGAAATGTTATTTATTTTAAGATTATTTAAATTTTTTAATTTCTATATATAATTAATAATTAATAATTTTTTATTTGTATGTCATTGTCTTACGTAAGCTAGCAGGATAAGGGGTTGCGCATTGAATGTCCAAAGATCACACTGGCTGAGTTTTTTTTTTGGGTCCTGATCTTTAATTAAAAAAGCAACGGTCTTTTTTAAAATTAGAAATAAATTTATGCAGTCAAAAAATATTTAATACCAGCAGATTTTCTATTATTTACAATTTTTACCAAATAATTAGAATTTTAATAATTAATTAGCATAAATATATTTTAATTTTTTAAAAGATTTAATAATTATATTTTTGTACAAAATTAAATGTTATATATTACCGACAAAAAATTAAAGTGTGGATAAAGAGTAAACAATGCATCTATGGGGACATGTCATTGTCATTAGGCAAAACAAGCAAATGTCTGGTCAGTGTTCAACACGTTTTACTTTGTAGCTGCTGGCTGGCTGGCTGGCTGGCTGGCTGGCTTTTCAATTAATAACACTATTTTTATTTATTTATTGTCTTCTAAATTGGAAGTTTCTAGGCATCAGCTTTCTAGTGGCTTCATCCTTTCATCATCGACTCTTTTTTTAATATCTTTTATTATTATTATTTAAAAAATTTATCATATAATCTTTATATAATCAAATAACTTATTAATTGATTCTTAATTTTAAAAAATATATTAAAAATATTTTAATTTTTTTAATATTTAATGATAAAAATTAATAGATGAATTAATTAATATTTTTTTTAAAATATTAAAAAATTTTAATATATTTTAAAATTTAAAAATTAATTAAAATTTTTTATAATATAGAAATTAAATAATAATTTTATTATTTTTGTTGGTATTTGGGTCAATTTTTTTTTGCCAAAATTAATTGGGTCAATGGAATTATGGATCAAAAGTGGAAGACTATTTCTTTAATGAAGTCATGGCAGGTTATATTCAATTTTAATGCTAAGCTCAAATTAGAGTCAAAAGGAGCATTATCAATTATCAATTATAGAAAGATATTTTTCTTTTTCTGGGAGAACTTTCTCACGGATCTTTATTTCTACTGTATCTGGATGATTTTGTCCGTCTCTATCAAGTAACACTTTCTCTCAATCTTTTAAAGATATTTACTGTTTAATCATTATGAAAAAATTTATTAATTTTAAAAATTATATTAAAATATTTTTATAAATTTAAAAAAACATATTAATAAATATTTTTATTAGTGAATATTAATTTTAATAAATTTTATATGAGCCTTTTTAATAATTAAATTAAATAAACTTTTCGATGTAAGTTTTTCTCTATGATTTTTGGTGCTTCGATATTTTTTTTTTTTAAATTGAACTATATTTAACTTATTTTTTTTTCTTATCCATAGAAGACGATCTGTATTAATTGACTATTAATGAAAAATAAAATATTATTGTTCCTATTAAGAGTTCTAGAGATATTCCGATCATCTCTTATAATTTCTATATAGTGCGGATATTTTTTACATACAATCCAATCAATTTTTAGAATATACAGACCTTTTTGACAGATTTATGACGGCAATTCTCAGACAGTTATTGCATTAAAGGATTTGGTTTCTAGTTACACGTCATATATTTTATTTTTGATGGAAACAAAAACTCTTAGGTCTCGTATGAAATTTTTTTATAATTTTTTACATTTTGATGTTTACTTTTCAATCAATAGACAAGGATTGGAAGGAGGCCTTTCGTTAATATGGAAGAGCCATGGGTATGTTTCTGTGGTTGACTTTTTTTTAAATTTTATTGATTCGGTTGTTTCGGAAGGTAATACTCAATGGAGGTTTACTAGTTATTATGAGTTTCCAGAATCGCAACGACGACGTCAGTCTTGGAACCTTATTTAAACTTTATCTCATAGAAGTTCTCTTCCGTGGTTTTATTAGAAAAACTTTAATGATTTATGCTTGAGAGATGGGAAAGAAGAATAAATATTTTTGCCAAATTATTTTATGCATTAGTTTAGACAGACACTTGAGAAGTATTTTTGCTAAATTATTTTATCTAGAGATTTAATTTTGAATGATTATAAATTTTTATTAGACTTTATAACTGATATTTCTGTTAGTTGGATTTGTCGTAATACTATTTTAACTGTTCATATTTTAACTAGAGAATCTATCAAGTATAATCGTTTCTCTATTAAAAATGATATCTCTTTTTATTCGATAAAATTTTATTAATATAATTAGTAATTTTACTTTAAAAAAAATTTAATTAGACGATTATTTTGAAAAAATAACATAATTTAAAACGGAATAAATAATCTGTGAATTGAATGGCACTTCATTTTATTTAGATTATATTTTCAAATGAATTTTAGTCTATTCAAAATGGATTAGTAGCTATATACACGTCACATTTTATAAAGAGTTCATATTATAATTTTATCATTAATTTTTTTTAAGAGTAGATAAAATGTATTTTTTGAGTGGTCTAGAAAAGCGGAAACTTTTTTAAGTGTTTTGATGTTGAGTTTTTAACAGTATTCTTTATTTTTCCTTAAAAAATTATTTAAGTCTATAGTATTGACTATTGATTTGTAATTGATTAGAATTTTAAGATGAATACTACACTTCTATTTAGGTAAAAAATAATTTATATTTATAAAACATTTTTATGAAAAATATTTAATTTATTTAAATAATTTTGTCCCTCCATATATTTAATTATTAATGGTTAAGAAATATTATAAAAGTAAATAAATAAAAGTAAAAATTTTAGTAAAGTTTACGGAATATAAACACATTAGAAGATTAACCAAGAAAATAGTAATGTTTTATTTATGATTGGGTGGATGACTAAAATTAAAATTTTAGGTTTGGATTAGTTGTGTAATCAAAATCAATCAAAATCACAAGTGTGGACCAAATGCCCTTGTATATTTAGCAAATATATTACTCATTTTAGGAGTTTTTTTTTTTTAAAAAAAAAACAAGTGTCTTTATTAAATATTTTTGTATTTTCTCTTTAATAAGTGGGTATTATTTATATTCATATTATTTATATAAACCTTCTAATTAAAAAATAATATTGTCTTTTTATTTTTATTTTAATTTATTTTTTTAACTTGTGTGTAAAAACTTTAAAGATGGATAATTAAAAAAATGGTAGCAAGATATGCTCAGCTATGTGACGTGTAATGCATTCTTTTATTAATTTAAAATTTTTACCAATCAATTTTATCTTAATTAAATTTTTTGTAGTGTATTTTAAGATATTAAAAGCCTTGAATTTTGAATAAAAAATATGAAAATATTTTCAATCGAAGTTCTTTTTTATCCTTTGGGATTTTTTTTTATATTTAATATGGATGAGTAATGTTTGGTTCTGATCCAACTCAATTAATTTGAAAATTAAGTTTATTTTGATTTAATTTAGTTTTTAATTTTAAAAATTTTGATTATTTCAATTCGATTCAATTTTGATAAAAAAAAAATCAAATCAAATCGATTAGTGATAATAATATATTATTTTTAATATCAAGAGAGATTAAATCATATTAAATTAAAATATTTTAATTAAATTTTAAAATATTAAAAACAAAGGATAAAAGTTTTTTATTAAATTTAAACGGATCAAATCGAACTGAATCAAATCGATTCGATTTGATTCAATTTCTAATCAAAATCGATTCGATTTGATTTATTTAAATACCAAACTTTCAATTTTTAATTTATTCAATTTGATTCGATTTTGAACTGAACCGACTGAATGCTCGTTAAAATACTATTTATATAATATTTTGTATCACTGTATTAGCCACACATCACAAAATACTAAAATATTTTTAATAAAATATTTTATTTATAAATAAAATATAGAGCAATTTATTACCCAAATCCAAATATGATAACATAAATAATTTACTATAAATAAATAATGTTTTATTGTTCAATTTTAAACAATATTCAATTTAAGTTGCTTAAATAAAATTAAAAATTTCAATTTAAACTCAATTTATTTTAAAAATAGGGAACATGAATAAATTAAACTTATTAATTTTTAAGTTAAATCAAGATATCAGAAAATTTAATATAATTTTTTTAAAAAAATTTCTCACTTTTTGAAATTACTTGTAATCAAGTTAAATGCTAAAGGAAATAGAATTTCTTCAATATATTATACTGCTTGGACTTCCCTTTCATTTGAATATTTATGTATTTATTTATTGAAACTTTTCATTTGAATATTTTAACCAACGAGAATAAAAAATTAAATTGCTGAATTAATTCAGTAATGATTTTATAATTTGTGTGTGTGCGAGTGTGTTCCCCTAATCACTGAAAGTCTTCAATTAATGCATTCTTTTATTATTTTAATTTTATTTTTGTATTTATGTTTATTGTTAGGGTAAATAAATTGATATGAAAAAAATCGATTGAAATTGAATTAATTTAAAATTTAAATTAAATTTTTTATTTTTTGATTCAATTAAAATCAATAGTAAATTGTTGTATAAAAATATTTTTTTAATAAAAAATATTACTAATTAATTAACATATAAACAATTTTACATGGTTACATATTGAACAGTTTGTCGTCCTTCAGGTTACTGGAGCTGGGCATGCGGCTGTGTTGGCTGTCGTCCAGCAATATGTGCCAATTGGCCTACGATCATAGCAACTTCCCTCCAACAATTGACAGATACCTTCCACTTGTGGACTAGAAAAGTTGGAGCTCTTGAGGAAGCTTGAGAAATTGAAGGACAAAAAACCAGTGAAGCTGATTTACAGCCCTGACTTTCAAGGAAAATTTTTCATCACTCTTTTCTGATCAAGAGACGTTACTTGGTTCTGAATCCCATTGACAGTAAATGAGCATATAGAATTTGATTCCAAACATCTGGTACTCCGGGCAAGCACCAGTGGCTGCAGTCTTGTGGAGCACGAACTGGAGTGCCTTGCTCGCGATGGACTGAAGGGTGACCATCAAACCTGAACTGTGTCAGATATGTGATGTTTAAGTACTGAATCTTACTATTTATGTGTTCCAATTCCATTTGTTTGATTACACTGGAAATCAGTTGATTATTCACAGGCTCAGGTTCCAGATTCGTCTTGTTTGTCTCTGGTTGCATATCCACATCACATCTACCTCCTGTATTCCATGTGCCATTCCTGCAAGTTCACTCTCGTTAAAATTTTGAAACAATCTATCTCCTTAAACTTTAAATGGAAAATTGTTATTTAGTGCATATCGTTTAGTGAAGCTGATGTTGAGAAAACTTGCCTGTAATGTACGGGAGAAAAGCTACGAAAGAAAATATGACTTCTTTGAGGATCTAAATTCTGTATTGCCCATGACTTCCATGTTTCTAGAGATCTTCCAAAAGCTTCCAGCGCATGCATCGAAGTATTTACTTTTCCTCCATTCTCAAAATAGCATCCCCTGCACACATTCCAACAATATATATATATAAATATGATAAGTCTTTCCCGCATCCGCATGCATATACTCCGCTAATCGAACGATAACTATACTAGGTAGGAGAATCAGAAGTTCATACATCTTGAGAGTTTTATCTTCATTCCACCAATGGCCTCCACCGAAAACGAGAACATCAGCTCCGACCCATTTCTCGGAGAACCAGTGCAATTGATCGACCTTAACAGTCATTTTAACATCAGTAGAAGAATCAAGTGGAGGCCGACCGACGACTACAAGGAAGGGGACCCTGTAGTATTCAACTGTGAGATTGTGCTCACTGAAACGCATAGATAGAAAACCTTTGTGTTTAGTTATGGGTTGTCCACGTTCTTCATATATTGTCGACGTGTTGAGAACTCCTTGGCTTAGCATACATAGGAAGGACTCCCATTGATTTCTTACAATAGAGTCTCCGGCAAATACTATCCTTCCATTCCTGCTCCTCTCCAGAAGGTCGCTCGCATTAAATCTGTGTATGGAGATGTATCAGGATTGTAACAAAAAGGTTTTTTTATACAGTTAGTGCCGATTAGGATGTGAACTCAAAACCTTTCAATATCTTACCAAAATCTCCTTTCATTTCATTCAAAATTCAAACCCTTTCCTCAAAAAGATGTATGTAATGAATTTAAATTTCTCCATCTACCTCCAAAGAGTTCTCTTAATTCTCATTCTCTAATTGACTCTTACACCAACACCACATGATCAATCATGTCCATGCATACAACAGCAGATATCCAACCCAAGCCAAACCCTGCATGAGAAGAGAAGCTAGCTTTATTTATACATGTACCTTGGTATTTCACAGCCCTCAGGCTTCCATCTCCATTTCAGATACTCTACATCTTTCCTTCCACACTGACGACACCGGAAGCCGGGATCGAGAAACGGGCAGGTTTCGTCGTAGGATTGAATCTTGTAATAACTTTGGTCCCGAACCCATCTTCCATTAGAGTAGTCACAGGCTCCCTGCGATGAGTTTTGATTCTTTAGTAGGACTTGTGACAAGAAACCAAGACGAGAAAGTTGGTGGGAGTCAATAAGATCAAAGACAAAGATTGAAGAGATTAGGATGAACGTGATTAAACATATTGCATAAACAAGTTCTCTTTTGATTATAATGGGGAGAGAAAAAAGGTGGTGTTTTTGGGCTGAGGGTTGATGATGAGGATCCATAACAAGGTTTTTTTTAATTGATTTTGAAAGAGTCTTGGACGAGAGAGAGAGAGAAGGAGAAGTTTTGTGGCTGAAATTTGTCTTGAGGCTATTGTTTCGATTGAAAATAAAAGGAATTCTTGATGGGATTGTGAATTGGATTTTGCTATAAATTTAGATAATTACAAAATATCGAAAAGAAAATACCAGAAATGTGATGATTTTATCGAGAATGAATGGAAAGGAAAAAGCTTGAAACCAACTTATTGGAGAATATAAAACATTTTGGCTTTTTTTGAAACAGATTCCATATTAGATAGCAGACGGCCGTCGGCTGTAGCTAAAAAAGAAAATTTTCCTTTTATTATGTATGAAGAAGATTATATCTATATATATTATTATTATATTTATCTATTTTTACCATCCAAATATCTATTTTTAATAAAATATTAGCTTATTTTTTAAAAAAGAAAAAAGTTTCCTTATATGGAAGTCTTTTGTGGAAATTTTTTTAAAATATTTTATATATATGCAATAATTAATCGTATATCTATATATATTAAAAAAATATTAATTATAAATCAATTAATTATAATTTTTTATATTATTAGTATAAAATCTGTAACTAATAACCATATTTAATAAACATTAATGATTGTAGTGTTATATTTTTTTTAGAAAAATATATTTTCAAGATAAACCTCTCTAGGAAATAATTGGATCTTGGGCCAAAGTTTTTCGGTTAAGACTAAGTTGAATAACATTCTATTGAAATAGAAAAAATCAATTGAATTAAATTAAAATTTTAATTTAATTTGTTGTTATTTTTTGTTCGATTTAATTTTTATTTTTAAAAATTTTATAATTTTGATTTGTTACAAATTCTCAATATTGATTATTTTTAAAAATTTAAAAAAAAATATTTTACCTTTTCAATGGATTTATTTAGTAAAAATATAAAAAAAAATCACTTATTTATATCTTAAAATTTCATATGAGTCTAAATAATTATTCTCTTTTTAAATGCAAACCATTTAAATAGGCATGCTACATTAATTTTTATTTATACATGCATATAATTAATATTATGTTATAGTAAATTAAATAATCAATTTATTTAATTTCATTTAAATTATAATTATATTAATTTTTAATATATTAAAAATTTAATGTATCATATGCATAAAATACTATTTTAAAAAATCAAATTAAATATAAATTAAGACTTACTGAAAAACAATTCTAAAATTAAATTATATTGAATAAATTTATTTTATATGTAATTATTAACATTAACGGCCTTGATCATAGAAAATAAAGAAAAAAAATAAAATAAGAGGAAAAGAAACTTTTTTATTCATTTGGTTAAGAGGTAAAATAACAATGGAGGATTGGAAAAATAAATTTTATAATCTCCAAATCAATTTCTTCCATTAGGAAAGAAGGAAAGAATTACTATTTATTATTTATTATCATAAATAATAAAATTTTATTTTTAACCTATTATGAAAACTTTTAAATGTGTAGAGGGTAAATTTATAAAATTATATAGTATTCCTTTCATATCTTTTTAAATAAATAAAATATTTTTATTTTTCATTTGATTGATATTTTCTTTCTTTTATTTTTCTTAAAAAAAAAAAAACAGAGAAGAATTTAATTTTATTTTCCCTATTTTATTTTCTTCACATTAACCAACCAAAGTATAAAATGTAAACTGAACCTCGAAGCTTTTTTGGCGTGCTCAGCTGCACGCTTTACGTGCTTCCAATCGCTGCTTTGATCTTCTTTGCTGTTGCTCATCCGCTGTTCTTCTGCCAGCAGTAATCCACTAACTGTTGTTCTATCCAGAAGAAAATTTCCTTCATCTCGCAGGTGAGTGTGTTCACTGCTCTCTGGATCTTGTATCTGCAAGTAACTTTTCCGGTGATTAGAGTAATATTTCAGGATTAATTTCTTCGAGTTTTTTTGGACATTGTTAGTTCTGCATCTGCAAAATTATTAGATAAAGAAATTACATTAGAGATTTTTGCAATATCCTAATTTGATTCTAAGTTAATTTATAGAATGGTTACTTAAATTCTGCTGAAACTGGTATAATTTGCTTCAGTTGAAAAGGAAAATGAAAAAACTGAAAAGAATAATTCAAAAGAAGCCTGACTGTGAGAGGCAAAGAAAAATTTATGGAACAGAAGCTTATGTTGATGTAAAAAAGAAAAGCCTGTAACCTAGATTTAACCTGTTAAAACAACTTCTTATTTCATTTATTTTATTGCATAAGTGTTTACTTTATTGAGCATATGGGGGATGGAGATAGTATTTGAAAGAATGAGATGAAGATTGATAAAGTTTATCAGATTAGATTAGAGTTACTTTATCATATCTTTTGTATATCTCTATCCTGTAAAGCATATCTTGATAATCTCCTTGTAATCCAATCTCTACTCAGGCTGTATATAAATACCAGTAATGAATAGATGCAATTCACGCTTTGCTTGATCGATAACAAAGAATTAAAGGGGAAAAGAGTAATCTTTGTTAGCGAAGTCTGATTTCATTATTAATTTTGCCTTTTGTTTTTTCTCGAATTCTGTCTGGTCAAGATAGTTTCAAAGAAGTTGTTGCTTTAAGAGGAAAAGTTTAAAAAAAGAAACAAAAAAAAAAAAAAAGCTAATGCCTATTCGTCATTCATCAATGGAAAGAAAAGCAATTACATCATTTTATTTGAATGATGAATATTTCTGACATGGGTAAGCAATTTGTGTGTGTGTGTGTGTGTGTGTGAGTGAGTGAGTGAGAACTTCATTTCATAGAGTATATGTAAAACCTATAAAAACAGTCTTCTGTATTATAAAAAATTCTTTCTTTAAAACGGCAAGTTGACCTCATAATTGATTGGTAAGTCTATTATATGATAGAGTATAGGCCTTAAAGAATAAGTTTATTTAGAATAAGCTTTCGACATAGAATTAACTGATTGAATTTGTTGGGTTAGGTTAAGCTGTGTATGTTATGTTTAAATTAGGTTGGCTCAGTAATGTCCTCTGCTTACATGATAACTTAGTAATCTAACTTAATAATAGGAAGATGGTCTTGGCTAAACAATTTCTTTTTCAATTATTTTTCTCTTTCTCAATTTTAGCATATGTTATTCTAATGTCTAAATATCACCTTTCCTTAAGTATTTTAGCTCATGGTACTTCATCTGCATCCTTTAACTGTTGCACTGTTCTGCCACTGTGATTGGGCTAGGATTTGATTTTGTTGTATATTTATTATTGGATGTTTAATTTAATAATGAAATTCTTAATATATGTTAGGAATTTATATAGTTGTATAATTTTATTTCCTCATCATCTACCCATGTTTTTGTTATTATGATTATCTATAGGTGGACTCATGGTATTAAAGTGGACCTCGAATCATATCAACATGAGAAGTGGGAAATGAGGAGGAGGATGTAATAGAGTTAGATGGATTAAATGGGTTAATATGTTAAAAATTGTAATGACCTATTTGTTTAAATTGGCTAAATATATCATTTCATGTCATATAATAGAGCAGTTTACGTATTGTATTTTGGATTAGATTTGTTTATGTTGTAAATGTATATTGAAGCAGCAATTTATGACATGCCAACATGAATTGCTGGTTTTGTGCTCGTTATTTGAATGAAGAACAGAACGCAGCAATGACCTTCACCATGTCAAATCTCTCCTCTGCTATTTCCTTGCCTCTCCCAAGTGGTCTGGCCTTGCTATCTCTAACAAGGCAGTGGATGGAATTAATTGCTGTGACTGGAAGGGCCAAGAATTGTTGGCACACTTCCAGTTCTGTTCCTATTCTTATCGAAATGAAGCTAAGAGTAGTGAGCAGAAAGGTGTAGAATTACATTCGCTACAATCTCAAAGAAATAGCATTTCACTCATCACTGCCTGACCCTCCTCATCTCAAAAAGCATCGCAAATTGACTTGGCACGAGCCCTTTCTAGTAAGGGCCTTCTTCCTTTTCTTTTGCTTAAATGCATCACACTTTAATAGTTATGAATTGTGATATTTTGTGTCCTTTTAGTGTTTTCCTTATGGGTTATTAATGAAGTGTGTTAACTAATTTACGTCAAACTTTTAAATTGGGCACATTTCACACATTTGTTGCATGAAGGCTTTTTTATCATTGAAGTTGTAAAAGTTTGGCAACAGAAGTAAAATGGACAACATTAGGTGATAAGGGTTTTGCTTGAAGATTGAAGTACCAAGTGCTTTATCAATTTGTGCTTCAGGTGTTGAAGAAAGCCTCAAGACTTTATGCTGCAAGCTGGGTATGGGATGGCCAAATGACTATAAGGAGGAAGGAAGTGAAGGCAAACCCAATGGAAGAAAGAGCACTTCACCTCAAGAGAAAGAGCCTTCGGTATTTGAAGATCTTGGTAAGAATCCTCAGTCTTGTGGATTGACTATTGCGATTGTGTTGTCAACTATTAACAACTTTTTCTTTTAGTGATGTACATGATTGTCATTCATGGTGAGATTGCAGAACTTTGAACATGCACTTTATTCATTATTGATTCTAGGTTAACGGGGTAGAAGCATGATGAGGATAGCTATAGAAGTTGACACAGGAAATAAGCACATAAACAAGCTAACATGCCTAAGCCTCAAACATTCTATAATCGACTAGGAATATGTTATAGAGTCTATCATACTGTAAAAGAACTGAAATTTTATAGAAGTTAACTATATTAAGGTATCATCAGATTTACTTATTTTTCGGATTACTAAATAGAGAGAATATTCTAAGGTAATTCATTTTCCTAGATACTCGTACTTTCACTACTTAATATATTCTATAAATTTGAAACCTAATTAATGAAGCAAGGCTTTTAGATAATAAGTAAGACTTGATTAAATGCTCCTTCTCAAAAGTCAGAAGTGTCTTTTGAGAAGTAATTCATACAAGGTCTCTGTTTCATTCATAATGAATGTCTATTTAACGAGTCAAACATGTGGTCTAGTTATGAAGGTGACAGGCTACTGTATCTTTTGTTCTTGTCTCTGGGTCCTTGAATTGGATAATTTGGAATCAGAAGTGTTGGACCTATGGGTTGCTTCAAGGGACAACAAGAAGCTTTGGCTATAAGGGAGTCACTTTTTGGTTCTAGTTGGTGTATCTCCAGCCTTTTAAAATTTTGCAAGTCAACTATTTTGGGTTTGAGTTTAGTGAATTTGTTTCTGGGTGTTGCCTTATGATTTTGATTTTACAATGATATAAAGCATGCCTTTTGGGTACAATTATTCTTGTTATGACCCAGCTCATAATCCTAAAATTAAAAGAAGATGCAATGGGAAACGTGAAGGTTTGAAGAAGATTACTTTGAGCCACTTTATGCTCTGGTTACTGTCATTTTGAGTATATTTTCACAACAATTCCTTTATGGTGAGATACAAATACCTGGGGTTTTATTTTGGAAAAGGAAATATTGATGCTTAAAGGTGCCCAAAAGAGCATATTATATGCCATATGCCATAGAAACATTATGCATTAGGAAATTCATTTGGTTAGCATTCTTTAGAATTATGTAACCATACTTTACTGCTAAATTCCTCTTACTCCTCATCCTACTACAGACATAAGGAAAATAAAGCCACTCCAATGTTCTGCTTGATCTTTATATTTCTCTCTGTGAAGCCTTAACATTCAGTGTTCTTTTCTGCTGTAAATTGAATCAACAGCGGTGGCTGCAAGAGGAGGTTTCGAGACATTAAGGCCTGCTTTGCAGAGGGTGTACGTGACAAGAGCGTCAGCATATAGAGATGCTCTCAAACGCTTTATAGAAGGATATGAAGAAGGTGTCCAGCAGGTCAGGAAGAAGAAATAAGAATCTAAAACTCAACAAAAGGATGATACACCAAGAAATAGACTACTAATTACTCTGACTTAGGAAATGCAAGTTTTTTTTTTAATTATTATTCCGCATGCAAGTTACTGCCCTAGCAAAAAGAGTGTAAGAATTTACTAGGTTGATTTATCCACTTATTATGAGGGTTTCATTGTACATTAAGCCTAGTCTGACAACTATGGATCCACTGAAAACGTTTTGTGTATAATTTCATTATGGACAACTATGAACAGCATTAAGATTTTCTTATCCTATAGATTTGAGCTCTATCTCATCATGTGGCAATGATTGAAAACTTAAGTGCCGTTTACTTATGAGAAAACTATCTCCATTAATTTGGCTGAGGCGTATTTGTATAAGGTTTCCTACCATTGAATTTTAATTTGTCTATATGAAGTGATAACTCGTTGTTACTACCACTGGCTTCAGTTCCATCGCAGCTGTTTGTGTTCAAAATTATCTTCTTTTTTATGGTGAGGGATTAAGTGACCACAAAGGAGTGGATTTGTGCACACCATTTTCAAACTAGTTGTGAAGCCTTTTTTTGGAGGCTCTCAACTCTGTTGATGGAAAATAAATGCAAGTCCTGCACTCATGCTGTCATGCTTTCAATTTTCTTTATTTTGGTGCCTCTTCTACATATTTTAGGTGTTGGCTTCTCTCTGAACTTTCTGAATCTTTCAGCCAACTGCAGGAACGTTCAGGATTTTTCTCTTTTTTTTTTTCTTAAAGAAAAATGATAATTCTGAAACAAAATTTTGATTGAGTCTATTTTTTGAGAGCACGCTGAGCGTGCATCTCTATAAGATAATATGAAGATTTATGCTTTCAGATACTGCTTCTTATCAGTTAGGTTTAGGTGATATTGGTGCTCTGAAGATGACCACTAAGCACTTAATAGGAAGATTTTATTGCTGTTACTGATCTCTGAAGCGGAAAGCAACTATCATGAGACAACTAGGTAAAGTAGGCGACTGTTTTGGAGAGAACAATTACGTGGCAGACACTTTGGCTCATAATAAGTATGAAAGGGAGATGCAGAGGATTGATTATGACTTGCATAATGTAGAAAACTCGGTGAACCATACAGCTCTTGGATTAGAAAAACTGCACATCAGTAACCTTTTTAATGAAAGTTGATTTGATAATCAGAAGGGGACAATTTGAGGTATCATTCTCTCTTTACTGTTTTAAAGCAGAGTTTACTATTATTGAGAAACTGTTTGCGGGCTTATATTTCAAGTGATTGTTAGTGGAGTTTCCACATCCCACCTGCTGCTTGATGGTTGGCTTTGCTCAAGTCTTTTCAAGCACATGGCCTTTCACTTTAAGTCTTCTCAGAGATTTGATGGTGTGATTAGCATTCCATCGCTATTAACTGATAATATTTATGCCTACCTGTGATGGAGCCTTGGGAACAAGACATTGATATATTTCTTTTATATATATATATAGAGAAAGAGAGAGAGAGACTACATCTGATCCAATTATGAGATGAAATGTTATTTTCCAAAACTAAGTGTATAGGTGGCATTTTCTGGTGAGTAGTTGATAAGGACATGCTCAGTTTTTTGTGATCTTTACACATTTTTATTATGTTTTAGAATCTGCAATAGGGTTTATAATATAGGTTCTTTTTATCTTTGGAAGGTGCAAGAAGGGAGGTAAATGTCAGATTGACCCAGGACTTCCGAAGCTAAAAGCTTGAAGAGAAAAGCTAATTATTCCTTTTTGCTTTTTTCTACTGTACATAGTCGTGCATGATTGAAATTATTCTTCCAGTACAAATGCTGCATTATACAGGAAAATCCCTACATTCTTTTTGATTGGTCACTGCCTTACGCGTATGATAACTGCACATGTTTAGGGACCCTTCCACTCGTAGAGCACTAAACATTTGACACCATTGCTAGCAGATGTCAATGGTATCTCTTGCGTCTCAATCTTTTTGGGCCCTGACAATCACTTGACACTTTTTCTGGTCATCAACTTAGGTAATGAACGTACCTCTGCTATTCTCTTGTACTGAAATTTATTGCTCAATTATATTATTCCTTTCAGTTCATTTGTAAGTTGTGTTGAACATGTGGTCACAAGCTACGAGGTTGTGGTTTGGACAGGGACCCTGTACAGAGTGATCTATTGTCTAAGCTTTGCTTTAATACTATTCAAGCTATTCTAATTAGTGGATTGCAATTCCGTCCACTTATACACACACACATAGACCCCATTTTTTAATCATCTTCTCGGTTTGTCACACTGTGATTAGATTTGTTGCTGATTAGGAAGTCTGAAAGGACCTGGGAAATGGGTCCTTCATCATTTATTAGATAGTGCTCTGCTTGTCTTCACAAAAAAGCTTCAAATATTGAATTTATTGAGGATGAGTATGATGGGACATAAAATATAAGTAATTATTCTTATAGGCCAAATTTTGTAAGAGAAAATGACCGTTTAATGTATTTTATATTTCAGATTTTATATTTTAAAAATATTTTAATGTATTTTTTACTAATAAATTTTTTTATAACACAAACTTTTTTAAGAGACTTTAAACTTATGAATATTCTTATATAATTAGATATCTCACAGAGGAGTTCTTATTCTGTGAAAATAGTTTCATTATGACAGTTGGTTATAATGGAATTTATTATCCTATTAGTTTGATTGCATGATACTGCTACATGAAGCTAACTATTTATGTTCTGTTTGTGGTATAATGCTGTAGCAGTACTCTTGACTAATGATTTTTTTAACCAAATTAGGTCCTTCATTGCTGAGAACTTTGTGTTTTAAAACTGTAAGAAAAACATCAATCTTTTCCTTTGCCATAAAATTTTACCCTAATTTCCTTCAACTTTATAAGTTGAAACTTTCCATTGACTTGCAATAAATCACAATGACTCTCAAAAAAGCCAAACAAAAAAAAAAGCATTAAAACAGCTTTGGTTGATGGTTGGATAGATTGAGACAGGGAGAGAGAGTGGAGTGGTAGAACATTACTGGGCTGCCATCCATCAATTCAAGGACACTCGCTCACCCACCCACCCATCCGCCACCACGGCCCCTCCCCCCCCCCCCCTTATTATGATTATGATACCTAATGAAAATCTTCAGGGAGAATCTTAACAGTGCCCAAATATATTCCTCCCTCAATTTCAATTCCCAAACCACACAAAATTTTCTCATTTGTCGTTTGCTACTGTTCCAGCCACTCATTTTGGGCCCCATCTTCCATCCCTCTCCTCCCTTCCCTGTTTTCCTTTCACTCTAATACCTGGCTTGAAGTTTGCATCCCAAAATCAGGGATTGTTTTATATTTATATGTATATATAAGTCTATAAGTAAAAGAAATAAATTTCAGAAAATCTTGTTGACCTTTCTAGCCCCAGTGGCCAGTAAGGTGAGGGTGTGATTCAATTAAGTCAAATCCAGAGAAGTCACATCCATAGATCTTATCCTCGATCAGCTATTTCTCCTCTGCTTGACATCTCCTGAAAATTAAAAAAAAAAAAAAAAGTGATTTCCTGTTACAATCACACCCTAATTCTTATGTCTAGTTATTTATCACACTTTTTTTTAATAAATTTTTACCCATTGTCCTTCTATAGGACATACTTTTAATTAAGCTAAAATGATAAATTTGACTCTAACAGCAAAAATTATTTTAAAATTTATCTATCAATTTAAATTTATTCATGAAATATCAATAAAAAAACTATTATTTATTAAGAATTTAGAGTATAAGTGTACTTGATATTTTTTTAGCTTATTTAGACATTTAATGTTAGTTCAGAGGAAAATTAGATTGAAAGATGAATTTTGATTTTTTTTTTCAACATTCAGGTGTAAATTATTTTTTTTTCTTATTTTTAATTTGGCATTCTTAACTTTTTGTCAATTTCAATTTAAATATCTTTGAATCCTTATTACTTATTCTCTTTCATAATATTAAATTTCTTGTTTATTATTTTTACTTTAAATATATGCTTTTAATTCTTAAGTAGTATTAAAAATTTTGCATTATTAATTTTATCAAATTTTTACTTTTTGCTATCTATCCATATCTTATAAATTTTTTAAAATATTGTTATGAATATTATTAATTTTGATTTTAACCATATATTTTTCAAATATTATTATGAGTTCTAGTATTATTAATTATTATAAATCACTATTGTGAAAACAATTTAAATTTTATTTAAATTAATATTATTTAATATTGATTTTTAAAAATGAAATAATAATTAATAAATTGATGAAATAAATCTAAAGTATTTTAAAGTGCTCCTCTTTCTTACTTGTTTATTTATGCTTGTATTCTTATGAGAGGGGAAAAGAAAGAATGAAATTGGTGAGAGACGAAAGGAGCAAGATGTAAATTTTTTAATTGTGATAATCGTAATATAAATTTTAATGACATTTATATTGAAAGTGAGTAAGAATTAAAAAAATATTAAAATTGTCAAGATTTCTCAGTGCGACGGAAAAATATATATATGAGATTTTGAATTCGATTTCCAATTTCTGTTATATGCCTTTGTGTATGTAAGTTTGGCAAAAAAATATTAAAATAAATAATTAATATTGATATTTTAAAATTTAAAAAATAAAAATTTTATGATATAAGAATAAATTTAATTAGAACAGATCAAGTCTTTTTTTCTTTATCCCTTTTCTTTTCATTTTCTAGTGACGCATAATTGCCATCTTATTACAGTGCCACTTGTCTTTGTCGCTTAAATCCGTACATATGAATGTGTTAGTGTACTTTCTCTATCAGACGACCATTTAATTTTTCCGAATCGCACGCTGATAGAACTATAAGGTGACTGAACATACTCTCTTATCTCTTGTCGTGTTATCAAGTTAGACTATTTTTCTACGCACGTGATCAATCCGGTCTGATTCACATTAACGAACTTGAACAAGCGATGTTGAGTTGGTATGCTTGAGAACAACCTGATGAATTTTAAGCCAATATTAACCGTATTAACCTATATATGCATTGCTATTTTGTTTTTTTCGTTAATTGTTAAAAGCAGAGAACGGAAAGTATATGTTATAATTCACTAATATAAAAAATACTAGTTTTCGAGTTAGAAAAAATGTGAAACAATCAAAGGGTTGATTTTTTTATTCATTTGATTTTAATAAAATAAATTGAAATTAAAATTTACTGAAGATAATTTTTTTGAATTCCAAGCTATGAGATTCATGGTTGTCCCTAATTAACTTGACATAACAAGTCTGATCTCGTTATATTTGACTCTTATTAGTTTTTATATTTATAATTAACTGATTGAAATTCAAACTAAAATATTTTAATATTGGACACGATTAAATATAACTTTAATATTACTATTCAGGTAAGGGACAACAAAGCAGATCGGTAGGGACGGAGAGTTGATGAATAAAAAGCAAAAGAAAGAAGGTGTTTTCAAACACTAGAAGCTGAAGAAGACTAATTCAATACTAACTTTTGATGGTTAGGCTCTGGTCGGTTTTGTTTTTTTTTTTTTATTCATCGAAGGCTTTGGTCGGTTTATCTTACGTGATTTGATTCAACTCTAACTGGAAAAAGGCCAAAATAAATAAATAAATGAGAAACCAAAGAAAAAAAAAAAAAGGCATCGTTATCCCTTTTGGTTGAGCATCAAAACCCATTATTTATACCTCTAACTATATAATTATTATTATTTTTTTCCTTTTTCTTTGTCCATATTCAAGACATAATAATAATAATAATGCTAAAAGAGGCCAGCTACCCACATAATCAAGCTTCAAAATTTGACTAATGCAATTTGAACATGTGCTTGGCTTGGCCTACTCTTGGCCTCATTAATCAGTTAATCTCTTTAATTATTATTATAACTATTATAATAATAATACTCTGTCTCTCTATAAGAAACACCAAAATCAAAACTATACAGTAGAGAATATTTCTGCTTAGAAGTTAGAAAATTTTATATTATATAAAATTACATGTAGCTTACCATCTGACTATGGCTACTATTTGAAGAAGAAGAAGTTGACGAGTAAAAGCTGTAGAGTTGCTGTTGGGTCGGACCCTGGCTCGACAAAGACGAGCCATCTGGTGTTGATGGCTCCGATTCTTCTACTTGGCACTCTAAGTTCACTCCAAATAGCCTCACTTTCTTTGAATTCTGCACACCAGACCCTGCAAAAAACAATCAATATTCTGTGAAGAAAATGTAAAAATACAGAAGACAAGCTCTGAAAATTAGCAGAATCCAACCACATTCCTCCAAAGTAATTGGAAGGTGTTGCTCACGCACTTTAATGCTTGTATCCAATTATCAAAATCCACTTTTTAAAAAATAATAAATAATTAAAGAAACTTAATAATTTTTTTTTTTTTTTGATACCTGCATGTTGAAATGGGACACCACCGGCGATAACATTAACCCTATGGCCATGTTGATAAGGCTGGTACCCAGATGAAGATGAATATGATCCTCTACTCCACAGCCCACCATTGTTACCCTGCGCCACCACCACACTGCTGCTGTTATCTCCTCTCCTCCTCCACCCTATAAAAAGTCTCTCACCGTCATCTGTGCGGTGCCGTTCAAATGAAACAACATCGCCTGCATCGAGTTGCTTCTCCTTCACATACCTGCTCCACCCTTTTGTCAATACATAGCTTTGGCTACTATTCCAATATGAATATCTGAACCTCCATAACTTGCCTGACTCGTCCTCAAAACTCAGAAAGAGTCCTTTATCAGCCGAGTCACCGCCGAGAGGGAAATATTTTTCCGCATGTTGTTTTGGTATTACTAAACGGTTTAGCTTCCCGACGTCACTTGGGGTTAAGGGTTTCTCGAACATGGGTTCTTTTTCCAGTTCCGGTTGGCGGTGGTGAGGTTGCTTCGCCTCAGGGTCTTGTTCTTCATTGTCGTCGCGGTTGAGGCTAAAATTGAAAGAAGGGCTATGAGGAGAAAACAAGAGGTGGTGGCGGTGGTGATATTGGGAATATCGATGAGAAGGCCAAGAAGAATTGGGGTGAGTATTGGGATCCATGATTGATAGCTGGTGGTGGCGGCGGAGGTGTTGAGTCCACCGAAGAGTATGTGGAAGGTCTGTTGAGAAGAGATTGATGAACATAAGAGAGAAAGAAGAAGAGTTTAATTTTGGGTGTTATAGATATAGAGAGAAGAAAATACGAGAGAAGCAGAAGAGAGGTGACTGTGTGCTGGTAGCGGCGTGATGATTTTTTTTTTTTTTTTTTTTTTAAATAATGGAGTAGGGGAGTAGGGTATGGAACTCAATTTTAAATTTAGTAGGCGACTGATATGATTTTAATTTAATTACTTCGTTTCGTTTTATTTTATTTATATATATATATATTTTTATTATATTTATTTTAAAAATATTAAATTTTATTAATTATTAAAATATATTTTAAGTGATTTTTTAAAAAAGAAAAATAAATAATAATTTTAATATGCCTTTAATTACTGAATAAGTGGGGGACCCAACTTTTTTTAAGGGTGGATGCGGAAACTGTGGGTATATTTCTTATGGCTGTGGCAGGATATGACAAGAGAGAACGGTGTGGGATTGTACGTAACTACAAAATTGCTTTAAGGGTTTGCGTGATGAAAAATATTAAATCATTATTTTCTTTGTAATTTTTTTTTTTTGAGTGTTTCTGATTTATTTTGGAGTGAAAAGCTTAGGGAATTGATCCATAAGTTTTACTTAGCAGTCAAAAATAGTTTGATTATAAATTTACTAATTTAGGGCTTGATAAAAAAATCATTATCACTTTCTGTATGTTGATTTTGTAATTTTATAATTTGATTTTTTGTGTTAATAAGTTGGCAAACAAATCAAATGGTGGGGCCAACCTACTGAGCTGATCTTCATAACCTGTGTTCCCATCCAACGGCCGGCATAGCACTTTGTTTTTCCAGATATTTATTGATTAGGCACGTGGAAATTAAACCTCCCCACAAGTAACAACTTGCAAACCAGCTATTTATAGTTTAGTGAATTTTAAATATAATACAATATTAAAAAAGAAGATGAGAAAAAAAGAAAAGAAGAAATTAAGTAAATGGGAAGAGAAGGGAAAAGAGAAACAAAAATCAGAGATCCCTTCCATTTCCAATGAGAGATTAGATAAGATTTGTCCATAGGGACACGACCCATTTCTTTTCATTAGTTTGGTAGACATGCTGTCGTGTTTGAATCTTCTCCTCACATTCACATCTCTCTCTTATTAATCATGCAAACAAATAATACACCAAAATCATAAAACTCATTTTCTATCTGACTGCTGAAATATTTATATTTTATGATTAAAAAATGCATAGTTGATGGATATGTGTTTCAGACAAAACCCCACACCTCAATTTCCAGGTAGATTCAGACACCCTTTTCATCCCTATGACTAGTTGTTAATAATTTAAGACCACATGCTGGGATTACACATATATATAATAGCTAGAGAGTTTGTTGCCTGCCTTGTGTTTTATACTTTGTGTAATACAAACAACTTGCTTCTCTCATCTTACTCATCGGCTACCTACATCTACACAAACCCAATATTTATCTATAAAAATTCTTATAAGCATTTATATATATAAGTGTCGACCAATAAATAGATAATATATTATTTAAAATTATAATAATTTTATCGATGAGTGTTGAGATGAGTTGGTAGATAAAAATTATAAGTTCTGGTGACCTTTCTCTATTCTGAGTGAGATTGGGCCAAAAAAAAATAATGATCCAAAATCCATAAAGTTTTTTTCATGAACAGATCAGTCCACGCGGAGCGTTCTGATCCGAAAATATGAAACAGGATGGACCAAACACGCGCGCAGACCCATCTTTTAAGAACTCAGCCCAATGACGTGACAAGATATAGGTAAGGCATATTTAGTTACTTCGCAGCCTTGCTTGCCTGCGCGAGGGAGAATTAAATAGCAGTCTGACATTAAAAGAAATTTTGATGCGTCCGTCTGTACAGATCTGAGTGAAAGATCATTAGACGTCATTAACAGATAAAAGGAAAAAGGGATAATTATTGTATGTATACGTTAGACGTCACTAACATGCCGTTAGACGTCACTGATAGAGATGTCTGTACGTACGAAACTAAAAATGAAGATTTTTCTTTTCAGTTAAATTTATACTCATACTGTAAACCCTATTCTCTATATTTTAAAATATTAAATTCAATGAAATATAATGATAAAGATTAAATGTACCATTATTTACGTTATTAGATATGTATTTTTTTTATTATAACATTATTTTTTTTACTATACAATAAATCCTGATAATTATTGTACCAATGGAATTTCGATATGAAATTGCATATACCAACGAAAAATATTGGCTCTCCGGTAATCGGCCTGCTTGTAATGGTTGATGAAAATGAAGATTTCACATCCCATCAGATCAGAAGGCATGCGTGGGCTAAAATCAGGGTGTCCACTAGATTCAAAAAGAAAGAGGGTCCACAAAGTCCATGTCCCAACCAAACCAACCCATTTCTTCTTTCTTTTTCTAATTTTTTCTTTCCCTTTTGGTGGTCTCCCCTTCATGCTACTGTTG
This sequence comes from Manihot esculenta, assembly GCF_001659605.2. NCBI lineage: Eukaryota > Viridiplantae > Streptophyta > Magnoliopsida > Malpighiales > Euphorbiaceae > Manihot > Manihot esculenta. The sequence goes on along the minus strand of NC_035169.2, from coordinate 8,600,338 downwards.
ATGGCATGCTTCCCCTTACCTTTGCGTGCAAAGTGCAGCCAAGGAGCTTGATGATGATAATAATCATGATGATGAAGCAGTTGGGTTTTTGACACGTCGCACTTGTGATTCGTAGGGAAGCGGTGGACGGGGAGTAGTGATGGTGATAGGGTTGTAGGGTGTGGGCGTGGGACCGCATATGTAAAGACTCATCAGGAAGCATGGTCCCTTGTGTCCACTCCCCTTGAATGCTTACAATTTCATAGCTATGTCCCTACATGGAAACCCAGCAATTACATTTGGAAATTATGGACACGTATTATTTATTTATTTATTTATTTTTCCTCAATTATCATGTGGAAATTATGGACATGTATTATTGAATATAACGACACTTTTTTTATCCTCTCGTTTTACATAATTTATTTTTTAAAATTAAAATTATAAAAATATAAATCAATTAAATTAATTTTTTTATAAAATCTATGATTTTGATCGGAGAGTTTTATGTTATTTCCAAGAAAATTGAAACAAAAGTTGAGACCACTCCATCAATCTAATCAGCTAATTGCAAAGTTTGAACGGTGGACTAACGTGTCCCATTCATCCTGCCCTAACTTTGAAAGTCAAACACAAGCTTAAAAGGGCAAACACATGTTTATACATTGCCTTGCCTTCGTCTCAATCATTACATATAAATATATTTTAGATACGGTTTTAAAAAATAATGTAGAAATTATTTTATTATTTTAATATTATTATAATAAAATTTATTAAATTTAATTTTAATATTATATAATTAATATATTATTTTATTTATTTTAAATTTTAAAAATATTTATTAGAAGGTAAATTAAATCTGTTTTCGTGATAATTTTTTATTAAGCCTGTATATTGATCAATTGCGTTTTCCTTTCCTATTGATAAAGCAAGAGAAATGTAATTATATTATGAAAAAAAAAAAGAAATCTAAATACACTACTATAAAAATTTTCTTGGATTTAAAAAGCTAATAATAATAATTTAAAAATTATTATATTTATTTCTGTTATTATAATAAAAGATAATAAAAATAGAGTTAAAATTATAATTTTTTTTTGAATGGAATTAAAATTAAAAAAATAAAATTTAAAATTTTTTAGATTTATACGATATATTTATTATCAGACTAAATTTATGAGTGTAAAATTATAATATTATTAAATATAAAATAAAGAAGATATTAGAAATGTGTATGGGCCAAGTCATGTTAATACTCAGAGAGCCACTGAGCAATGATGGTAACCTCTCTTTGCCTCACTTGTCGAAGCCATGTTGGGTCTTCACTTGTTGCAAATCTCAAGTCTACATGATGAGCCCCTTATGTACGTTCCACATATTAAATACCAAAAAAAAAAAAAAATTAATTAACCTAATTTCTAAATTAAAAGCAAAATTAATTAATTCATATCCACTAACCTTTTTCTGCTACTATGGTAACTATGCTCTTGGATATATCACTTACCACCCTGCAATAATACCACAAAATTTCTAAATTAAAAGCCAAAATTAATTTTGATTTTTGGATAGTTAGGGAAAGAAAAGAAAAGTATGAACTAAACAAAATTAAGAGAAGAGAAGGAGAGAACGTACCCTCCACCACTCCAGGGGTCTCGTAAGCCATTAAAGAAGATGATATTACTTCCAAATCTCTTCAGCACTCTCTTGATATTCTGTTGAAAACAATGAGAGAAACTTTAAGGATTCATAAAAATTGTTGGAATTTTAGTTTGATAATATTTAAAGAATGGAATTAAATAGAAAATTGACACACATGACCACCAAACTCTGTAGGAATCCAATCGGGTCGAGGCTCAACACCAAGGCAGGAAGAGGGCCTCTGACTGTAGTTCCAATTTGAAGCTGGAAATATGCTTTCTTCATCGCTGCCTCCTGTTGGAAGTATCATCTCTGTGCATGCCTACATTTCCGATTTTTCTATTTTCCCATTAAAAAAAAGTTTGAATTTCTAGTTTTTTATTTTAAATGGACTTTTGTGAGAGAAGAAATAGAATTTCTCTTTATATGAGTTATAGTTTTCTAGAGTAAAATTCTAAGTTCAGTGAAAAAAGGTCAATTAATCAACCATACAGTGCAGTGAACAATCAAGTGTAATCTTGATTCAAGCTACAATTATCACCTATGTTTATTTATTTTTGAATTTGAAAAATTCTTGTTTTTCCAATAATAATAATAATAGAGTTAGAGTTATACTTATTAATTTAAATTTAATTTAATTTATTTAAAAGCTAGTTGAAGGAAAAGGTGTAACCAAGCCACATTACTCACTCTCTCCCACGCTCAGAATCTAATTATCTTAAGAATCTTGAAGGTAAAGAAGAGAGAATGGATAAGAAGGGAATTTAAATGAAAAAGACAAGATGGGCCATGTAAATATGATTAAGGAAATAAAACTTTGCCGAGAAAAGCTAAAGATAATCTTAGTATCATTATCTTTACAAAACATCAGCATGTGAAGGAACATGCGTGCATGCATCCATTTCTTGGATACTCTTACATTACTACACTTATATTGAAGAAAGTAAAAAAATTTTATCACCTAATTATTTTATATATGAGGTTATGAGATTTAGAGAAAATAGAATTTATAGGGGTGTGTCTAAGTTTAGTTTAGAAAGATCACGTATTCCCTCTTTATTCCTTTTTTATTTGTTCTCTAGTGACGCATAACTGTCACCTTATTACAGTATTACCCGTTCTTGTCACACAGACCCGTATATACGGATGTATCAGCGTACCCATCTCTGTCAGGCGTCCATTTAATTCCCCTCCGGCGCACATGCTGATAGGGCCACGAAATAACTGGGCTTGCTCTCCTACCTCCTGTCACGTTCTTGAGTTAGACTATTCTCTGATGGATCCAAGCCTAGGGTCAACTGACCTGCTTTAGTCACGGGCTAGATGGCGTGATGATGGGTCAACTTGCTCAATGGGCTCTATTGGGCTTTGGGCCTGTTTTCTCCTCCAAGGTCCGGCCTCGGTCCGGGTGCCAGAAGCTCGGCGGTCATCAAATGCCTCTTTACCTCCTCAGTAATTATTTCATGATTAATAAGAGGGTAAATCCCTAGGTCTTCATTTATGACCGCGCGGTCCTAGAGAGGCTTTTGTAAAAAACGTCTCTTCTCTATCTTTACTCTTTTATTAATAAGAGGGTAAATCCCTAGGTCTTCATTTATGACCGCGCGGTCCTAGAGAGACTTTTGTAAAAAACGTCTCTTCTCTATCTTTACTCTTTTCAAATTCAAATTCTCTATTTTTCTCCAGACTCTTCTTCTCGCCCTGCTTTCTGTACTTCGTCTTCCTCACCTTCTGTAAAATTTCTTTGAGGTACGTCTTCTACTCCGTAATGGCTGCCCCTAGAATCCCGACATCATAAATTTGAGGTCCACCATCACTTCTGCCTCCCTTACCAATTTCTTTTCTCCCAATTACCTAAATACCTCCATTTACAACATTAGGACTCCTCACCGCAATGAGAGGATCGTTCTTCCTGTTCCTCCTCAATTGGGTTTGATTAACCCCCAGCGGGATCGCAACTTGATCTTCTATGTCAAGCAACACGATTTTGGTTTGACCTTTCCTTTTTCTCCTTTCTTCATCGAGGTTTTCCATTACTTCGGAGTAACTCCTCGCATGCTCTCACCAAATTCCATTCTTTTCATGTGCTCTTTTGAATCTATTAGCTTGTGCTGTGGTTTTGTCCCTTCTGCTATTTTATTTTCTATCTTTTTCGTCTAATTCAGACTAGCCAAGGGTTCTATTATTTTACTCCCCAAGGAGAGTTGTCTATCTTCTCGGGGTACAAGGACTCCATTAAGGGCTGGGTTGAAGGCTTCATGATGGTAGAGCTGAAGGAAGACTCTGGTATAACTTGGAATGTTGATCTCTCTTGGAAGGATGTCCCCCAGGTCGTAACAACCTTCCTCGGCTGCCCCTGATGGACAAGATCTGCCTTCTCCGACTGGCCTCTATCTTGCGGAAGTATGATATCGAGAAGTGCATGTTCGTGTCCAGTCTTTGGGACTGCCAGGAAACTGGTATTTATTTATTGATGTTTTGTTTTTTCTTCTACCTTTTTCTTTTTTCTTTTGTTTATCTCTAACTTGAGTTATTTTTGTTTTTTTATCCTCTTATGTGCCGATGGAGAAGATTAAGCCTCCCAAAAATTTTACGATGTTCCGGGAGAACATGAAGGCCTTCCAGACTGGTCGATCGGTGGCGGACGTGACTCGAGAGGTGTTTCATACCATCTGTCCCAGCGTGGCAGGCCGGGCTGCTGCCCTGCCCCTGCTTCTTCCCGGGCGCTAGTGCTCGCGTCTAAGGGCTCTCGTTCTACAGCCTCCCGGGCCTCTACTTAAGGAAGGACTCCGGGCTCTTCCAAGTCTCCTGCGCCTCCAAGGCTTAAATCAACTTCCACTCCGGCTTTCCAGGAGCCTATCACCATCGACGAGTCTACGGAGGGTGGCTCTAAGGGGGGGACCGAGGTCGCTCCTTCTGCAGCTCGATCTCAATAGGCCATTGGCACTGGCGCTATTGTAATAGGTAGTGCCACTAGCAAGCGAGCCTAAACTTCCAAAGTCCCTCCCGAGGGCCATGCCGCCAAGAAGGCACGTGTGGCTCCTCCCGAGACTATTCTTCCTCCTCCTGCCGACAAGGGGAAACAGGCCATAGGGCAGTTGTCTTCAGCCCCTGACAACGAGCTCCTCAATGCTGCTGAGGTGACTCCTAGGTCCGCAGCGGCCTCTATGGCCGAGATGCTGCACGAGAGAATGTTTGGAGGGGTCTTTGATGTATTTGATCCATGCTTTCTCGTTTTTGCCAGTCATCTAACCTGCTCCACCAAGCAATAGGTGTCTTTTCGCTCGCGGTCCCGGGAGGACCTAGGGGATAGTTTTCGGGAGATGCTCCTCATTGTGAGTTATTTCACTATCCTTAGGTTTGCTTTTTTTTTTATGGTATCCTTACTCTATTTGTCATCTCTTTTGTGTCAGGTGCTAGACATTTTTATGGAGATCGACGCTCGGGAGCAATCCCTCCAGAATTCAATGGACCAACTTGTTGACGAAGCCTGCCTTGAGGAGAACATTGTGGCCACTGGTGAGGCTCGCAGGCATATAATCGACCTCAAAAATCAACTCGAAGACCTCACTAAGCGCTTAGGGGAGATGCGGGAGGAGGTGAGTAGGGCTTTCGAGCGGGCTTCTACGACAGAGTCTCGATGGCATGAGGCTTTGGTGCAGTTGTCTTCTTTGGCGGAGTCCTGCCGCCAGCGGGATGAGGCCCAGGCTCAATGCGACGAGGCAAGGGCCCAGCAAGAGGAAGCTTTGGCCCGTGTTGCTGTCTTTTAGCAGGAGCTCAACAAGCATCCCGAGGATCTGAAAGGCATGGCTTCGGTGGAGGAAGAGTCTCACCTTCAATAACAACAACTCAGCCAAGAGGTCACTGCTCTAGAGGAGAGGTGTTTTGCCCTGCCGAGGGATGACAGGGGTGCTGAGGATAGGGTCTAGCTGGCCTGTGAAGAATGCCTCCAAGAATACAAGGACTTTGCTAAACTGAAGGCCAAGATTCAATAAGCCTGTGAAGCGCTACTTGAAGAGTACAAGGCCTCTGATGAGATGAAAGAGAAGATATATAATAAGGCCTTCAATATGTTCGCTTCTGGGTACAATCAAGGCCTGAAGGTAGGGGTGGTTCTCCCAACGTCAAGGCCACCTTCACCTTCCCTTCTACTGCCACCGGATTCCCCCTATCCCCTTGACCGGGGCCTGATCCCTCACCATTTGCTCCTCTAGTATGTTCATCTACTGAAACACTCTATAAGGCAGCAAGTTCACTTTACTTCCATCGTCTACCAGGATCTTGCAGACCCTGAAGTTGTGAATGACGACCTTAATGACTAAGGCATCGTCGTGGGGCATCTGAATCCTATGAGTATCTTCAGGAGAAAAGGAGATGGTCACTAGGGAGTGCTTTACTATCTACGGGACTTCATTGCTATTCCCCTCTCTATTCCAGCTTCTCTTTTTCCCTCTCTTGCTCATCTGACCTTTAGTTCCTCCCATGATCATATTGATGGTTCCACTGGAGCCATCATTCACTGGCCCTGCTCCATGTCTATGGGGTCTTTTCGCCACTGCATTCTGCTGGGGCCTCTCTCCTTCTGGTTTTTTCATGAAGTTCCGGAGGTGCCCTCTCTTGATCAATCTTTCTATCTCATTGATTAGCTGGTAGTAGCTGTTGGTATCGTGATCGTGCGTCCGGTGATATTGGCAGTATTTATCAGGATCCCTTCGGCTGGCCTCAGCTCTCATGAGTTTAGGCCATAGGATGAAGTCTTTATCTTGCACCGCCATGAGTATTTCGGCTCTGGATATGTTCAGAGGGGTGATGGCTTTAGGGATCTGGGGTTGGTAAGTTCTCTGCTCTCTTCTATCCCAGGGCTGCCTGTTCACTTCAGGTCCCCGATTCTGCCTCCTCTCCTGCCTCTCACGCCTTCTCTCCTTCATAGCCTTTCTCTTGTCTCCAGCCTCCCTAGCGAACCTACTAGTAGTTAAGGCGTCATCCTGTCTTATGTACTTTTTTACTCTCTTCATCAGCTTTGCCAGGGTGGTGGGTGACTTTCTACACAGCGACCCAAAAAACTCAGGGGATGTAGTCCCCTTCTGCATAGCTTCCACCAATCTTTCCTCGTCTAGCTCGGGGGATCTGCAAAGCCTCTGAGTTGAAACATGCCACGTACTCTCTCAGATATTCATTCTTCCTTTGTCGGACCGTCTTCAGATAGTTGGTCTTCCTCTTAGCCAAGACCCCTGCAATGAATCGGCTGATGAATATGTTGACTAGGCCCATAAAGCTCTTAATGCTCTCCGTCCCTAGGCTATTAAACCACGCCCTAGCTGGTCCTGTGAGGATGATGGGGAAAACTTTACATATCAAGGCGTCTGAGAGAGTTTAGAGCTCCATGAACATCTTATAGTTTAGGATGTGCTCTTGGGGGTTTCTTGCTCCGTCATAAGCCTCTATCGGTGGCATCATAAACTTTTTCCGGATAGTCTCCTACTGGATCCATCTTGAAAATGGTGAGGATATAGATAAGAGGGCCTGGCTATTATCTTTTGCCCCCAGCTCAGCCAGGAGTTGTTCCTTCATTCTCTGCAACTTTCGATCTACATCTGTCTCCTTTTGCCTTGGCCTTTTCTCCAGGCGGTATCCCCTCTCCCACTCTTCGCTTTCTGTCCTCCCTGTTGGACCAACGGAATAGCTCTCAGTCTCATCGTTCTCAATGAGCTCTCTCGCCCTCCGACCTCTAGATCTAACTGCAGTCTCATCTTCCATAGCGGCCCCTCCACTTCTTTCTCCTGTTCTCCGGCTACTTTGTTGGGGGATTTGGTAGTTAAAGGTGGGTTGGGATTCAATGGCGTTAAAGCCCTCAGCTACAGGGGGTACGTTCAACGGGATATTAAGGCATCTCTATTACAGCATCTGCCCCAGCCAGTGTGCAGTATTCTGTAGCTGAAGAGCCATAGTTTGGAGCTCTTGATCATATAGAGTTATTCTGGATATGTTCCCTGCCGAGCTCGGCTAGGGATTGAACAGTACAAGTTGTTGGTTTAATGGGGTTGTGGGACTGAAAAATGAAAACTGCTAATCTTCTTGAGCTGAGCTCAGGTCGTTTTGGGTGTTGCTAGTGTGGTTTTCATTGTAGTTAGCCATGTGGATCTCAGTGGGTGTTTATGAAAACGGAAACTCCAATGACGGAAAGATCTCCTTCGCTTCTCACAGACGACGTCAATTGATGTTCTGAGATCCATAGAGAATAGGATTTACAGGGGTGTGTCTAAGCTTAGCCTAAGAAGATCACGTATTCCCCTCTTTATTTCTTTTTCCTTTATCCTCTAGTGACGCATAACCACCATCTTACTATAGTGCCACATGTCCCTGTCACACAAACCTGTACGTACGGACTTACTAGCGTATCCATCTCTATCAGGAGGCTATTTAATTTCCCTCCGGCGCGCATGCTAATAGGGCAGCGAGGTAGCTGGGTCTGCTCTTCTACCTCCCATCACGTCACCGAGCTAGACTCTCCTCTAATGGATCCAAGTCTATGGTCAGTCAGGCCTGCTTTAATCATGGGCTGGATGGCGCGATGATGGGTCAGCCTGCTCAATGGAGTTTATTGAATTTTGAACCTGTTTTCTTCTCCAGGGTCCGGCCTCAGCCCAAATGCTAGAAATCCGGCGGTCCTAATAAATATTCTAAAATTTTTCTTTTGTTACCAATTAAGAGAAACACATTCTAACATCTTTTAATTTATGTTGATATGATATTAATTTTATTTTTTATTTATTAAAAATTTAATATATTAGATAGTGATATTCATAAAATTAAATTTTTTTAATTACAACAAAAAAGGTCATCAAATTTTAAATGCTAATTTTAATTTGGCAATTTTTTTCTATCAAATATGAAGGAATGTCTTAGATTTTATAAAATACCTGCCAAGACCATCCACCAAGACCGTGAGGATCAGAAGTATCATTAAGATCGAAACACGTGGCGGTTCCAGTGTAGTTATAGTAAACGCTAGCTGCACCGGACAACTTTGCTAATGTATCATTTCCAGTCACTGGATCATCTATCGCCTTGCACATCTATTTCGTAAAGTCAATTGCTTAGTGACCATTTTACCCTCCAACGGAGATGAAAGCTTAACGGATTAATTCTCAATGTTACATTATATTTGGCTAATGCATTGAATTAAATATGAAAATTCTCAATATTTAATTAAGAAAAAACCTGTTTGACTGGATAAGCTGGCATGGGATTTAAAAAATTGGATGGAGTTGGATAATCAGTCATTGCTGTGTAGACCCACGCAGTGGAAAGCCAACTCAGCAGAGCTCCTCCACTAATATAATTCCTGAAACATAAACAAAATTAATATTTAATATGATTAATTTTATATATTATATGCTAATTAATTAATTATAAATAATTAAGAAAATGCTCTTTCTTACTTGCATATTTTAAAGGACTTGCGCAGCTTTTCGAGTCCTCCTTTTTGATTCGCCATGTCTTCAATTTGTTGCCATGATGCTTTTATCACTTGGTAGCAATTCTCACTTTCACTCTGTTTTTTCCATTTTCACAATCAAATTACTTAATTTAAAAGGCTAAGTAAGAAAGTAGGTACACTAAATGCACCGGATAATTTCCCTCTTAAATATTAAAAGAAATTATTATTTACTCTTAAATATTATTATTATTATTAACCAATCAATTTCTATATTTTTAAAAATTTATTATTTTTTCTTTTTATTAATAATTTTTTTTTTCATCAAAAAAATAATTATTTTTTTTATTAAAAATAAATAAGAGATGAAAGAAAAAAATTTTAAAATTCAATTTTAACTTCAAATAAAAATTTTTATTTAATCTCTAGATATTGTAATTATTAACAAGGTAATTCTTATATTTTAAAAAATATATTAAAATATTTTTATCTTTTTTGACGTACGTTAAAATATTTTTATTTTTTTTAAAATTTATTAAAATATTCTTATCACTCCCCCCTACGTTAATGAATTAGTTCTCTCATCCTCTTCAAAAGATAGAAGAAGAAAAAGGAAAAAAAGAAAATGAAGATGAAGAAAAAAGATGAAGAAGATGACAGAAGAAAAAAAACAAGAAGAAGAAGCAGAAGAGAAAGACAAATAAGGAGAAAAATATGATGATAAGGAAAAAGGAAAAGAATCACTTCCTTCTCTTTTAAAGAAAAAGAGGAAAAAAATATTGATAGAGGAGAAAAAGAGAGTAATTTGATTTTTTTCTATATTTTTAATGGTAAAAATAATTAAAAGGAGTATTTCGTTAATAAAAAAATAATGACGTTTTAATAAATTTTTAAAAGTATAAAAATTAATTTATTAAGAATGACAACATGAACTAAATTATAAATTTTTCTAAATATTATGATTATCATGCCTAATATATTTTAGCACAAAAACTAGTGGAAATATAAAATGCAGATGCAAATGTCACGGGGAGAGAGAGAGAATGTACTCTAAAATCTTTAGTGATGATTCGAGTGAAGCTATAAGGAGAAGTTAAGTTCACAAAGCCAAGAATTGGTGCAGAAGAAGCCAAAGCTCCAATGGCAACATGAGGATATTTGAGTCTAAACCAAGCGGCCAACACTGCAAAGTTTGTATATATATATATTCTTAAACAAGGGAAAAAGAGACCAAAATGTAAATAAACAATGCCTTACTTCCGCCATAGGAACCTCCAAAAGCCACCACAGGAGAGTCAGTTGCAGACAAATTGTTCTTTAGATCAGTGACGAGAGTGGCGTAATCAGCCAACGCCTGAGTTGAACTCAGGTAACCAAGAGTACTCGCATTGCTATAAGCAACATCTTTATCACCTCCAAAAGGCATAGATTCCCCATAGAACCTATGCTGCAATTTCATTCAGCAATTAATTCATCAGCTCAATCCAAAGCAGCTTATAAACTTCAAGGCTTTTCAAGAACAGAACACATTGAGAGATCATTGTACCTCAATAAAGACCAGAAGGGCTTTGAAGCGAGGAGCATTGTCAAACATGAATCCTGTGTTTTGAGCAAACCATTCAATGTCTCCTTCATTTCCTGTGTACAAGAAGATTGGAGCATTTTTCTCTGGGCCTCCCCAGAATGTGTCATTGATCAAATATCTCTGCTGAAATGTTTGGTAGCTCTGGGGATTGAAATTGAAGTGATCAAGTAATTGAGTGAAGAATTTCTCTTTGTAAAGCCCAGTTGGGGAAGAAACAGAGACCTTCTTCTCTGCCTGAAACTGAGTGATAGGAGTAGGAAACCTTATTGGAACGAAATGGGCAGATGAGATAACAAAAACCTGCAAAGAAAACAGAAGAAGAAACCACAGAGACATGGACCCAGTTTCCATTTCCTAATGGGATTAATAATCTAACCAAAAAGGTAGAGTCTTCTGCACACAGGGTGAGAAAATAAAGAAGCTATATGCTTCTTCCTTGTTCCATGTATGAGTGTGAGCGGGGAGAGATTCTTGAAAACATCAATAGTCTTGTATAGTTGTGCCAATGTACCTGGAAATTTCTTGTGCATAGGGCGTAGATTCCGAAGTTCAAGTTTACCTGCAGTGGGTGAGGGGAATCATTGGTTTCCTGGTTTGTTTTTGTTTGGTGCAAATGGATTTGTCTTCCATCTTTTGTCTGTAGCATTATCTTATCCTAAAAATGCAAACAGTTGTACAGAAATGGTATACTATGCTTTTCAGCTTTTGGACGTTTATTTTTGGTTCAGCATTTTTTAGCAGGCCTTGCATATTTGGTTCAGCGTTATCTTATCCTAAGAACATTTATCTAAAATTTTTTTTATTAAATTATAACTTATTTTTACTTAGAGATAAAAGGTTGATTGTTTTATTTGATCAAATAATTAAATTGAGTTATTTGAACTCTTATAAAAAAAATTTGGAGGGTTTATTTAAACTGAGAGGATTTAATTGATTATTTCTGCCCAAGTTTTTAGTCATCACTCTCTCTCTTTTTTTTTTTCTTTTTCTTTTTTTTTTTTTGGTGAAGGGTCACTCTCTTTACTCAGCCAAGCTTTAGTAACATTAAAATCAAATTAAAGTAGGGAAAAGTCTTAAGTGGTACAATGATGTTTGGCTCCTCTCTCAATAAATTGAGTTCATTAATTAATAATTTAATGATGGAATAATATGTGTTTTATAGTGTTCAACGTTTTATTTTTTTTTTCTAAATTGAAATTATTATTATATGCAGAAAAAAATATTTTTTAATTTCTGAGATATAGCGTAATTAATATATTCGTTTCTATTTTTAAAATCCACTATTTTCGTCTCTGAAATTTAATTCTGTCAAAATTAGAGATTTCTCCATAAAAAATATTGTCAGTGAAAGAAAAAATGACCGAATTACCTTTTATAGAACTCAATACTTTAGTCTCTGAAATTTAATTCCTACAAATTTATAGGTCCTTCTTTTAAAAAATTAAAAAAAAAACATATGTTTTTATCTCTAAAATATTATATAATTAATAGATTTATCCATCTATTTTTTAAATTCAATACTTTAGTTTCTAAAGTTTAATTTCATCAAAATTCAAGAAATAAAATCTCAAACTCAATCTCCATAAACAAATAAAAATTTTAATGAATTTAAGATTCAAATTTGTTAAATAATAAAAATCAAAATATATAAAATTTAAATTATTAAAAATAAAAAGTTAAAACTCAATAGAAATTATTTTTGTGATGCCGTTCACTGTCGATTACTACTCGTTATTTAAAAAATTCATTAAAATATCTATGACATTTTAAACAGTGTACTAGTTAATTTTTTCGTTAATTTTAGTCATTAAGTATTATTAAAAAAAATCTAAAATACTTCTGAGGCTAATTAGTAAACTTTTTAATAATTTGAGAGATCAACTAATATTTTTTTCTAAACTATAGGAGCTAAATAATAAAATGTTGATAAAATTAATAGAGAAATTACTAGTAGATTTTTTAAAATGTCAGAGATATTTTAATATATTTTTCAAAATTGAGAGACTAAATAACGAGTTTTTCCATAATATAAAAACTAAATATGTAACGACCCGGAAACCGGACCGCTACCGGCGCTAGGATCCAAATCGGTTTAAGGCCGCCAGGACCCGTAGCAAGCCTGCTATGCACTCTGTGTACCTGGTAAATCCCATACATGATCAACACTTTCCAAAAAACATAAAACTTTGCTCTGTACCAAGACTCAACCTGGGCATGCACTATCTCTGTACTACAGAACCCCTTACTAGAGCTCTCATCATTGCTCTAGACGGGTTAAAACTCTTGATATGTTCAGCCTGGTTTTCATACTCATAAAAATACATTTACATAAACAGACCATGTATACAAAAAGAGAGTTACAAAACATATGGGTCAAGCACGCTACTATACTCTATACAAGACTAAAACATCTCTTTACAATATTACATGTCCACACTATGCTATTACACAACTTTTACTCTGCTGAACTCCCCCTGTACTCTGATCTTACAAGACTGGGGTTAAGGGAGAGGGGTGAGCTATACTAGCCCAGTGAGTAGAACAATAAAAACATGTTAATAAATATGCTCACATGAAATGCATCACAGCACAAGTAATCACATACCGGATGGATTGAATAAAAAATCCCTCAGTGCCCGGCCCGCGAAGGAGCTCCTCAAAACTTTATTATACAATCAATAGTACAAAAGTACTCTGTGCCCGGCCCTCTCAGGGCTCCTCAGGACTTTACTGTGCCCAGCTCTCTCGGGGCTCTTCAGGACTTTACTGGAAGGGCTAATGAAACAAACTCTATGTCCGTCTGCAAATACAAGAAATAATGCAATGCACATAATAGTGAATTCTAATGCAATCAATCTATTGCATAAGCATGATGCATGAAACATGCTAAAAGCATTTGATTTCTCAATTAAAAGGATTAAGTTTAGTTCCACTCACCTCTGGCTAACTCTGGACTCACTCTGAAGCAGCTAACACTGCTAAACACTTCGATTCCTTAGGTCCGATCCTACACAGGTGGACTCAAATGAGGGATCAAACAACTCTAACATAGCTCTTAACATTCTCCCCAAAACCCCCTAAAACACCTCAAGCATGCATGGAAAAACAAGCAAAGAAAGGCTGGACAGGGCACCTTCGGCGGCCGAACCCTCTCTCCAGATCCGAAAGGCAGACACTTTCGGCGGCACTTTCGGCAGCCGAACCACCTCTCCAGATCCGAAAGGCAAGCATCTTCGGCGGCTAAACCTTCCTTCGGCGGCCGAAAGTCTGCTTCAAAGCCGAAACTCAACTTTCGGGGGCAAGGTTAGGAGGCCAAACCATGCATCCACAGGCAGCTTCGGCGGCCGAACCTAAGTTCGTCCAGAACTCAGCCTCTCATGCATACAAGCCTCCCAAACCTTCCAAACACCCAAAACATGCATCCAACCTCTCCAAAACATGCATATGCCCTTAACCATGCACAAAGGAGCTTAAAACAAGCTTAAACTCCAACAAACAACATCAAAGCAACACATAAAGCAGACATAGGCATAAAGGGTACATAAACCCTTTTCCCTTCATAAAACTCACTTAAAACACCATAAAAGCCAAGGATCTACACTTACCTCTTGAAGATCAAGAGTTGGTGCGACCCAAACTTGAAGATATGGAGATCCAAGCTCCAAAAGTCTCCAAGCTCCACCTCCTTGCTCCAAGCTCACAACTGTTCAACACAAGGAGAAAACTCATGAAAACCTTGAAGGATTTGAAGAAAAACCATGAAAACAACCCAAGGAGAGCATGAACTCACCTTAGCCCGAGAATGGAGAGAAAACTCCCCCCCTTTTCGGGACAAGGGGCCTTTTATAGGCGGCTTGGTCAACCATTTCCGGCGGCCAAACCTGCATGCAAACCTCCACCACGTTCGGCGGCCGAACATGGGCTTCGGAGGCAGCAAAACATTAAAACTTACTAAAACACATTAAAAAAACATATATATTACCCTTCTAGAGGATTCCGACATCCTGGATTCCACCGAACAGTAGAATTCCGATGCCAGACTCTAGCCGAATATTAAAACTCAAATCCTTTGCATTCAAAACCATAACCATAAAACACTTAAAAACCTTTTAGAAAACATTTCTCTTTTACCCTTCTAGGAACCTCCGACATCCTCGAATTCCAGATTCCAACGGAAATCCCACCGGAAAGTAGAATTTCGATGCCAGCGTCTAGCCGGGTATTACAAAATAGTAATTTTTTCATTTTATTATTAATAAGGATATTTTTGGGATTATATTTATTCTCAATCAAGTAGAAATCATTGATTTAACATAAATTTTTTGATGGAATGACCTTAAATTTTAACGAAATTAAACTTTAAAGACGAAAGTGTTAGGTTCTAAAAATAGAAGAATAAATTCATTAATTATGATATATCTTAGAGACTAAACAGTAATTTTTTACTTATATGTAAGGTGGATTAAAGTGGGGCAATTGCTAAATTTGCCTGAAATTTTTGTTGAAATTTTTGTTGAAGTGTATAATTGAAGTGTGGCAAATTTCTAAGATAATAAAATAAAATCTAATTAGTTTGAGATTAAGTATGAGTCATTGTTGTTCTGACTATTCCTATAATTGCCTGCCTTTGCTTGTGGTGCAAGTGAAAGGCAGCAAGTGGTATGACTAGGGGAGAGCATAAATCGGTCTGAACTGAAAAATCGAACAGAACCGATCAATTTCGGTTTAATGGTTCGGTTAATCGGAAGGTTCAGTTCGGTTAGTATTTTTCAATTTATTCGGTTTTCGGTTCGGTTCGGTTTAAACGTGTTAAATAATCGAAAAACCGATTTTATACATAAAATTACTGATTTTATATATTTTTTTAAATTTTAGATGGATTTTTATGGATTTTTTAAGTATTATTATTATGTATTCAAACAATATTTATTGATAAATTTATGTGAAATATTTATTAAATTATTCTATTGAAATTAAAAGCAGAAAATTAAAAAAAATTACAAATTTCGGTTTGAATCGAACCGAACAGAACCGATTTTTATCGGTTCGATTCGGTTCGGTTATATTTTTATAATCGATTTTTTCGATTTTTAATATTTTTATAATTCGGTTTTCGATTTTTTCGATTCGGTTCGGAACCGAACCGATCGATTGCACAGCCCTAGGTATGACTTACAACTCCCATAAACAAAGCCAAACAATTGTAGGCATAGTGATTTAATACTTAGACATGCATCTTCTTTCTTTGTGGAGATTTCTTTAGTTAAAAGCAAGCAGACTCAACTTAAGGAAGTGAAAAGCTGATAGGCGTAGAAACCATTAAAAATAAATTTCTATTTAAAATAAAATTTATAATAATGATAGATATGATCTATCCAAAAAATAAAATAAATTAATTCTATTAAATGAATAACAAATAAAAATAAAATGAAAAGATTTTAAAGGTAGAAAAAGAAAAATAAATAAAATCAATTAAAAAAATAATTAAATTTAAGGAAAATAATTAAAATAATAAAGTAAAAGAATAATTTTAATTTTAATTTTTGTTGGTTGATATAAATATAAAAATAATTTAAATTTAATTATTAATAAATTAGTTATAAATATAGAAGATGTTTCATTTATCCAATCATTTTTTAAATTTTAAATTAGTTAAGAGGCGTTCGTTAATTAGTTTTAACTCTTGTACAATCGTAGGAGACACTCCTAAAATTTAATCCAATTATCGCGTTAAGAATTAAAAGAATTAAAAGAATTTTATTCCAATGAACAAATGTGAGACACTCGATTCATTTAAATTAAATTATACTATTCTTAAGAAAGGTTTTACGCAATTTAATTCACTACTTATTTCAGTTTAACTAAACAATTACAAATTTAATAAATCTGAATAGTAATATATCATTCTATCAATTTTAATACCTTAATGCAACAACCAACAGAATAATAGTAAACAATATAAAAAACAATTGAGGAAATAATAGAATCACAAAAATTTCACAACCAATTGAATTAAAACTTTAATTATTTTTTAACTAAAAAGAAAAAATTTAGCCATACATGTTCATGGTTGAAACATCACACGAGACAAGTGTTTTTAGCCTCCTAAACTAATTAAAAATGGAAGATGAGAGATGAGATTAGATGTCTGCTAAGAGTTTTAACTCAACCTAAATACAAGTAACTAAAATCAAAATCGAATATATCTTGATAAATAAAAGTTATTTGTTTGTTTCCCGAATTTAAAACTAGACTCTGTTCATCAAATATATTATACTCATAACGTAATTCATAACACAGTTCTTTTGGAAGTTATAATTTAAGTATGATTCTACTTTTTTATCCTTCGATGGATTTAGTTTTGCTCACATTTGATTTCATAATGTAAAGTCCAAATTTTTTGTCTTATTATTCTCTAATTGTTGTTTAATTTACCAAAATCAACCTGTTTTAAATAAAATCAAATTTAATATCTAAGTGTTTTACAACATTAAAATTACATAAATGTGTATATTATCAAAGATTAAAAATATTTTTATTATCACTTTATTTAAAATTATTCATTTTATAAGAATAAATTAGAGGCAATTAATTTGTTTTCATTTCAAATAAAATAATTAATATAAAAAAATTAATCAAATTGAATTATTATTGATAATTGTAAAATCCACTAAGATTCAAATATTTACACATGTGGAGTGTAGAAATTCCAGATTTGATATGTGAAAAAAAAGATTATTGAATGAGGGGAGTAAACATCCTGAGTTTGAGGTGTTTAACGAAGTCTTAAGAATAGGGAGTAATGGAGTTGAAGACAAAGTATAATTTGTATTTTCTAAGAGAATTAAAGTTCTTATATTTTCCTTTCCATATAGGATACAACTAACAAATATTCCCTCAAATCGAGGCGTTGTCCTCTGAAAGAAACTTTTATTAAAAATAAGTAATTGACTCATTTAATATTTAGTCAATTAAAGTTATTTTCTTCGTGCTACAGGCTAGGTTAAGGCAATAAGAATATGAATATTTGAAAAGGAGTGTTGATTGAGAGGGCTACTAGGTCTCTTGATCTGGCAGCTCGACAAGGTTTCTCTAATTCGATTTTTGAAGTTCTCAAACTCGTTTTTGGATAATAATTCGAATTTAGCTTTACCTGCATTATTTAGACGGAGCATACATGTGATATGATTCTAAAAAAGACTATATTGTATAAGTTATTAATTATGAAATTTTTAATCTTAAATAGGGTTATAAAATTAAAGAGTTACATAAATAGAACATCATTTTTGTTAATGATGGAAATGGATGTAAGCCTATAACAATAGTTTTCCAAAACACAATTTTTCTTCCATATAATGTATGTAGAATTTAAATTCATACAATTTAATAGCCGACTCCTCCTAGATCTATACAATAATCATTCAAAGTAGGTCATGGATTGTCAATACTAAATAGAACCACATGACAAGTATTTTATAAATGAAGAATGATAGGTATCTTATAAATGAAAAATGTGGACTAGTGCGAGAAAAGGAAGATTCGGACATCTTAACACCCAGACCATTATTAGAAGACTCGCTATTCTCACAATAAAGCAAGTCTCAATATAAAGTTACTCTTATCACACACATTACGTCTATAATCACGAAATTTCCACATGTTAGCTAGTGATATCTCATATCAAGCAGACGACTACATTACTGTCGGATTATCAGAAAAATACAATGTTTATCTCTACCTCTTACAGTATAAAAGGAGAAAAATCACAGGAATAAAGGTATACTATTTTAAAATACAAGAACTCTCGTTACTTCATTATATTTTCTCTACTTTTAGAAATACTAATTAGAGTGTTGGAGTGGTTACCGTGAACACTTACCATTATCTCAGGTTTTTTTTCTTACAGATTCTAACCAATCACGATACAGTCTCATTCCGTCTACGTTATCAATATAATCTCAACAATATCAATTATATTTACTAATTATTATTCATTTAGTTATATTAAAAGCTTAAATATTTCTTAATAGATTTGAAACTCATTTAATATGTAATATTTGAAATTTTTTAAATTTGAAAAAAATATATTTTAAATTATTGAATTCATTTAAAAATTTTATTATTATTATTATTATTATTCAAAAAATATATGAATGTGCTTAATTTTATAAATTTTAATTTAATGATAATGAAATTTAAAAGGTCAATTTACATTTTAAAATTTTTAATAATTAAATAAAACATTAACTTCTATATATTTATTTCATATTATATAATATGTATAAAAAGTACAAAAATAATTGTGTATATATATATAATATTGATTAATGTCAACTTGCTTATATGTTGAGTGAATGTTGGGCTGTGCTGCCTATTGCATATTATCATCGTCATATGTAGTTTAGGGAAGTTATGCTCTCCATTAGATTGCTTAAAATAAGAATTAGTCTAATAGATGGTTTTGATTTTAAATTGAACTAAAATTGAAAAATAAAAAATTAAATTTATTTATTAAAAATGTTAACTCTCTTTTTTTGAATAAAAAATGTTAACTCTCTTTAACTTTCATCAATTTAATATCTTATGTTATGTTCCATATTGAAAATCTAAAGACTGCAAAAATAGTTTTCATTCGAACATTTTGATCAATTTGATTTAAAATTAAATCGAATTGAATAAATTGAAAATTAAAATTTTAATATTTATAAAAATCAAATCGATTTTAATTAAAAATTAAATTGAATTAAATCGATTTGATTTGATTCGATTTAATTTTATCGATTTAAATTTTTAATAAATTTTTTATTTTTTACAATTTTATTTTTAATATTTTAAAATTTAATTAAAATATTTTAATCTTAAGATCTAATCTTACTACATTATTAAAAATAATATATTATTATCACTAATCAGTTTGATTTAATTTTTTTAATTTTTATTTAATTAAAATTAAATTAAACTAAAATAATTAAAATTTTTAAAATTTAAAACTGAATTAAATTAAAATAAATAAAAAATAAATTAAAATTTTAAATTAATTCAATTTAATTAATATTTGAACCGAATTCCACACGTTCAACTTATACTCCTCTTCAATTTTTGTTAAAAAGGAGAATTCGATAGAATTTCTACATTACATTCTCTTGATTTCCTTATTCGTTCAAAATCAATGGGGTCCATTACCAAATCAGATTTCATACACTAACAAGAAGTAGCCCACTGATGTGATACAAAGCCATTGTAAAAAAGAACGCAAAAAACAGCAATAGCTCACCACGTGTCATGCTTACGTTAGTTTTGTCTGCATTAGATAATAACTCTCCTCCATCTTCACTTTACACCCTCAGAGTACTAGTGTACAGTCTGTACCGATCAAAGTCGCAAGCAGAAACTAGCAGTAGATGATGAGTATTGCAAGAAAAGGAAAAGCTCTCAAATCTCTTTAGGGTTCTCTTTTTTTATCCTTTTCAAACTCTCTCTCTCTCTCTACCGTTATCATTCTCTCTGCCTTTCCCATTTCCCAATTCATCTCCCGTTTCAAATTTTTATCGTAATTGATCAAATCCAAGGAGCCACGAAACTCAACAGTGAGCCATTGCTAGTTTATCTTTTCATTTCTGTGAAAATTTTTGTGGGTTTTCTCTAATGGTCAAGAATCTGGGTTAAAAATTTGAGCTTTGGTTACTTTACCAAGTGGAAGTGTGAAGTTTGATTTGGTTGGTTTAATTTTTTTATTTGAAAGATTGGTGAGATCCAGATAAGGAATTTGATAATGCCAAGGCAAAGTCGGGCGGCGATGGAAGAATTGCTTCCTGGAAAAATAAGGAAACGTGGGTGTTCCTCTTCGGCGTCTTCGTCGTCTTCGATTATTCAAAACTACAGATTTAAGAGAGCAATTTTGGTTGGGAAAAGGGGCGGATCCAGTACGCCCGTGCCTACGTGGAAGCTGATGGGGGCGGCGAGGACACCATCGTCGGCATTGCGGGCAATGGATTCTCCTAAATATGCTGCCTCACAAAACGGCGTTGTCAAGGGGAAGCTGCATCAGCAGCAGCAGCAGACGGCGCCAGTTTCAGCGAGAAAGTTGGCGGCGACTTTGTGGGAGATGAATGAGATGCCATCACCGAAAATGAAGGAGGTGGTGGGTTCGGAAGAGAGGAGGTTAAGGAAGGAGGCGAGAGCCAGAGAGAGGGCGATGAGGTCTGTGCATTCGGGTTCTTTGCCTCCCCATTTGTCTGATCCATCTCATAGTCCTGTATCCGAGGTAGTTTTTATTTTATTTATGTTTGGATTTTGTTTTGTTACTGTTTGGTATCTCATGGTTTTTGTTCGTAGGATCAAAATCTTCAAAGCAGGTTAGGCCTTGCTATGGCTAAAGCAGAATGGTATAGAAAGAGGGGGAAAAAGGAAATATGTTTTGAAATGGAATTTTTTTGGTTAGGTAAAGGAAAAAATGGAAAAGGAATTTTAGATATGGCAGTTGAAGCTCAAGGGAATTTGTATCCCTTGCTCTTTTGTGGAGTTCTGTTAATGAATTGAGCTTTTATAAGCTTCATGTGTGATTCTGGATGACACTACCATAGTGGAAATTTTAGTTTTTTCTATGAGCTCGCTGAAAAGTTGTTGCTATCATGTCCATGCTGGACTTAGTTTGTAGTTTTCTTTTATCATTGGGTAATTCAAGAACCTAACTTATTGGTTTTCTTGTTGAATAATTGATGATTATTTCACAGAGGATGGATCGATCTGGAACTGGAAGTCGAAATAGAAGAGCATCATCAATTTCTCGAAGGCTTAGGCTTACAGACCACTGTGTTGGAGCATTTGATTCTATTAGCAATGCCAGTTTAATGGAGGTACTTGAGACTAATAATGCAAGTTTTATAGAGGTGTAACAATGGATCTTTGCTAGGAAATGCTTCATATAGCCATTCCCCAATAGTTTGGGATCAAGGCTTTACTATTTTCATTGTTGTTGTTTTGGTAGGAAATGCCGGTGTTTGCTTAAGGAACATCTCCTTTGATAAATGCCATAAAACTGGTTTTTTTTCCCTCTTTATTAATATGGTGTTGGATGATTCAATCCATATTAACAATATTCCTTTATTATCACTAGTCTCTAATGAAAATAAATTAATACTTGCATGGCTTCAAAGCTGTTTATATTTTTAAAATAGAAGATACTTGAGACCTATTTATGTTTTATTCTGTGATGTAGATTGAGACTAGATCGCGAGCACAAACTCCTACTGGATCTACTGTTGGAGCTAAGCCTCGTCTGAAGGATGTCAGTAATGCTTTGACCACATCTAAAGAACTGCTTAAAATTATCAACCGTGTCTGGGGTAATGAAGATCGGCCTTCATCAAGCATGTCTCTCATCTCAGCCCTACATGCTGAGCTTGAGAGGGCTCGCTTGCAGGTTAATCATCTTATCCAAGAACAGCGTTCAGACCAGAACGATATGAACTATTTAATGAAGTGTTTTGCTGAAGAAAAGGCAGCATGGAAAGATAAGGAGCAAAAAGTGGTTGAAGCTGCTATTGAGTCCATTGCTGGAGAACTAGAGGTGGAGAAAAAGCTTAGGAGACGGCTTGAAAGCTTGAACAAGAAGCTCGGGAAAGAACTAGCTGAGACAAAGTCTTCTCTGATGAAGGCAGTGAAAGAACTTGAGAATGAGAAACGAGCAAGAGTTGTAATGGAGCAAGTATGTGATGAGTTAGCCAGGGATATAGGTGAAGATAAAGCTGAAGTTGAAGAACTGAAGACAGAATCAGCAAAACTTTGTGCAGATTTTGAGAAGGAAAGGGAGATGATGCAGTTGGCTGATGTATTGCGTGAGGAGAGAGTCCAAATGAAACTTTCAGAAGCTAAATATCAACTTGAGGAGAAGAATGCAGCTGTAGACAAACTGAGGAGTCAACTTGAAGCTTTTATAGGACCCAAAAGAACCAAAGAAAAAGGCCGTGCGGCTTATCATGTGAATGAAGAGATTGCAGCCTATTTGAATAGAGCTCGTTCAGTTTCCCATCAGAATGAAGTAAATGAAGATGATGGAGGAGTAGTAGATGGAGAAGAATGTGAAGATGACTCAGCTGACAGTGATCTTCATTCCATAGAATTGAACATGGACAACAATAACAAAAGCTACAAATGGACATATCCTTCTGGAACACCTCGCGATCTGCGAAAGGCAGCAATCGATGAAGAAGAAATCAAAGGGAGGAAGTCTACCTCCAGCAAAGTGCCTAGGAAAAGTACTTCTCTGCAAAGAAGCACATCAGATGGAGTTGAATGGATCCCCCAAAATGAGAGGCTCTCAGTTACAGGGGATGGGGTGGACTGGGGAGGACTCCCTGAGCTTGAAAGGCATCTGCAAGGAAAAAGTTATGCAGATGAAATGCATGGATATCAAACAGTGAAGGGTCTCAGGGACTATTTGTTGTCTACTTCTAGGACAGATTCTGCTAGAGGTTATGCTAGTCCTACAAGGCAAGTAGCGCAGCGGCTTCTGCGAGATCCGAGCAATGCAGCTCAAGAGAGACCCCCTACAGCTCCAGGGAATGCTTCAAAATCAAGACTAGGGGAGGGCATCAATGGAAGAAAATCCAAGTGGTGAGCAAAGCTAGGAGTAGTTTCGAGGCCTGAAGCTAGAAGAACTAGGCAGTGAAAAGAAAAAAATTTTGTTGCTTAATGCTCTGTTTGCCATTTTCGAGCTACTAAGCTGCAGCAATCGCTGCTCAACCTGCATTTAACTTTTGGCAATTAGCAAGATCGTTTGTACTTATGGAGTACTTTGTGGGAAAAAAAAGAGCAGTGATCATCATGCCATGTTTCTCCTGTACAAAAACTTCTGGCACAATTGAGGTTAACGTGCTGGAAGCATGTAATATATGCTTTGATATGTGAAACTGTTTTAACGGTCATTTGTTTCTTTAGCTACCCATAATTTAGATGTGCCTGATTGATTCAGAAGGGACAATTCCACTTATTATTTCTTGGAATTTTCCCATTAGCTTGAAATGAAATTACAGTATCCTAAGGCATCAAGCCAGTATATTGAGTGAGCCGCAACTTGCTCAATGCATTCAGTTACTGTAACACCAGGCATATTTGATTACCTTGCCCAAACTTTTTATACACAGGAAACTATTTTTTCAGAGCTTGGCGATGAGCAACATCTAAACTAGCCATTGTTCTTAGTGAGATTAAGATTAAGTTATTTCTGGACTTAACAATCTCTATTTTCTACACAGCCAACTCACCATCAAAGCTCGTTGATAACTTCTGCTTTCCCATTGCAAACAAGATCGGATTGGATCCGCTCACTTGCAGTCCAACCAACATGTTATGGCTTGAGATTATTCCCGACTCTGCTGAACTCTGTCTTTCCTCGAGCGATCTCTGCAAGGTCTGGAATAGTGTTAAGGAAATGATCAGAACATCGTGAAAATAGTGTTGAAGTGTTAATGTTAACAGCAGGAAAATGCGATTGTATGATGAGGATGGCTTTCATACCCAGATCAGCTGAGATGAGACACTCTCCTTGGTAATTAGGTCCTGCCAAGATGCTTCCTGATGGGGAAACAATAAAACTACCCCCAGGACTTGTTATTTCATCAAATGATGTATCGCTATCTGAATTTCCAGGAGGAACTGGACAGTCTCTCCCTCGGCAACATTGGTTTGCAGAAAGAACAAAGCAGCCACCTTCCAGGGCAATATGCATCATAGATGCCTTCCATATTTCCCTTGCATCAGCAGAAGGAGCACAGTATATCTCAACCCCTACAATTTTTCAGTCCTGAGAACTAAGAAGTAACAAGCTGAGATAACTTTGGAAAATCAACAATGTGAAGAAGCATACCTTTAGCATATAATTCAGTTCTGAGAAGTGGTGATTTGTTGTCCCAACAAACCAAGCCACCAACTTTTCCAATTGTGGTCTCATATACTGGTAGTGATGATTTCTCTCCAGAACACCATACTGCACTCTCTGATGCCATTGGCATTAGCTTGCGAAGATGTCCAAGGTGCTGTCCCATGGAACCGAAAAACAGAATTGTACTAAAGAGATATACTCCATCTCTTTCCACCACTCCCATTACTATGTGCACTTTATATTTGCCAGCAATTTTTGCAAGCCTATCAACTTCAGGGCCTGCATATACTTGACACAAGTGAATTGCCGAGATCAAAAAGCTCGAGTAACCACCATGAAATGCTTCTGTTCTTACCAGGCACATCAATAGCTGAGGCATAATACTTCTGCAAATCAACATCTGTTGCCATGTAGCTTGGATACCCACCAAGAAATGCTTCTGGAAAAACCACCATTTGCGACCCATAGGCAGCAGCACCAGCAATTAGTCTCTCTGCTTTATCTGCTTGCAAGGGAAAAGAAAAAAGAAACTCGTTGATGGTGATTGATTTATTGAAGACAAGAAATTCATCTGTTGAAACTAGCTGAAAGCAAACTAATCAAATTACTATCCAAAAAATTACTCAACATATTATCAGCGTTCAAACCATCATCACACAAATCAATGAGGTCAATACTATTGGAAAGAACTTCAGATTGAAACGAAAAAGCATGTGGATAGCTTAGTACCCATTGTTGCAGGAGTATCAAAGAGCACCGTCGACGCCTGAACCACAGTCGCCCTGACAGGCTTACTTACAGCTGTAGCGCCGGCAGTGGCAACTGGAATATAAGACACGAGCTTGTGTTCGCTGTGGTACTCCATGCAGAGGGGTTTAGGAAGGTTGAGAGCTTTAGGAGTGGGGCGAGAGTGGGGTGGTTTGGTAGGAGGGACGAGTTGAGGTCGGGCCTCGTGGATGAGCCATTGGATGGTGTCACCGTCTGTGCGAAGACCCAATTCCCGTTTGAGGTGGACAATGGCGGGGACGCAGATAGGTGGTATACGGATCCGCTTGTTGGCGGCAATGGGTCCGTCTCCGGTGAGACGACGGCGGTGTGTTGGCTTTACAGGTGGCTGTTGAGTGGGGTCGGCTTCAGGTGACGGGTGTACTTGAATGATCTCCATAGAAATTCGCTACCGCATTGAAAAGAACTGTTCAGATGTTGTCATTGTCTTCTAAGACTACAGCTGCTTTGAAGATAATATCATGTAAGATAGCCTTGAGATTGATAAATTTATAGTAAATCTTAATTGTTAAAATAATTAAACATAATGTCTACAATGCTATGGGTAGCAAGACAAGTAGCAACGGATGGCAGAGAAGATTCTCTCAAGACTAGATGAATGCCGCTAGGGGTGAGCATTGGTTGGTTCGGTTCAAAACCGAACCGAACCGAATAAACTGAAAACCGAAATTTTAGTATTTATGAAAATCAAATCAAATCGATTTTGATCAGAAACGAATCGAACCGAACCGGTCTGATTCGGTTCGGTTTAATTGATTTTAATTTTTAATATTTTTTTTTATTTTTTACACTTTATTTTTAATATTTTAAAATTTAATTAAAATATTTTAATATTAATATGATTTAATTTCTCTATATTATTGAAAAAATATATTATTATCACTAATTGATTCGGTTTTTTCGATTTTTTTCTGATTAAAACCGAACCGAACTGAAATAACTGAAATTTTTAAAATTAAAAACCAAACCGAACCGAAATGTATAAAAAACCGAACTAAAATTTTAAATCAATTCAATTCGATCGATTTTTTCAATTTAAACCGAATAATGCTCACCCGTAAATGCCGCTTCTCTTACAAGCCGCACGTATTCGGGTATACAAAAATATCTGATTTGAATTTTTTTTTTCTCAACTTCCTTACATATAAATTCTTAATATATAATATTATATCTCAAATGCTTTAAACGGAATTGAGAAAGGATATAATTGAGAAATCTTATATTTTATAATTAGTTTCAAATTAAAAATTCTAAATAATAGTAAACTTATTTATTATTGTTTTAATCAATTAAAATAAATATAATTTAGAATAAATGTAAATATGATTATTTTATACCATTTTATTACGTGGTACTTTTCTCACCTTGATATATATAGAATAAATTAATTAAATTAATATTTGATTAAATAATTTTTTTATTTTATTTTTAAATGTAATATATATAAAATTTTATTTTTTTAGTATATTCAAGTAGTTACTTTTTATTAGTATTATTATAAATATTTTAATACTTTTTACAAAATCCATTTAATTAAAATAAAAAATTCTATGATATTTCTTCTTTTAAAAATAATTAAATTATAATAAAATTAATTATAAGAATTAAAAAATAATAAAAATTTATATAAACTTCACAATTCATTTAATTAATAAAATTTAAATTAAGTTTTGAATCATTTATCTAATAAAATTATTATTTTTTATTAAATTTAATCTATATAAAATTTTAATTAACATTATCTATCAAAACAATTTTATCAATAAAATAATAAAAATATTTAACTAACATGATAACATATTATCCAGAGAGATTTAGGTTTGATTAAACAATCTGTGGTTGGTAAACAAAAATACAAACCAGCTAAATATGAACCGAGCTCGTGAACTCAACAGACAAGTTAATTACAAGCCGACCTTAAATCAAACTCAAATTTGACAAAATCTAAATAAGTTAAGCTCCAACTTCAAATTCCTCAAACTCGAGCTTAGTAAAATTTATTAACCAAATTGGAGCTATTCAAAAGAAAACTGTAATTGAAGGAGAAGGCATACTTTGAAAATAAAATCCTGGAGGCTGTTGAGGCATTTAAGCAAACACTTGTTGATCTAATCATCGAGCATCTTTCGAAGGCGGTCTTTAATATAATCTTTACGGGCTTTAGCTCGGGCTTGTTGAGGAGCTATGTTAGCCATGGACAGGTGAGCTCCATACCAAAACAGTGAAGCGCCGGTGATTAAGAATCCCACTGTCACTGCTAATTGCTTCCGCGTTGGTGGATACGACCAGAGCACCATTTGGGTTTTGCTAGTTCTTTTCTGCTAGAGATTTGAGATGATTGGGAAAAAAAAGAGCGAATTGGGGGGCTAAGGGTAAGTTTAAGAATGGGCCGTCGATAGCCTTTACTGTAGCGGACATTTGATTTTGGCCCAATACATTGTTTATCAATTTGCTGCTTTGCGATTTGTGTTCTGTTCTCCGTTCTCAGAAACACCAAATAAAACCAGCAGAGCAGCCATGCCAGTGAATCCATGTTCCTACAGGATCCATGCCTTTAAACTCTCCTTCTAATCCTTCAATTCGCTCTCTTATTGATTCCTGCAAAACTGTCGGCCACCTCTACCAGTTCCACGCTCACGTAATCCACAAGGGATTCGAGCAAGATCACTTTATCGTTTCCCACCTCCTCACCCGCTCCGCTTCTGTTTCCTATGCCTTGTCCATTTTTGATTGCGTCTTCACTCCCTCCACTTTCCTCTATAACATTCTTATCAAAATCTACTCCCACAAGTCTAAATTTCACGATACATTATCTCTCTTTATCCGGATGAAGCGAAGTGAACACGCATGGCCGGACAAGTACACGTATCCTTCTCTTATAAGGTCTTGTTCGAACGAGTGCAGATTAAAGGAAGGCGAAATTGTTCAGGGTTCGGCGATAAGATGTGGGGTTAGTGACGATATTTATGTTGGATCTAGTTTGGTAGATTTTTATGGAAAATGCAAGGAAATGTTGTCTGCACGCAAGGTGTTCGATGAGATGACTGAGAGAAACGTGGTTTCTTGGACGGCAATGGTCGTTGGGTATGCCAATGTTGGGGATTTGGATAATGCGAGGAGAATGTTTGTTCAAATGCCGGTGAGAAATTTAACGACGTGGAATGCTATGGTTGATGGATTGGTGAAAGCAGGAGATTTGCTTAGTGCGAGGAAATTGTTTGATGAAATGCCTGAGAGAGATGTTGTTTCTTTTACTGTAATGATTGATGGGTATGCGAAGGTGGGGGATATGGCATCTGCGAGGGCTTTGTTTGAGAAATCTCCGGAGAGAGATATCTTTGCGTGGTCAGCTTTGATTTCAGGATATGCTCAAAATGGGCAGCCTAATGAGGCTGTGAAGATATTTCTTGAAATGGAGTCATTGAATGTGAAGCCTGATGAGTATATAATGGCAAGCTTGATGTCTGCTTGCTCTCAAGTGGGTAGTTTGGATTTAGCAAAATGGGTTGATTGTTATTTGTGCCAAAGCTCGATTGATATTGGTCAGACTCGCATTATTGCTGCCCTTATTGACATGAATGCCAAATGTGGGAACATGGAAAGAGCAAAAAGGTTGTTTGAAGAGATGCCTAAACGAGATATTATCTCATATTGCTCTATGATTCAAGGATTGTCCATTCATGGGCGTGCCGAAGAGGCTGTTGAATTATTTAATAGGATGCTAAATGAGGGATTAGTTCCTGATGAGGCGGCATTTACTGTCATTTTGACAGCTTGCAGCCAAGGAGGGCTTGTTGAAGAGGGTAGGCATTTTTTTGAAACAATGAGAAATGAATATTCTATGGTTCCCTCCCTTGACCATTATGCATGTATGGTTGATCTTCTTAGCCGATCAGGAGAGCTAAAAGCAGCTTTTGAGCTTCTAAATTCGATGCCTGTGGAACCTCATGCAAGTGCTTGGGGTGCACTTCTTGGAGCTTGTAAGCTGTATGGTGAGGTTGAGTTGGGGGAAGTTGTTGCTAAGCGATTGTTTGAGCTTGAACCCAAAAACTCTGGTTCTTATGTGCTGTTGTCCAGCATATATGCTGCAGCAGACCAGTGGCAGGATTTCGCTATTGTTAGGGACAAAATGCAGGAGAGAGGGTGTAGGAAAATACCTGGCCGTAGTTGGATATCTCATTATAGATAAGATCTCTTGGCCCTGCCTCAATGACCCCATTTGTCTGTCCAGAATCAGGAGAAAACAATAACTTGTTCTAGATTCTTTTATCCTGGAAGGACAGGCTTGAGGAACTTAAACGTGGATTCTAACTACACATTGGATTCCAAATCGATTCATGTGTTTTTCTAAAGATTTTTGGGCCTCTATTCTGAATTCCAGCTTCATGTAATTAAACATGGAGGAAGTGCATTTTGACTGTCCGGCTTCCAATTGCCACCTCAAGTTAGTGTCAGAAATGTGACCATTTCGTTAACGAGAGCCTCATATTTTTTTGACGAATCAAATTTGGTAAAGTGTCATCTTGCACATGCCTAAATATCCAATTAACATGCAAGGCATTGGCAAATAGTTAATCTTTCTGCAATTTTTTACCCATGTATCTGCAGTGAAGATGCCCTACTAGACTTGCGGGACCAGTTCTGATTGTCACTTGTATACATTATTTATTCATGTTTCCAATGGAAGAAATTTGTTTAATTTTGAATCTCATGTCAAGTTGGCTGTTATTTCAGAAATTATATATGCAAAATTGTTTCCTTCCTCTACTCATAATATCAGGATTCAGAATGATGTCTTTATATTTGATACTTATTCATTTCTTTACTCGCATCATAATCTTATTCTGCAGATGGAAATGGGGACCAAGAACCAAAAATATATACCAGAGAGAGAGAGAGAGTTTACCTGCAAAGGGAGAGCATCATATCAGCTCTGAGGGCGAATACTGGTTTCTCTCCCGACCCAATAGAGGACACAGCTCCAGTTTTGGCAACAGGCCATTTATGCTCGATTCCAAGCAAGTCAAGCTCAATCCTGATGAGCTGACTGGTTCTGCGCTCCTCAAATCCCAGCTCTGGATACTCGTGGATTCTCCTTCTATCCCTCTCATACACTCAAGTAACTCAGTTTCTCTCGCTGATTCCAACAACTCCCTTGTCAGCAACTTCATCCCTATTCCAGAACCAGTGTCCAAAGTCCAAGAATGATACAAGAATGCTGCTACTGATAAGCAGAGGAAGCATACTGAACTTACACCCATGAGCAGCATACTGAACTTACACCCATGAGCTCAGCAGCAGCAATAGTCATTCTTGTCACAGAAATACAGATTTTAAGTGACTGATTCGTTGAACACAGGTCCTATGACCAAGGTCATGTTTTTATTTTGTTGATAGAATGCTTTCATAATGAAACATTTTTATCATTTATCTGAGTATGTGAAATTACTGTAAGCTCCTGATATTTGACAAAAGTTTTCACCCAAAATCTTCGCCTTTTTTAAAATGAATCAAAGGATCAGCAAAAAGGACAAAATCTGCTCAAACATTTCCTTCACAAGATATGGCTGATTTGACAACTTCAATACCTCGTTACATTTCTGGGTTTTAAAAGTATACTTACACATTTAAAGGGTGTTAAAAACATTCAGAACACTAGGATTTAGTCTAAACATGATGATTATAATACACTTGTCTAATCAGAGGATCAGGTCTTAATGTGTCTCAACAGCATTGGCATCCAAATAAGAAATGGCGACTGCAGCATGGAGAGCAGCTCCAACGGGAAGCACCTCCTCATCAAGAAAAAGATATGGCGTATGCAATCCTGGAGCTGATGTTTCATTTTTGTTCCGTACGCCAATGATGAAAAATGCAGCCTTCATCTTCTGTGCATAAAAGCTGAAATCCTCTGCTCCCATAATGAGGGGTGAAAATTTCACGTTGGATTCACCAAGCAAAGCTTCCCCAACTTGCTTGGCATGTTCATACATTGATTCATCATTTACTGTTGCTGGATAAGGCATCATCTTTTCCTCCATGAAGTCTATTGAAGCTGTGCATTGATGAACAGCTGCTTGATTCTCTACAACCTGTCAGTAAAATCTGTCACCAATAATACATCTAAAATAAAACATGTCATTATTAATTTATCACTGAAGAATTATCAACAATAAATCTAAAATGCGTAAAGCATTTAGGATAAATGGTAAAGAGTAACAAATTTCTCCATGTTACTGACTTGGATTTTGGATATATTTTCTCTATGTATGGAATTGTCAGCCGACTCCGCGCTACGAAATCTATCTCTGCCTTCTCTTATATTGTGATTGACGAGTGTGTGCGAGTGTCCTAGTTTTGTGCGTTTGTTCCAACAATATTTCATCAATCTTGAGCATCATCTAAGAAAATAGTTACCTCTATTATCCTTTTCTGAAGATAAGATAGACCTTCTGTAGTAAAGCTCCGAATGGTACCTCCAAATTTCACTATCTCTGGGATTACATTCGCAGCCTTGCCAGCCTCAACAAACCCCAACGAAAGCACCTATACAACAGTTTGGAAGTCGAAAAAATTAGCTTTCAAGAAATTGTACTAAGGTTGAAAGACTTGTGAATCTTCAGTTTGATTTTGCTTATTCTTAGCAAAGATGAATCCTTTCAACCAGTTGCAACTGAATCCTACATTCATCCTATGTAAGAAATGGGGAAATGAAAGTTACCCTGGGTTCAAGAGGATCAGTTTCTCGAGAAATTAATTGTTGAAGTGCTTGGATGGCGAACGATGCAGCAAGAATCGGATCTCTTGTATCTTGGGGCCGAGCAGCATGTCCCCCCTTCCCTTTAATGACAGCTATGAACCTTGCAGCACCAGCAGCCATTGCACCAGGTCTAGAAGCAATAGAGCCAACAGGCATTTCAGGTGCAATATGAAGTCCAAAAATGGCTTGGAGATTATCAAGAGCTCCTTCTTTCAACATATGGTAAGCTCCGGCTCGACCTTCTTCTGCAGGTTGGAAGACAAGCTTGACAGTGCCCTTTGGAGCAGAGATCAGAAATGGAATTAGTCAGAATAAAAGGAAAAAGAAAAGGGTGGATTCTGAACTATGAGATATTTGTGTGAAAATTGTAAACCTTCAATTTATGCTTCTTGCCTTGAAGTAACTTTGCAGCTCCAAGCAGCATTGTAACATGAGCATCATGGCCACAAGCATGCATTTTCCCATTGTTCTTGCTCTTGTAATCCCATTCTACCAATTCCTTCCAAATAACCACAATATTGAAATAGATTGGTTAAGAAATTACTCAAAGCAATTATAATCGAATAATGCATACTCTAGTTATATATGGTTAATGAATTAATTGGTCACCTTTATTTCATTATTTATTTATTTTTATAATAATTATATAACCTAGCTTTTTTTAGGATAAAGTTTTAAAAATAGGTTTTATAAAGTTGGTAAATACTTTAAAAATTATTTTAGAAAATATTATTGATATACAAACTATTGATGGGACGCATATAGACTGTAAATAATTAGCTAATCTCATATTTTATTTCTATTTCTTTTATTATACTATCACTATAACTATTTATTTTTCAGTTTAAAGTTTTTATAGTTACATGTGTATAAATAATTTTTTTATATAATAAATAATATTTAATTGAATTTAAATTTTTTATATTTATTATTTAAAAATTAATACCACCTCGTTGTAATTTTATATGTATTTTTTCTTTTTTTTTTCATAATTTACAAATAAAAGTGATTTATTTATAAAAATTTTCCTTTATAGTTATTGAATAAAATTAGTATAGAATTAATTTTTCTTAAAAGTCTGTATTTTTTATATATAATATAAATTACGCATTTTATTTTGTATATCTTATAAATTAATTTATTTCTTTTTTTTTTAATTATTCTTTTTTAATGATATTATTGTTTAATTAATAATCTATACAATATATAAAAAGTGAAAAGGAAGGAAATAGTGGAAATTTCTAAAATACTTTTATTTATGTTTAATAATTATTAATTATCCTCAATTTTGATTGGTTAAGAAATAAAATAAAATTTTTATTATTTTAAAAGTTTAATTTATTTGAAAATTGATCTCTATTTAAATTTAAAATTATTATTTATATATTTAAATTCTAATTTTATTATATTTTATATAAAATTATATAAAAAATAAGTTATATAAAAATTAAAATTTTATTATTTACAAAATAAATTATGAGTATTAAAATGAATATAAAAATATATAAATAACGTTAAATAAAAGCTAGTTTTAGTTTAAAAATAGAAATGAATACATTTGAATTTATCAGAATTTATGTCAAAAGTTAGTAATAAAATATTTTAAATTTTTATTAACTATATAAATTACAATATATTATTTTGGATCATGAAATCACATGATAATTTTTGTATTTTTTTTTAGATTAATAACAAAAATAGAAGTAAATCACATGTCCCCCACGTGAGGAAAGACCATCCAAGGTTGACTTCTAGAGAAGGAGAGCAACTATATTACCAACCTGAACAGGGAGAGCATCCATGTCTGCTCTAAGACCGAACCAGGGCTCCACCCCAGACCCAATCGAACCAACCACCCCTGTCTTTGCAATAGGCCATAAATACTCAATTCCGATTGAGTCAAGCTCCGATCTTATGAGTTCACTCGTGTTGTATTCTTCAAATGCAAGCTCTGGATATTCATGGATTCTCCTCCTAATCCTTTTTAACCAATCAAAGAAGTCGGGTTCTCTAGCCGACTCCAGCAGATCCCGTGTCAGAGAACTCAGTTCCGATTCCGAACGATTCTCCGGAGCCGATATTGGGTTACATGCAGGTAAGAGGATAAAGAAGCAAAGGCACGTGAATGGAATTAGATAGTGAAACATAGATCTCTCCATTTTTAGACTGCTCTTTGTTTTCCTAGTAATTCCATAACTGAAGAAATTGAAGGAATATCGCTATCGGAGACGTTTCGGTCCTATTTTGGGTGCAGCAGAGTTTGAAGTGGGCCCACTCCTACATTTTTTTCGGAGCTTCCAAGTTCCAGCATTAAGTGGTGTTTGGATTTACAGGTAAATGCCGTTTGACATACCTCCAAACACTAATACATTGATTGGTTGAAATTTATTATTTATTAAAAAATTTTAAAAATAATTTAATTTAATTGAAGTAAGTAAATTATTTTTTCAATTAAATGTATTATTTATTAAAAAATAATTTAATTGAATTGAGATAAATAAGTTATTTTCTTTAATTTAACTTTCTTAGTTTCTACAAAGAAATGTCATCTTAATATTCAAATAAAAATTTTAAATATTTTAAAAAATAATTAATAATTCATTAAGATAATATTATCAACTGCATTTTAAATTAATTTTAAAATTAAATTAATTTTAAAATTATTTTAATTTTATTTTTTATATAAATAATATTTAGTTTATTTTTTTTATCAATTGATAACCAATGTATCTTTATATATATATATATATATATATATATAGTATTTAGTTTATTTTTTCACAATTAATAACGGATGCATCTCAAATAACTATTATTTAAAAAGGAACGGCTAATAGTTGATATATACTTTATTAACTGTTTTTACAATCAAACTCTCATTTTAGATTTTTTTTTTCATCAGTTAATAGTTATTAAGACTTTATGATAAAATAAATTTTAATATATAATAATAAATTATTTATTATAAAATAAATATAAACATTATAAAAATAATTATATTAATTATAACATTTATTTATTTTTATATAATAAAAAATACATATATACATTAAAAAATAATTTATATTTTATGTATTATTAACGCCAAATTAATTAATTAAATTTGTAGATAAATATGATTTTATTAATTTATAATCTTAAAGACATCTTTCTTTTATTATTATCTTAAACAGTGTGACAAAGAATTTAATTATGTACATAAATTAAATATCTAAATCTATTTTTATATTTCTATTTATAATTCCATAGTATAAATAAAAATGATAGAGAAGAGAAAAAGAGCAGAAGGAGAATATAGGGATTTCAAAAAAAAAACTAATAAATTAAGAATATAATTGGTAATCCCTATATTCTCCTTCTACTCTTTTTCTCCTCTATATCATTTTTATTTATAATTAATATTTTATTATTTAAATTAATAAAAAAAATAAATTTGATTATGAATATAAATACTAAAGATCAAAATTTGAAGATAAAATTGCAAAAATATACGTTTGAATTTTAAATTAGTAAAAATTTCAAATTTTGAGATATATCTAAATATTAAAAAAATAAAAATTTTGAAATGAGATTATTGAAATAACATATTTAAATATTAAATATTTTTTAAAAGATTATAAAATAATAAATAAGATATTATAAAATTAATATATAATAAATAATTTTTTAATTAATAGTGTTGCATTGATTAGATTGATGGCGTGACTGGAATGAAACTGAGTTTGTGACTAGATAGAATCTGCAAAGAAGAAAACATGAAGTGGTAGTGGATGTCTAACGCTCAAGTCAGTACTCCAACGCTCAAGTAATAGAGAGAATGCAATGAACTACTTAAAGCTTAAGTAATATTAGAGAATAACATACTTTTGCCTTCATGATCTTCTCTTTTTATACCATAAGAAAGTGGTGATAAATATATAATTTTCTGATAATGTGGCGATAATGTGGTCAGCTGCTTGATAAGAAATATCACCAACTAATAAGTTGGCACTCTTGTGATTATAATTGT
Source organism: Manihot esculenta (assembly GCF_001659605.2). Taxonomy (NCBI): domain Eukaryota; kingdom Viridiplantae; phylum Streptophyta; class Magnoliopsida; order Malpighiales; family Euphorbiaceae; genus Manihot; species Manihot esculenta. Next base: position 8,564,261 of record NC_035169.2, on the reverse strand, counting down.
AATGGGTATAGGTTAGACTGTGCCTATTAATGGTAACTTCGAGCCGAGATTCGCCCGTTCGAAAGAAGGGTGAGTATTGGTAATGCGCTAAGTGTTATTCTAGATCTTCCTTTTCTCGGGATGGACCGCATTTCCTACTCGCCTGATTCTTGTCACGTGGACCTATCTCGTGAGGACAGCTCGTGGTTTGCTTTGAGTGATTGTTATGTAGCATTAGAAGCCTCCACTAGTCTTTGATTCTTCAGATTCGAAGGTGACGTTTTGTCTTCTTGATCATGTAGCACAATTTGATTGTTCGCATCGATTTTACTTCCCTTGGTCATAATGGCGGCCTTATTTTTTGTTTCATATTAAAGACTTTGCCAGCTAAGCTATTGTATAAGAGCCCTCTTTTCTCTTTTGTGTTTAACTACCACCTTCGGAAGGTATGAAATGGGGCACTTTCTTTTTAAGGATAATCAGATCTGTGTGGAGGATATCATCATGGTCTGCAAAGAATAGCTGAAGGTGAGTTTTTATGAAGGCGTAGGCATACTGCTATAGGTTGCATCTGCCTTGACTATAATGCCTCTCCTTTGGGCCTTCATGAAGGTTCAATCATACTACTTGGCACTGAGGCCTATAACCAGCCCGACTATAATACATTTTCAATATTGTGGCCCTAAGGTGAGGGGTTGGATTATGCAAGCTTGATTATGAGAGCAAGATCAGGAAGGTAGTTGGAGATACAGTTCTTCGCATGGCCTTTCAAATGGTGTCTTCCCATAAGATGAGATAGAGTTTCTGCTAATAGACCTTTAAAGGTTCTAATGTAATAGAGACTTTACTCGAGTCCCTTATATCTCCTTGTTATCTTTTATAATGACAATGCTTATTTAATTTCATTCAGCAGTAAAGACGTATCCATTTGTGGATTTTAACTCCTAGTTTAGCGAATATTCCTTATAAAACTTTAGTATAATATAATGAATACCCAGAAATGTGGATTGGAGGGTACTTGCCTCCGTGCCGTATGACCCCATGTATGTTTTCATAATAAGTGGCATTTATTCATCTTGATTCTTGGCTGTAAGATTCACCTTATCCTTTAAATTATTCTCTGACATTTGATTGGCTTCCCCCTTGTCCCTTAGGGATTAGTATACCCCTTTCTAAGTTCTCTTAGTGTGGATGACCTGTTTACAGAGACCAAAGTCCGAATGGTCTGGCGGAAATCGTCTTGTGACCTAACTTGGCAAAAACTGCCTTGTGGTCTTGATTAGTGGGTCCAATGCCTGAATAGTATGATGGTAACCACCTTGTGACTTGGCCTGACGAAAATTATTTTATGGTCTTGATTAGTGGGACTAATGCTTGAATGGTCTAATGGGAACTGCCTTGTGACCTAGTCTGGTAAAAACTGTCTTGTGGTCTTGATTAGTGGGACCAATGCCCGAATGGTTTGACAGGAACCACTTGACTTGGCGAAAACTGCCTTGTGGCCTTAATTAATAGGACCAACGGCCAAATAGTGTGGTGGAAACTGCCTTGTGACTTATTTTTGTTTCTTTAGTCTCTCTTTCTTTTGTGGAAGGCAATCTATTATTCCTTGTCATTGGAGTACACAACATATGAAAATAATTTCGTTAACTTATTATTGATAAAATTTTCTCAAATTACAAATATTCAATCATAGGGAATAACTTGACCATTTAGTTTGGCCAGCTTATAAGACCTGGGATGAATAATCTTTGAGACCCTAAACGACTCTTTTCAGTTCTCACCCAGCTTACTGGGTTCGGTGTTGCCACTTATTATATCTGTTCTTTTGAGAACTAAGTCTCCCACATTGAAAGCTTGCGGCCTGACCTTACTGTTAAATATTCTACATGTTTTGTTCCTATAAACCACCATTCTTATTGCAGCCTTTTCTCATAAGAATTCAGCCTGGTCTAAATTGAATTGCATCTAACCTAGTCTAAATTGAATTGCATCTCTTTAGAATGTCCTAAAATTTCAGGGTGTTGTATCTTGAAGCTGCTCACTTGTATTTCCACAGTGATGACTGCTTTGGCCCGTATATAAGGGAAAATGGATTTTCCCTAGTAGCTGTTCTGAGAGTAGTCCTGTATGCAATAGTATGTGATGTAACTCCTCAGGCCAATTGCCTTTGGCTTGGTCAAGTCTTTTCTTCAGTCCTTAAAATATGGTCCTGTTTGTAACCTCTATCATACCATTAGACTGGTGATGGTAGGCTGAGCTAAACCTCAAATTAATTTCTCATTTCTTGTAAAAGTCTCTAAACCTGGTGCTTGCAAACTAAGTTTTATTACCGGTAATCACTATTTGAGGTATTCCGAATTGAGTGAATATATTTTTGCTGACAAACGAGATTATTTATTTGGTAGTGATAGACTGTACTGCCTCAGCTTCTACCCATTTGCTGAAGTGATCTACTACCACGATAACAAACTTCATTGATCTGGACACCTTAAGAAATGGGCCAAGGATGTCTATCTCCCACTTAAAGAAAGGTTAGGGACTTTCAATGACCGCTTGCATATCTCTCAGGGTCCTTGGAATATTCGCATATACTTGGCATCTCTGACACTTCTAGACAAGTTGCTTTGCATCCTACATTATCATTGGCCAGTAGTACCCTTGTCTAAATATTTTTCGGGGGATTTTCCATGCTCTTTCATGGCTCCTGCAATCACTTTTATAGATACCTTTTAGGATTTTCTAGCTTTCACCTCAGTAATACCACAACCATAGATGCATGGAGGACCTCCTGTATAACCAACCATTAATTAGTCTGTATTTAGAAGACTTCCTTATTACCTTTTTAGCTGATAACTCATCAGCTAAAAGATCATCTTGTGTTAAGAATTTGTATACGGACGTCATCACGATTTCCCCTTTTCTATAGAGAAAAACTCTTCCATCTCCGTTGCTGAAGTGTGTAACTACTTGAACTAGAATGGTTGAATCAAGTGCTACTCTCCTGCCACTGTCATCTTAGCTAGAAGATTTGCCTCTTTATTGTTGCCTTTGGCTACCTGGCAAAGTTTGCAATCACAGCTGCCTTGCTCGCCTTTGACCTTCTCTATTAATTATCGGACCTTTTGCTCATATTTTTTAAAAGATTATAAAATAATAAATAAGATATTATAAAATTAATATATAATAAATAATTTTTTAATTAATAGTGTTACATTGATTAGATTGATGGCGTGACTGGAATGAAACTGAGTTTGTGACTAGATAGAACCTGCAAAGAAGAGAACGTAAAGTGGTAGTGGATGTCCAATGCTCAAGTCAGTACTCCAATGCTCAAGTCAGTAGACTGACAAATAGAGAGAATGCAATGAACTACTTAGAGTTTAAGTAATATTAGAGAATAACGTACTTTTGCCTCCATGATCTTCTCTTTTTATACCATAAGAAGGTGGTGATAAATATAGAATTTCCTGATAATGCGACGATGATGTGGTCGGCTGCCTGATAAGGGATATCACCAACTAATAAGTTGGCAATCTTGTGATTATAATTGTAATGGGTATAGGTTAGACTGTGCCTGTTAATGGTAACTTCAGGCCGAGATTCGCCCGTTCGAGAGAAGGGTGAGTCTTGGTAATGCGTTGAGTGTTATAGTGTCCAGATCTTCCTTCGCTCGGGATGGACTGCATTTTATACTCACCTTATCCTTGTCACGTGGACCTATCTCGTGAGGACAGCTCGTGGTTTACTTTGAGTGATTGTTATGTAGCATTAGAAGCCTCCACTAGTCTTTGATTCTTCAGATTCGAAGGTGACGTTTTGTCTTCTTGATCATGTAGCATAATTTGACTGTTCGCATCATTTTTCCTTCCCTTGGTCATAATGACAACCTTATTCTTTGTTTCATATTAAAGACTTTGCCAACTTCGCTATTGTATAAGAGCCCTCTTTTCTCTTTTGTGTTTAACTACCACCTTCGGAAGATATGAAATGGGGCACTTTCTTTTTAAGGATAATCAGATCTGTGTGGAGGATATCATCATGGTCTGCAAAGAACAGCTGAAGGTGAGTTTTTATGAAGGCGTAGGCATACTGCTGAAGGTTGCATCTGCCTTGACTATAATGCCTCTCCTTTGGGCCTTCATGAAGGTTCAATCATACTACTTGGCACTGAGGGCTGCAACCAACCCAACTATAATACATTTTCAGTATTGTGGCCCTAAGGTGAGGGGTTGGATTATGCAAGCTTGATTATGAGAGCAAGATCAGGAAGGTAGTTGGAGATACAGTTCTTCGCATGGCCTTTCAAATGGTGTCTTCCTATAAGATGAGATAGAGTTTCTGCTAATAGACTTTTAAAGGTTCTAATCTAATAGAGACTTTACTCGAGTCCCTTTTATCTCCTTGTAATCTTTTATAATGACAATGCTTATTTAATTTCATTCGGCAATAAAGACATATCCATTTGTGGATTTTAACTCCTAGTTTAGCGAATATTCCTTATAAAACTTTAGTATAATAGAATGTATACCCGAAAATGTGGATTGGAGGGTACTTGCCTCCGTGCCGTATGACCCCATGTATGTTTTCATAATAAGTGGCCTTTATTCATCTTGATTCTTGGCTGTAAGATTCACCTTATCCTTTACATTATCCTCTGACATTTGATTGGCTTCCCCCTTGTCCCTTAGGGATTAGTATACCCCTTTTTTAAGTTCTCTTAGTGTGGATGACCTGTTTACAGGGACCGAAGTCCGAATGGTCTGGCGAGAATCACCTTGTGACCTAACTTGGCAAAAACTGCCTTGTGGCATTGATTAGTGGGTCCAACGCCTGAATAGTATGATGGTAACCTCCTTGTGACCTGGCCTGGCGAAAATTATTTTATGGTCTTGATTAGTGGGACTAACGTTTGAATGGTCTAATGGGAACCGCCTTGTGACCTAGTTTGATAAAAACTGTCTTGTGGTCTTGATTAGCACGACCAATACCTGAATGGTTTGGCAGGAACCACCTGACTTGGCGAAAACTGCCTTGTGACTTATTCTTGTTTCTTTAGTCTCTCTTTCTTTTGAGGAAGACAATCTATTGTTCCTTGTCATTGGAGTACACAACATATGAAAATAATCTCGTTAACTTATTATTGATAAAATTTTCTCAAATTACAAATATTCAATACATAGGGAATAACTTGACCATTTAGTTTGGCCAGCTTATAGGACCTCGGATGAATAATCTTTGAGACCCTAAACCACTCTTTTTAGTTCTCGCCCAGCTTACTGGGTCCGGCGTTGCCACTTATTATATCTGTTTTTTTTAGGACTAAGTCTCCCACATTGAAAGCTTGTGGCCTGACCTTGCTGTTAAATATTCTACATGTTTTGTTCCTATAAACCACCATTCTTATTGCAGCCTTTTCTCATAAGAATTCTGCCTGGTCTAAATTGAATTGCATCTAGCCTAGTCTAAATTGAATTGCATCTCTTTAGAATGTCCTGAAATTTCAGGGTGTTGTATCTTGAAGCTGCTCACTTGTATTTCCGCGGCGATGACTGCTTTGGCCTGTATACAAGGGAAAATGGATTTTCCCTAGTAGCTGTTTTGAGAGTTGTCATGTATTGTAATACCCGGCTGGACTCCGGTATCGAAATTCCTACCGTCCGGTAGAATCTTGGATGTCGGAACTCTCTAGAAGGGTAAAATCATATTTTTATAAAATGTTTTCATGTATTTTATGGTTTTAAGTAAGAAAGAAATTGAGTTTTGAATTAAAAAGACCGAGGGAGGAAATCCAGGTTCGGCTGCCGAACCTAGTGCACTTTAGAGAGCACCTTTGGCCTCCGAAGGTGGTTTGGCCAGCCACCTATAAAAGGCCCCATGTCCGAAAACGGGCGAGTTTTCTTCCCCATTTTCGGGCAGAGGTGAGTCCATGCCCTCCCATGGTTAGTTTTGATGATTTTCTTCAATTTTTTCAAGTTTTAACAAGTTTTAACTTGGTATTTGAAGTTTTTGAGCTAAAGATCAAGTTTTGGAGCTTGGAGACTCAAGGAGCTAGATTTCTCCCATCTCCAAGTTAAAGATCGTATCTCCTCTCGATCTTCAAGAGGTAAGCTTAGATCCTACCCTTCTTGTATGTTTTATAAAGTTTTGAGGGGTTTATTGCATGATTAGAATATATGCATGATGTTCGGGTTTATGTGAGTTTTATGGATAATGTATGTTATATGTGTTATTAGATGTGTTGTTTGTTGGGGTATAGAATAGTTTGAGATCCCTATATACTTGTGAACATGTTTCTGCATGTTTTGGGTGTGTTGTGCATGTTTTGGAAGGTTTGGGAGGCTAAATGTGCATAAGGACTGAGTTCTGCCATTTCTGAAAGAGCTCAGGTTCGGCAGCCGAAGGCACTTTCGGCCGCCGAACCTGCCTGTGGTGGCTTGTTTTGGCTGCCGAACCCTGCCCCCGAAAGTTGGACTTTCGGCTCTGGAGAGCAGTTTCGGCCGCCGAAGGTGCCGCCGAACATGCAGGAGTTTCGGCTCTGGAACCACTTTCGGCCGCCGAACCTGCCACCGAAAGTGGCTGAGTTTCGGCTCTGGAGGGACTTTCGGCCGCCGAACCTGCCGCCGAAAGTGCCCTGTTCAGCCTTCCTTTGCATGATTTCTATGATTGTTTTATGATGTTTTAGGGGGTTTTTGGGGAGTTGTTTAGAGTCATGTTAGTCTATGTTTGGTCCCTCTTTTGAGTCCACCTGTGTAGGAACGGACCTGAGGAACCGAGGACTCCAGCAGTGAACTAGCTGCTTCAGAGTCAGTCTGAGGTGAGTAGAATGAATCTTTATATTGCAAGCAAATAAATTTTGAGCATGTTCATGCATCATGAATGCCAGGATATATTTTATGTTGTTGCATTAGAATTTCACGAATATGTTGCATTGCATAATTTGATGTTGATGTGGATGGATGTTGGATGACCCATTAGTCCTCGATATGATGAGACATGATATGATATGATATGGAAGTCCAGGTGTGGCCTGCACTACGCCCCCGGCACGATTGGATATGTATGATATGTTATGTATAAGAGAAAGACCAGGTGTGACCTGCACTACGCCCCTGGCATGATTGGATTATGTAGAGGGCTATTGGTGACAAGTCCATCCTTGATGTGATTTGTTTGTGATGTGATGCATTTCATGAAAGCATGGATTTTAATATAATGTTTTACTATTCTGCTCACTGGGCTCTAGTAGCTCACCCTTTTCTCTTAACCCCCAGGTTTGCAGATTCGGGATAGACCAGGAGGTCGGCAAGAGTAGAGGCATAGTGTATGTAATAGTTAGTAGTGGACATGTATTGGAAAATACTATAATGTTATGTAATATAAAGAATTGTATTGAGGATAGAAATTGTGCTTGGCCCTAATGTATGGTAAATCCCTTTTGGGTACATGATCTTCTTAATGAAATATTTTAATGATGTTTTATGTTAAACCAAGCTTAATGTATGATATGTTAACCCATTGGAGCATTTGATGAGGGCTCCCTTGTGAGGTTTTATGTTTATGGTTATGTGCATGCACAGATTAAGCTTGGGAATGAAAGAAAAAGTTTAAAGTTTTTATGTATATGCATGATCATGTATGGGATTTAACAGGTATACAGGATGTAAGTTAGGCTTGCTACGAGTCCCGGCGACCTTTAGTCGATCTGGATCCTAGCTCCGGTAGCGGTCCGGATTTCGGGTCATTACATGTATGCCATAGTATGTGATGTAACTCTTCAGGCTAATTTCCTTTGGCTTGGTCAAGTCTTTTCTTCAGTCCTTAAAATATGGTCCTGTTTGTGACCTCTATCATACCATTAGACTGGTGATGGTAGGTTGAGCTAAACCTCAAATCAATTTCTCATTTCTTATAAAAGTCTCTAAACCTGGTGCTTGCAAACTGAGTTTCATTACTGGTAATCACTATTTGAGGTATTCCGAATCGAGTGAATATATTTTTGCTGACAAACGAGATTATTTGTTGGGTAGTGATGGACTATACTGCCTCAGCTTCTACCCATTTGCTGAAGTGATCTATTACCATGATAACAAACTTCCTTGATCTGGACACCTTAAGAAATGGGCCAAGGATGTCTATCTCCCACTTAAAGAAAGGTTAGGAACTTTCAATGACCGCTTGCATATCTCTCAGGGTCCTTGGAATGTTTGCATATACTTGGCATCTCCGACACTTCTGGACAAGTTGCTTTGCATCCTACATTATCATTGGCTAGTAGTACCCTTGTCTAAATATTTTTCGGGCGATTTTCCTTGCTCTTTCATGGCTCCTGCAATCACTTTTATAGATACCTTTTAGGATTTTCTAGCTTTCACCTCAGTAACACTGCAACCATAGCTGCATGGAGGACCTCCTGTATAACCAACCATCAATTAGTCTGTATTTAGAAGACTTCCTTATTACCTATTTATATGATAACTCATCGACTGAAAGATCATCTTGTGTTAAGAATTTGTATACGGACATCATCACGATTTCCCCTTTTCTATAGAGAAAAACTCTTTCATCTTCGTTGCTGAAGTGTGTAACTACTTGAACTAGAATGATTGAATCAAGTGCTGCTCTCCTGCCGCTGCCATCTTAGCTAGAAGATCTGCCTCTTTATTATTGCCTTTGGCTACCTGGCAAAGTTTGCAATCACAACTGTCTTGCTCGCCTTTGACCTTCTCTATTAATTACCGGACCTTTTCCTCATATTTGATGAGGTTTGAATTGTCTATGGTACTAAGTGACAATCAGCTGTGAGTCACTAAAAACAATCAATTTTTGGATACCTAACTTCTTGATGATTCTTAGAACCATTATTACTACCTCGTACTCAGCTACGTTGTTGGTGGCTTTGAAGGCGAGTTTTTTCGCGTACCGAAATTTTATACCAGTTTGAGACTGTTGGGAAATCCGGAGATTAATTGCAATCTAATTGCGCAGCGGAAAAATAAAATTTTGGATTTCCTTTCCAGAATCCGAGTGCTCCGTTTAAATCATAAGAAAGATGTGAGACTAACCTGTTAATCTCGTAGTGAAGATACACTGGCGGACTGATGGTGCTGCCTTTTCAAACGAACACCCTCTATGGTATCCACACGAACGTCTTCTATCCTTCTAGAGTGCTAGCTCTTTTCAAGATGGATAGATTATGTGCTCTATGTTCTACAATCTTTTAGACTGAGTTTTCTCAAAACTTTTCAACCACAAAAAAAACCCCCTTACTCAATCTGTAGAAGGAGTATTTATAGGCCTCAGTCTTTTTATTTTCCCACAACTCTTTTCCTAAAAGAGTTGTGCTTAGAACCCACTATCACAATCTCACAGATACTCAAATATCTTTATGTGATAGAGTCCTTTATCTGTAACACTTACAGATAGACTGCAGATCTTTTAAATATTATTATCTCATAATAATAAATTATTATTATTAATAATAATAACACTTATTATTATTAGTTATATTAATAATTAATATTAATAATAATATTAATAATAATAACACTTTATTATTATTAATTATACTAATGGGCTTTTAGCCCATTAATATAGCACATCAACAACGTTCTTGTGTGTGACCCAATAGGCTCATATTAATTGGCAATAGGCCCAGTCCAACAAGGCCTATAAGTCATAAGTGGCCTCTAGCAAGACATTATGACTACCCAACTAATATGAGGATCAATAGTCCGATAAAGCCTATTAAATAGAACATGTATTAATCCCTTTGTCTCACGATATCTAGTTTGAACATAAGTCATGGTCAATGTCAAACTTATAATGTTCAAACTTATGATTTCTCGATCTCTAAGTAGACTGATAAATTCAAATGATATTGATCACACTATCAATTCATTTGAGCACGGCCATGCATTTCTCAGTCTCACTTATCGAGGGGCCCAGAAGATATCTCTCTCATAGAGAGGGACAAATCCTATCTTGATTGTTCATTTTCCTCTACATAATTTCTATTATGCTCAATCATAACCTTTATGATTGTCCGATTAAAGACAACGTTTGATTATGTCAAAACATAACAGTCCTTATGTTGGAAACTATGACAATCTCAAGTCAAAGGATTAAGACATAACTACTTTGAGATTCACTTATGACAATGACCCATGTAGTGATCTCAATGCGGGTCCATCCAATACTTTGTTCTCTAACAAGTATTTATGATTATTGATTTATATCAACATATACATAATCATCTCATGATTATCAATCAATAATCATACTAGTTATATTTTATTATTATCAACATAATAATAAGTAACCAGGGATGATAATCATTATTATGTAACATGCAAACAAATAATAATGATAAAAACCTCTTTTATTAATAACCAAAATGACATACAAAAAAGTCCAAGATAATGGCCTAGGGCATATACACTAACAATCTCCCACTTGCACTAGGCCTAATCATATAAGTATCTAATACCCATAGACCTAGCGTGCTGATCATGCTTGATCTGTGAAAGAGGCTTGGTCAGTGGATTTGCAATGTTGTCATTTGTGTCTACTTTGCATATTTTGATATCTCCTCTATCAATGATCTCTCGAATAAGGTGATATCGTCTGAGTATATGTTTAGATCTCTGGTGAGATCTGGGCTCCTTTGCCTGTGCTATGGCACCGTTATTATCACAATAAAGGTCCATAGGTTTTGCAATGCTGGGAACCATTCCCAACTCTGAGATGAATTCCTTCAACCAGACTGCCCTTTTAGCTGCATCTGATGCTGCTATATACTCAGCTTCTATTGTAGAATCTGCTATAGTACTATGCTTGGAACTCTTCCAACTAACAATTCCACCATTTAAATTGAATACGAATCCTGACTGCGATCTGAAGTCATCTATGTCGGTTTGAAAACTAGCATTTGTGTAACCACTTACAACTAGCTCGTCTTCCAATCCTCCATAAACTAGGAATGCATCCTTAGTCCTTCTAAGGTACTTTAGGATATTCTTAACAGCTGTCCAGTGACTCTCACCGGGATCTGTCTGATATCTGTTTGTTGTGCTCAAGACATATGAGACGTCTGGTCTAGTACATAACATGGCATACAAGATAGATCCAATAGCGGAAGCATAAGGGATCTTATTCATCCGTTCTCGCTCATCAGATGTCATAGGACATTGATTCTTGCTAAGATGAATACCATGAGACATGGGCAAGAATCCTCTTTTGGAATCTTGCATGCTGAACCTTTTCAGCACCTTGTCAATATAAGTACTTTGACTCAGACCGATTATCCTCTTGGATCTATCCCTATAGATCTTAATACCAAGGATATATGCAGTCTCACCTAAGTCCTTCATTGGAAAAGAATTCCCTAACCAAGTCTCAACCTTTTGCAAGGTAGGGATATCATTTCCAATGATTAATATGTCATCCACATATAGGACTAGAAACACAACTGCACTCCCACTAACCTTCTTGTAAACACAAGGTTCATCTTCATTTTTGAGTAAAAGTTCACGATTATCAGTCATGAGAAATCCATATCTCTCAGGCTGATGACGTGTCTTATCAGATCTGCATGGGACTTGTGTCACCCTTTCAGTCTCCACAACTGTTTGTGGTACTGGAAGTGGTTCTACTGGCGGTTCAATGCTCTCTTGTGGTGCTTGAGTTTTCTCAAGTCGCACTGTACTCCCACTGAATCTCTGAGAGATAAATTCCTTTTCCAAAAAGGTACTATTTCGAGCAACAAACACTTTGTTCTCTGAGGGAGTATAGAAGTAGTATCCTTTGGTTTCCTTAGGATACCCCACAAAATTGCACTTGATAAATTTTGAAGCTAACTTATCTGAAAATGGGCGTTTCACATAAGCCTCACAACCCCAAATCTTAAGGAAAGACAAACTGGGCACTTTCCCAGTCCATAACTCATATGGTGTCTTTTCAACCGCTTTCATGGTACTCGGTTCAGAATGAATACAGCTGTTTCCAAGGCGTAACCCCAAAACTATAAAGGGAGATCTGTTTGACTCATCATAGATTGAACCATATCTAATAAAGTTCGAATTTTCCTTTTAGAAACACCAATCCATTGTGGAGTTCTTGGAGGAGTTAATTGTGAAACAATTCCACAGTTTTTAAGATGTTCATCAAACTCTTGGCTCAAATATTCACCACCTCGATCAGATCGAAGCATCTTAATAGTTCTACCAAGTTGATTTTGTACTTTATTTTGAAAAGTTCTAAACATTTCAAAAGATTCATGCTTATGTTTCATTAGGTAGACATAGCCATACCTACTGAAATCATCAGTGAATGTAATGAAGTACTGATAACCTCCCCTAGCACTAATGCTTAGTGGGCCACAAACATCTGTATGTATTAAGCCCAATAAGTCTGAAGCCCTTTGACCTTGTCCAGTAAAAAGGTCCTTTGTCATCTTACCTAGCAAACAAGATTCACAATTTTCAAATGATTCAAAATCAAACGAATCTAATAAACCATCTTTATGGAGCTTAGATATGCGATTCTCATTTATATGGCTAAGACGACAGTGCCATAAATATGTTGGGTTTAACTCATTTGGCTTAGTTTTCTTAGAAGTTATGTTATAGATATTGCTGTCTCTAGAATCATCTAGATAAAGGACATAAAGGCCATCATATGAATTTGCAATACAATAAAGCAAATCATCTTTATTAATGGAGCATTTCTTATTCTTAACAAGAAATGAAAAACCTTCATCGTCCAAAACTGAAACTGAAATAATATTCCTACTCAAAGTAGGAACATAAAAGCAATTATTTAGAACTAGCAAAAGCCCATTGGGCAACACAAGTTCATATGTCCCTACAGCTATGGCAGCAACTCTTGCTCCATTGCCTACACGTAGGTCCACATCGCCCTTTTTCAGTTTTCTACTCCTTTTGAGACCCTTCACATTTGTACAAATGTGAGAGCCACATCCGGTATCCAATACCCATGAAGTAGAAATAGATAAATTGATATCTATAACATAAATACCTGAAGCCGTAGTCTCACTACTCTTCTTCTTCTTGAACTCATCCAAATAGAGTTTGCAATTTCTCTTCCAATGCCCTGGTTCCTTGCAATGGAAGCAGATTCCTTCCTTAGGAACTATTTCCTTAGGAACTTTTGCCTTGGATTGCCATTTAGGCTTGCCTCGTCCCTTAGACCCATTACCACCTTTAGACTTGGGCTTCCCCTTATTTTTCATGGGCTTTACCCTTATTGACATTCAAAATTTGGGTAGGCCTTTCATCTTTAAAACATGAGTACTAACTGATTCACATCCAGCCATTTTGCAATCATGCAACGCAATGGTGGTTTCATACCTATCCTGCCTAACTTGTTGTTGGAAAGCTTGTTTGAGATGGACACTCATCTCATAGGCCTTAAGGTGCTCCAGATCCTTCTGAAGTTCTGGGCACATAGTTGCCAACATAAGACATCCAATGTCATTAGAATCATCCATATACTTCTTATGCTTGTTCTTAACAGCATTAGTAGCATCAGCAGGAGGTGGTTCAGGGATAGCTTCATCAAGCACGTAGGACTTTTTCTCTTGCTTGAGAACAATTCTCAAATTTCTAAACCAATCAACAAAATTAGTCCCATTTTTCTTTCAGTTTATCCTTCTCAAGGATGGATCGCAGTGATAAGGTGGAATTGTTATTAGCAGCAATAATTATCTACAAAATTATGCAAACATAATTAATTTAATAAACAAATTAATATTGAGGTGATAATAATCTCCCACTAAAATATAACCCTCAAAATAATAATAATATTTTAGTGGGCTAAGATCCATATTTCACCTAATTCTAAGTCAGCTTTGGCATGACGCTTAGAATTAAGTTATTTAGGTAGGTAACCCCTTACCAATTACATCTAATGTAACTCTTAAATTATGAGGTATTGACATCATATGTCAAATGCATGTTATACCTCATCTAATGCCTTAGGCCCAAAACCGTTTTGATAGCCTAATTAAGCTCAACCAAAATTAAATAAATGAGTAACCATTACTCATCCTACCTTACTAGGATAATCCTAATGCACTTTGCTTTGGCAAAACCTGCATTTTGGTGATCTTAGTCTTGATAGGTTTTTAATATATGGGTGGCATTAAAACTTAAAATTTTGAAATGAGGGTTCAATTTTAATTTTAATTATTTTGTCTTGCATGTGTATATATTATGACATCCAATATGCATACATATATAAACCATCATGCATAGTATCTCATACTAATGTATAACAAAATAATAAAATTATTTTACATAGTCATTTAAATCTGATTTAAAGACTAAAATAAAATAATTTATTTTCTATTTTCTTATAATTATTTTGTCTTGCATATATATATTATAGCATCCTATATGTATACATATATATAGACAATAATGCATAGTATCTCATACTAACATATGACAAAATATAGTCATTTAAATCTAATTTAAAGACTAAAAGAAAATAATAAAATATAGTCATTTAAATCTAATTTAAAGACTATAAATAATAATAATAAAATATAGTCTTTTAAATCTAATTTAAAAACTAAAAGAAAATAATTTTAAAATATTATTTTCTTATTATTATTATTATTATTTTTTATTAATTATTTTCAGGGGCAAAATCGTAATTTTGGGGCATCATCTTCTTCCCCCAGCTTCTGCCCGAAGGTCCAGAAGCCCGCCGGACTTTCCGGCCGTTGCCCTCACCGTCGCGCGACTCATCGGCGGGCGATCCACAGATGCACGACCCACCGGCGCGCGAGGCACTGGTCGAGCGATCCCCGGGCGCGCTACCCCTTGGGTCGCGCGACCCACGGGAAGGCGCGACCCACTGGGAGGAGCGACCCTCCGGTCGTGCTACCCCTCGGGTTGCGCGACCCACCGGTCGCGCGACCTGCGGGGAGGCGCGACCCTCCGGTCGCGCGGCCCTTCCAGGGCGCGCGATCCTCCGGGGCCGGCCTTCTCAGTCACTGCGTTCCAGGCAGTGACGCCGGCTAGGCTATTGACGGCCGAAGAATCAGTCGTTCCTCGCCGGCGGCGGCAAAGACACTCTCTGCAGGTGGTCGCGAGCGTCACACGCCCTCCACGTCCGCCCATCAGCCTCGCCAATTTTTGGGTTCACGATGACTGTTCATCGTGAATCCAGTTGCAAATATTTTTATTTAATTAATTTAATTTTCTAACAAAATTAAAATTATTTAAATGATCTAATCATTTATATGTAACTATCATGCCATTCTTATAAACATATATCACATATATAATATCAATCATAGCATAATTAATTTAAACGAAAAGCACAGGTAGGCTCTGATACCACTGTTGGGAAATCCGGAGATTAATTGCAATCTAATTGCGCAGCGGAAAAATAAAATTTTGGATTTCCTTTCCAGAATCCGAGTGCTCCGTTTAAATCATAAGAAAGATGTGAGACTAACCTGTTAATCTCGTAGTGAAGATACACTGGCGGACTGATGGTGCTGCCTTTTCAAACGAACACCCTCTATGGTATCCACACGAACGTCTTCTATCCTTCTAGAGTGCTAGCTCTTTTCAAGATGGATAGATTATGTGCTCTATGTTCTACAATCTTTTAGACTGAGTTTTCTCAAAACTTTTCAACCACAAAAAAAACCCCCTTACTCAATCTGTAGAAGGAGTATTTATAGGCCTCAGTCTTTTTATTTTCCCACAACTCTTTTCCTAAAAGAGTTGTGCTTAGAACCCACTATCACAATCTCACAGATACTCAAATATCTTTATGTGATAGAGTCCTTTATCTGTAACACTTACAGATAGACTGCAGATCTTTTAAATATTATTATCTCATAATAATAAATTATTATTATTAATAATAATAACACTTATTATTATTAGTTATATTAATAATTAATATTAATAATAATATTAATAATAATAACACTTTATTATTATTAATTATACTAATGGGCTTTTAGCCCATTAATATAGCACATCAACAACGTTCTTGTGTGTGACCCAATAGGCTCATATTAATTGGCAATAGGCCCAGTCCAACAAGGCCTATAAGTCATAAGTGGCCTCTAGCAAGACATTATGACTACCCAACTAATATGAGGATCAATAGTCCGATAAAGCCTATTAAATAGAACATGTATTAATCCCTTTGTCTCACGATATCTAGTTTGAACATAAGTCATGGTCAATGTCAAACTTATAATGTTCAAACTTATGATTTCTCGATCTCTAAGTAGACTGATAAATTCAAATGATATTGATCACACTATCAATTCATTTGAGCACGGCCATGCATTTCTCAGTCTCACTTATCGAGGGGCCCAGAAGATATCTCTCTCATAGAGAGGGACAAATCCTATCTTGATTGTTCATTTTCCTCTACATAATTTCTATTATGCTCAATCATAACCTTTATGATTGTCCGATTAAAGACAACGTTTGATTATGTCAAAACATAACAGTCCTTATGTTGGAAACTATGACAATCTCAAGTCAAAGGATTAAGACATAACTACTTTGAGATTCACTTATGACAATGACCCATGTAGTGATCTCAATGCGGGTCCATCCAATACTTTGTTCTCTAACAAGTATTTATGATTATTGATTTATATCAACATATACATAATCATCTCATGATTATCAATCAATAATCATACTAGTTATATTTTATTATTATCAACATAATAATAAGTAACCAGGGATGATAATCATTATTATGTAACATGCAAACAAATAATAATGATAAAAACCTCTTTTATTAATAACCAAAATGACATACAAAAAAAGTCCAAGATAATGGCCTAGGGCATATACACTAACAGAGACTACAAAAGGATCTTGATTCTTGATCTCCCAGCCCCGCAAGCTCCACCTACCCAAACCTTCTATTTTTCTATGGTCGCTTTAAAGGACTCCGAAGGTTCTAACAATGGAGTCATCTCCGCAACAAAATCGGCTAGTACCTGGACTTTCATGGCCTTTCTTGGAACATACCTGATATCATAAGCCGATAAAATTATTGCCCAAATGGATAACCATCTTCCCTAACATGTGCAAAACCTTTCATAGAGGGTAATTGGTTCTGATTTCTATGGTGTGACTCGAAGTATGGTCGCAACTTTGTGGCCGACATGAGTACTGCAAACGCAAATTTTTCAAGAGGAGAGTAATTCAACTCTACTCCTTTCAGAACTTAGTTATCGTAATATACTGGGCTTTGTTCTCTATTATTTTTGTGAACAAATACCAAGCAAATTGTTTCCTACGTCACAGATAAATACAGAAATAACACTTCGCCCTCGACTGACGGGCTTAGCAACGGGGGAGATGATAAAAAGGTTTTTAGATTTTCAAATTCCTCTGTACACTCTTCTCCCCCCTCAAATTTACCTTTACCTTTTAAGGTTTTGAAGAACGGAAAACACCTTCTGGCCGAGCATGATATGAATCGGTCCAAAGCAGTGACTCGCCCATTTAACCTCTGTATTTTGTTGATAGTTTTGGGTGCTTTCATGTTTTAGATAGCGCTAATCTTCTTAGGATTCGCCTTTATGCCCCTTTTTGAAATAATATATCCTAGAAACTTTTCAGCTTTTACTCCGAAGGTACATTTTTCTGGGTTTGGCTTCATGCCCGCCTTGTCCAGGACATCAAAAACTCTCCAGATATTCTCCGTATGTTCTTCCAATGATCGGCTTTTTACTACCATATTGTCTACGTATACTTCGACGGTTGACCTACTATATCCTTAAAGATTACTCACACCAACCTTTGGTATGCGTCTCCTGCGATTTTTAAACCAAAAGATATTAT
This sequence comes from Manihot esculenta, assembly GCF_001659605.2. Lineage (NCBI taxonomy): Eukaryota > Viridiplantae > Streptophyta > Magnoliopsida > Malpighiales > Euphorbiaceae > Manihot > Manihot esculenta. The sequence continues at coordinate 8,546,418 of NC_035169.2, read as the reverse complement.
CTTATAGCAGTAAACTCCTTTGTCTGTTATGAACACAGTCTTCTCTGCATCCTCGGTAGCCATCATGATTTGACGGTATCCTGAGATGGCGTCAAGAAAGGAGACCACCGCATGACTTGAGGTCGAGCCCACTAATCTGTTGATGGACGACAATGAGTAATGACCTTTTGAACATGCTTTATTTAAGTCAGTGAAGTCTATACACATTCTCCACTTTCCGTTAGCTTTCTTTACCAAAACTGCATTGACCAGCCATGTGGGATTTTCTACTTCCTTTTTCAATCATGCGCTTAAAAGCTTATCAATCTCTTCTTTGATCACTTGCTATCTTTTCTTTTATTGGATTGGCTTGACTTTCTTATTAATAGATAGCTTGTGGTGATAAGAGTCAGGTCTACACCCGTTACATCCTATTGGGACCAAGCGAAAGTTGACACTCGCCTCTTTAACAACTCTACCAGACGAGCCCTTGTTTCGCCTATTAGCATAGTGCCGAACCATACCTTTTCTTCCTTTCCTATCTGGATCTCCTCTATGGGGTCTGCTGATTCTAGTTTTACGTGAGATTTCAGCTTTTCCAACAAGTTGATGGGCATAATTATTTTTCCGAGACTTTTCGCTAAGTGTCCGTAACCTTCTTTAGGTAACCTAAGATTGCCTTGGACCATTGCTATTCCCCCTGGAGCTGAAAGCCTAAGATACATAGCACCCATATTAATAATGATACCGTGGCAGTTTATGACTAGATGATAAGCGGTTGTCGAAACCGTCAAAAATAGACCTATTAAACAATCAACAATAAACTTGTAGATAGTGGCAATAGGGTCGAACCACAGGGAATTGACACCAATGATTTTCCTAATAATGACTAGGTCAAGTAAATAACAAGTAATTAAAAGAGGGGGGTTTTGAGTTGATGGATTAACACTAAATAACAAAAGAAAGCAATAATTTAAAGATGAGTAAATCAATAAGAGAAAAGCTTCTAGTTGAAGTATGGATCTATTTCAGATTGTTTAGAATTGATCATTGATTCTTTAATACTCCTATTTATCTCAATAAATTAGTTTAGGATGTGGAAGACGCTTCTCACAATCCAAATTCCTCCTTAGTTCTAGTTTGATTAGGAAACGTTCGCTAATCAAACACTAGTTAACAAGTTGCCAAGGAACGTCCTTGGGGCCTTTGGCATCGAACAACTGTTAACTGCATTAAGACTTAGAGAAACCTAATTCTAACCTTGCCAACCGCGTGGTCAAGTTTAGATCATGCAATTTGATTAAATTTGTGTTCAAATAATATAAGCAATTACGGACTTAAATTATTCAAACAATTGTTACTCAAGCAATTAAAAGCAATAGGCCTAAATTGATTCTAAAAGCAAAGCAACAATTATAGAAAGATCAAATTGCATAAATATTGAAAATAAATAGAAGTTTAACAATGGAGATTTAAATCTCCCAATTCATCACAAATCTGAATTTTCCAACTTCAACTAGAAAGGAAAGTGTTTAGCCACTCATGGTGGACAAAATCACAAAAGAAAAAAAGAAAGAAGAGATTGCTGCGTTTCTGGAGAGTTTCTGAAGCTGAGAGATGATCAGAAGATGCTCTGCTGGTTTGGAGGCTCTCCTTTTATAGCTGAAGAATTCCATCCATCTAGGGTTTCAAAATCCCTTTTTGATTTGGTGTTTGACTCCTCTTTTGATGTTGAATTTAATTGCAATTGGAATTTCTTGGATGAGAAGCTCTTTCGTGACTCTTGGTTTTATGTTGGTAGTGATTGGGTTGGAATTGGACTTCTAAAAATTCGGATTTCTGTTTTCTGCCCAATTTCCCGCTCTTCTGTCAGTTTTTGTTGTCAAAGTGATTTGCCCAGTGATCTGAGTGTTTTGGGCAAATCACTGACCCAATCACTTTTCTGTGAGTCAGTCCAGTTTTTTGCTCTCTGTCTTTTGCGAGTGATTTGGCCAGTGTCTTCGAGTGTCTTCGAGTGTCTTGGGCAAATCACTTGCCCATATCACTTCTGCCTGTTGCCTCCAGGTTTCTGCTGTCAAAGTGATTTGCCCGGTGATTTGAGTGTTTTGGGCAAATCACTGATCCAATCACTTTTCTGTCAATTTTCTGCACTTTTTCTCCAATTTTCCAATTTCTTCTTTTTCTGTAAAAATAAGATAAAAACCATAAATTAAACTAAAAAATGTGTAAATAAACAATAATAATTATGATAAAAATGTGGCTAAATTATGCTTGATCAAATACCCCCACACCTAACTTTTTACTTGTCCTCAAGCAACAAATAACTTAGTCAATCAAGCTCCTTTTTCTTTTGAGCCTAAGTACCACTTAATCAGCCCCCCCTAGACTCCTAAATTGAAGTATCACAGTATAGAATACATGCACCAAGGTTGTTCTTCTCTTTTCCTTGTTTCCCCTTACCTATCATGGTCAAAGGAAAGGTTTTTGATTCATTCATGCTTATTCTCTTTGTATAAGCTCAATGCAACCTCTAAGAGAGACTTGCCCTTCTTTGAGCATTTTATTTTATTTTATTCAGCAGCACTTTTTTTTTATTCTTGCCTGAAAAAGTCACTAACCTTTTTACGCGAAGGTGCATATTGGTGATACCCACCCCCGGTTACTCAGTTAGTCACTTCTTCAAGTGGCTACTAGCTCTGTTCATAGCTTATTTGGCCATAGGAACAGGTTTTGTGATTTGTGCTTTGTGCTGGTTTTTCTTTTTCTTTTCTTTTCATGACAGTTTGGGCAAATCACCTCATAGGGAGTTACACTAACTTTTTATTTGCATGTATTTATATTTTTATTTCCCTTGACCAATGCAAATTTAGAGATTCAATTTAAGAAAAGAACTTCCAAAGTGAAGGTAGCACACTATAATTGATTCAATTTAGGCTTAAAGGGGTGGAAAATCAATGGGGTCATGAGATAGGAAGCTCTTTTAACCTTGTTATCTATGCTGAGTAGAGCAAAAGCTAAGTCAAAATTCTGTGTGTGTGTGTACAAAAAGTGAAAAAAATGTGTGAAAAAATTTTTGTGTGTGTTTATGGGGCAAAAAGATGCAAAAAGAAATAAAAAGAAAGCAAAAAGATAATGTAAACGGAAAAAATATAACCTAAACCTAACAGCAAATACCCCCACACCTATCCCAAACATTGTCCTCAATGTTTAAACATAAATATGAAAAAAAATTAATAAGGAGAAGGAAAGGGACTGCCTGGGATGTGGGTGATTTGGGCAAATCACTGGTCAAATCACTGTCGTGGCTGGTCTGTGGGCAGAAAATGTTGAACCAGCAGCTGCAACATGCTTTCCATGTGCTGCATCCTGTCTTGAGCCTCCACCGAATGGTCTTGAGGTGCCTTTTATGTCCTCCAAGGTCCACCCAATTGCTTTCTTGTGCTTCCTCAACAGATCAAGGAGCTTTTCCTCTTCTTCTTGGCTGAGCTGGTTAGAAATAATTGCTGGAAGTGAATTTCCAGCTCCCAAGTAGGCATATTTGAGGTGGCTGGGCAATGGTTTCAATTCTGGTGCAGTTGCTGTTTGTGCTGATTTCTGCTGTTTGCTGTCTGATTTGGGCTGTGATTTGGGCAGATTATCTGGTGATCTGGGCAAATCACTGTCTGTCAAGTCTGTCTGCTCTAGTGATTTGGTCTGTGATTTGAGCAGATTATCTGGTGATCTGGGCAAATCACTGGGCAAATCACCCACATCCAGCAAGTTACAGCAGTCTGCTGTTTTTTCTGTTTCAGTGATATTGCTGTCCACTTCTCCTTTCCTGCAAAGACCATCATAAAGTAAATTTTCTTGATCAAAATCAAAAATTTCTTGACGTAAATCATCAATAACATCAAGGCCATAAACAGGAGAAACATCATTGGGGAATTTCATGGCATCATAAACATTAAATTTGATAACTTCCCCTTCAAACTCCATAGTCAATGTGCCATCATGCACATCAATTTTAGTTCTTGCTGTACTTAAGAATGGTCTTCCAAGTAGGATATCAGAGGTGATTTTGCCCTTGTCTTCCTCCATGTCAATAACATAAAAATCTGCTGGAAAGACTAATTGGTCCACTTGCACCAACACATCTTCTAACACTCCCTTGGGGTAGACAACAGATCGATCAGCCAATTGGATCATAATGCTGGTGCCCTTGAGTGTACCTGCATTCAACAAGTTAAAAATAGAAAGAGACATGACATTTATTGAAGCTGCAAGGTCACACATGGCCTTCTTTATTCCTATGTTGCCTATTTTGCATGAAATTGCAAACATTCCTCTATCCTTGCATTTGGTGGGAGGTTTCCTTTGAATGACAGCTGAGACACACTCCCCCACACTTACCTTTTTATGTTCAGCAAGTTTCCTCCTATTGGTGCATAGCTCTTTGAGAAATTTAGCATACCTTGGTATTTGTTTGATAGCATCAATTAGGGGTATGTTGATTTCCACTTTGCGAAGTGTCTCCAATATCTCTTTTTCCTCTTTCTCCTTTTGGGATCTTGCAAATCTCTTTGGGAAGGGAGGAGGTACCTTGAATTTCTCCATAAGTTGCTGTTTCTGCCTTTGACTGGATTCTACCTGGTCTGTTGATTTGGGCAGATCACTCTCTGCCTTCTCTGGTGATTTGGGCAAATCACTGCTGGACAGCTCAGTTTGCCCAGCGATCGGGTCAGTTTCTACTAGTGAATTGGGCAAATCACTGCCCTGATCACTTTCTGGCAGAATTTCTTCCATGGCCTGTTTTTGCAATTTTTTAGCCTTGCTGTCTTGTAGCTCTTTTCTACTCCTCAATGTGATGGCACTAGCATTTTGTCTTGGATTTATCTCAGTTTGGGAGGGTAGCTTTCCTTGAGACTCAAATTTGCTCATTGAAGTGGCCATTTGGCTCACTTGTTGCTCAAGATTTTGGACAACAGCAGGGGATGCAATAGTGGCTGATTCAGTGGTGTATGTTGCTGGTTCAGTAAGTGCAACATCTTCTGGTTCAGTTGTGTCAATTTTTGAGGTTGCTGGTGTTTGGACAGCAACAAGGGATGCAATGGTGGCAGATTCAGCACTTGCTGATTTTTGGACAGCAGGTTCAGCAATTGTCGATGCAATTTCAGCAGTGGCAGGTGTGGCATTGGGTGAATTTGCTGGTGCAGAAAATTTTGCAGTAACCTGGAATCGGGTATCTGGTTCAGCTTCAAATGTAGTGGTGATTTGTGCAGCAGACTCAGCAGCTTGGTCTGTTTCTTCGTCATCGTCCCATAGATCTTGAAGCTCTTCCTCTCTTCTTAATATGTGCGCGTTCATTGAATTGACCGCTTGATCCACTTGCTGTTGGATAATTTTCCCAGAAATTTCCAATTTCCTTACCATCTCTTCAAGTTCCATATTGGAGTTTTGAGGTGTTGCTTGGGCTTGATAGTTTTGGTAGTAGTCAGCCCTTGCATAGCCATAATTCGGATTGTCCCCCCAACATGGATTGTATTGCAGATCTCTTTGGTAGTCATGGTAGTGGTCTGTCCTTGTATAGCCATAGCTCATATTGTCTCCCCAACCTGAATTGTATGTGTCAAGGTAGGGATTATGTCTTGGCTGTCCATAGAATCCTGCATGTGCTTGTTGAAGTTGTTGGGCTTGACCTATACCATAATTTCTCACCATAGAGGTTAGTTCAGAAATTTGAGAAGAGAGAAAAGACATACTTACCGTAGCCATGCTTGTAAGGTCTTGGCAGTGCGTTCAATTTCAGGATCGTAAAGAAGAGCTTCTTTACGATCAGCCCTGGTCACAAAAGGAAAATACGTTAGTTAGATCAATTCCCCGGCAACGGCGTCAATTTTTGATAAGCGGTTGTTGAAGCCGTCAAAAATAAACCTATTAAACAATCAACAATAAACTTGTAGATAGTGGCAATAGGGTCGAACCACAGGGAATTGACACCAATGATTTTCCTAATAATGACTAGGTCAAGTAAATAACAAGTAATTAAAAGAGGGGGGTTTTGAGTTGATGGATTAACACTAAATAACAAAAGAAAGCAATAATTTAAAGATGAGTAAATCAATAAGAGAAAAGCTTCTAGTTGAAGTATGGATCTATTTCAGATTGTTTAGAATTGATCATTGATTCTTTAATACTCCTATTTATCTCAATAAATTAGTTTAGGATGTGGAAGACGCTTCTCACAATCCAAATTCCTCCTTAGTTCTAGTTTGATTAGGAAATGTTCGCTAATCAAACACTAGTTAATAAGTTGCCAAGGAACGTCCTTGGGGCCTTTGGCATCGAACAACTGTTAACTGCATTAAGATTTAGAGAAACCTAATTCTAACCTTGCCAACCGCGTGGTCAAGTTTAGATCATGCAACTTTGTAACGACCCGAAAATCGGACCGCTATCGGCGCTAGGATCCAGGTCGACTTAAGGCCGCCGGGACCCGTAGCAAGCCAGTCATACATCCTGGAAACCTGTTTAATCCCATACATGATCAAGAAAATACATAAAGAATTTAAAACCTTTCTTTCAAACATCCAACTCAACCTGAACATAATCTGTACATAGTCATAATCATAATCATGATCCCTCTGTGGGATCTCAACAATGCCTAAAAAGGCAATATACATCATGAGATGAGTTGGCTTCTATAACATTATAAAACATTTTGATCATGTAATAAAAGGGATACCTCAATACATAATGTCAAGCACAATATCTAATCCTCAATATCATTACACATAACATAACTATAGTATACTGGAAACTCTCACATTACATCATAATACAACTGTCATGTCCACAAACTAACTATTACATACACTCTTCATATCTCTGGCTAACCTCCTGGTCTACCCTGTACCTGCACATCTGGGGTTAGGGGAGAGGAGTGAGCTACAAAGCCCAGTGAGCAGAATAGTGGAAACAATATATTAAAATTTCATGCTTTCATGGAATGCAACACATCACAACTAATCACATCTCGGATTGTATTGTCACCTATAGTCCTCTACATAGTCCAACTGTGCCGGGACGTAGAATGGGTACAACCGGTCTTTCTCTTAACATAACATATCATACAGTCCAACTGTGCCAGGGACGTAGAATGGGTACAACCTGGACTTCCTCTTACATCGTGCCAGGGACGTAGAATGGGTACAACCTGGACTTCCATACCATATCATGCCATAACATCATCATATCATATGAGGACTAAAGGATCACCCAATAACCAATCCACATCATCATCATATTATGCAATGCAACATATTCGTGAATACTAATGCAAGCAACCTACTATAACTCATGGCATTCATGATGCATGGATCATGCTCAAAATTCATATCTCATTTATTTTAAAACTTAAGGTTTATTCCACTCACCTCTGACTAGCTCTGACAAACTCTGTAGCAGCTGGCTCACTGCTGGGGCCCTCGGTTCCTCGGGTCCGAACCTACACAGGTGGACTCCAATGAGGGACCAAACATACATAAACATAACTCTAATATACTCCCCAAAAACCCCCTATAACATCATGAAAACATCACATAAAAACATGCAAGAAATGGTTGAACAGGGCACTTTCAGCGGCACCTTCGGCGGCCGAAAGTCCTGGACAGAGACGAAACTCAGGTAGGTTCGGCGGCACCTTCGGCGGCCGAAAGTCCCAGACAGAGACGAAAGTCTCCTTTCGGGGGCAACTTCGGCAGCCAAAAGGCCTGCCTCCCCAGCCATGTTCGGCGGCCGAAAGTACCTTCGGCTGCCGAATCTGGTTTTTGCCAAAGGGCATAAACTTGGCTCCCTTTGCACATTCCGCCTCCAAACCTTCCAAACATGCATATTTTTCAACCAAAGCATGCATACAAGTTCCTAGGGGCCTCAAACATGCATATACCCCATCTACAACACTTCAATCATACACAATCAAGCTACATTGTTCAAAAAGTCATAAAAAACCCATAGGTTCAACATATACCCTAACATGCATTCTACCCCTTAAAACTTCATAAAACTTGTTTAAATCATACATTGAGCTTAAGATCGGCTCTTACCTCTTGAAGATCGAGGGTTGAGGAGATCTAAACTTGGAGATGGGAGAAGTTCCAACTTTTGGTCTCCAAGCTCCAAAACTCGTTCTAAGCTCAAAGATCTTCAAAACCAAAGTTATAAACTTGTAAAGATCATGGAAAAAGGAAGGAAAAACTCAAGATTGGGGAAGGATGGCGGAATGCTCACCTTGGCCGAAATGGGGAGAAAAAGCTCGCCCATTTTCGGCTAAGGGACCCTTTTATAGGTGGCTGGCCAGGCCACGTTCGGGGGCCGAATGTGCCTCCGCATGCATGCCATGTTCGGCGGCCGAACTTGACTTTCGGCGGCCGAACCTGAACTTCCCTCACTCATGCTTTCGGGGGCCTAACGTGCCTCCAAAACGCATGCATGTTCGGCGGCCGAACTTGACTTTCGGCGGCCGAACCTGGGTTTTCCTCCAAAGACTTTTCATGCAAAAACTCATTTAAATTTCATACTTTAAAACCATTAAAAACATGAAAACATTTTTATAAAACATGGTTCTACCCTTCTAGAGGTCTCCAACATCCGAGATTCCACCAAACGATAGGAATTCCGATACCGGAGTCTAGCCGGGTATTACATTCTTCCCCCCTTAAGAACATTCGTCCCCGAATGTTCCTCACTAGCACACATAGCATGACAAAGAACATAACACATATACAAGGCACATAAACACATAGGGATCTAACCTTAAAAGAGATGAGGGTACTGCTGGAGCATAGACTCCCGTGTCTCCCAAGTGCATTCCTCTAAATTGTGGTGGTTCCACAGGACTTTCACCATCGGGATTTCCTTGTTTCTTAACTTTCTGATCTGGGTGTCTATGATCCGTACTGGCTGTTCAACATAGGTGAGATCCTCTTGGACCTCCACATCAGGCTCACTAAGAACCTTGCTTGGATCTGACACAAACTTCCTCAACATTGAAACATGGAAAACCGGATGGATTCTTTCCATTGAAGCAGGTAAATCCAGCTTGTACGACACATTCCCAATCTTTTGCAAGATTTCAAAGGGTCTGATGTATCGTGGAGCTAGTTTACCTTTCTTACCGAAGCGAACCACTCCCTTCATTGGAGACACCTTGAGCAATACCAGATCCCCCTCCTGAAACTCTAACTGTCTTCTGCGGACGTCTGCATAGCTCTTCTGTCTGCTTGCAGCAGTCTTGATCCTTTCTCTGATTATGGGTACCACCCTGCTGGTGATCTCTACTAACTCAGGCCCTGCCAAGGCCTTTTCTCCAACTTCCTCCCAGCAAACAGGTGATCTGCACTTCCTTCCGTACAAAGCTTCATATGGAGCCATCCCGATGCTAGCATGATGGCTGTTGTTGTAGGCAAACTCCACCAAAGGTAGATGCTGCCTCCAAGAACCGCCAAAGTCCAGCACACACATTCTGAGCATATCTTCTATGGTCTGGATGGTCCTTTCTGACTGTCCATCAGTCTGGGGGTGGAAGGCAGTACTGAAATCCAACCTAGTACCCATGGCATTCTGCAGACTCCGCCAAAATCTGGAGGTGAACTGGGGCCCTCTATCTGACACTATAGAAACAGGAACCCCATGCAGTCTAACTATCTCATCAACGTACACCTGCGCCAACTTGTCCACAGAATAGCCACTCCTGACAGGGATGAAGTGAGCAGATTTGGTGAGTCTGTCCACAATCACCCATATGGAGTCCAATCTGTTGGACGTCGCCGGTAACCCCACTACGAAGTCCATAGCTATATTCTCCCATTTCCACTCTGGAATAGGTAGCGGGTTAAGCATTCCAGCCGGCTTCTGATGTTCCAGCTTCACCCTCTGACATACTTCGCAGGCGGACACAAACTGTGCCACTTCTTTCTTCATCGCTGGCCACCAATAAACTTTCTTCAAATCTTGATACATCTTGGTGGCTCCTGGGTGAATGCTGTATCTTGCATTATGAGCCTCTCTCATAATGTCTCCTTTTAGCCCAATGTCATCTGGTACACATAGTCTGCTCCCATAGCGGAGGATCCCCTTGCTGTCAAATCTGAACTCACTGTCATTGCCTGACTGAACAGTCCTGGCAATCTTTACTAACTCCGGGTCCTCATGCTGTTTCTGAGCCACCTGCTCCAGAAACACGGGTGCCACTCTCATCTGGGCCACCAAGGCACCTGTACCAGACAACTCCATCTGTAGACCTTCCTCAATGAGCTTGTAGAACTCCTTCACCACTGGCCTCCTCTCTGCCGACATGTGGGATAGACTGCCTAGTGACTTCCGGCTTAGGGCGTCTGCCACGACATTCGCCTTACCCGGATGATACTGAATCTTGCAATCATAGTCACTCAGCAACTCTACCCATCTCCTCTGTCTCAAATTCAGATCCCTCTGACTCAAGATGTACTGCAGGCTCTTATGATCTGTGAAGATCTCACATTTTACCCCATAGAGGTAATGCCTCCACATCTTGAGTGCAAAGATTACTGCTGCCATCTCCAGGTCATGTGTGGGGTAATTCAACTCATGCTTCTTTAGCTGCCTAGAAGCATAAGCAATCACCCTTTCATTCTGCATAAGCACACAACCCAGTCCCACACGGGACGCATCACAAAAGACTGTAAAGTCCTCATCCCTAGATGGCAGAGCTAAAACTGGTGCTGAAGTCAACCTCTTCTTAAGCTCTTCAAAACTCTCTTCGCACTGGTCGGTCCACAGAAACTTTTGATTCTTCCTGGTCAGTCTGGTCAGAGGAGCTGCTATTTTCGAGAAGTCCTGTACGAACCTCCTGTAATAACCTGCGAAACCCAGGAAACTTCTAATCTCTGTCACTGAAGTGGGTCTAGGCCAGTTAGCTACAGTTTCTGTCTTCTTGGGGTCTACCTCAATTCCATTCTCTGACACTACATGCCCCAAGAACGAAATGCTCCTCAGCCAGAACTCACATTTAGAGAACTTGGCATACAAGCCATGTTCCCTCAAGGTCTGCAAAACCAACCTCAGATGATGGGCATGCTCCTCTGCATTCCTGGAATACACCAAGATATCATCTATGAAGACAATAACAAAGTGATCCAGGTACTGGCTAAACACTCTGTTCATGAGATCCATGAATGCTGCAGGGGCGTTGGTTAACCCGAACGGCATCACAAGGAACTCAAAATGCCCATATCTGGTCCTGAAAGCTGTCTTTGGCACGTCCTCTTCCCTGATCCTCAACTGATGGTACCCCGATCTCAGATCTATTTTGGAGAAACAACCCGCTCCTGCTAGCTGGTCGAATAGATCGTCGATCCTTGGCAATGGGTACTTATTCTTGGTAGTGACTTTGTTCAACTGCCTGTAGTCGATACAAAGTCTAAGAGATCCATCCTTCTTTTTCACAAACAGCACTGGAGCACCCCAGGGTGAGGTACTCGGTCGGATGAAGCCCTTGTCTACCAGCTCCTGTAACTGCTCCTTCAACTCCTTCAATTCTGCTGGCGCCATCCTGTAGGGAGGGATAGAGATCGGTCGAGTTCCAGGCATCAGTTCTATTTCGAACTCTATCTCCCTTGCAGGTGGTAAACCTGGCAGCTCGTCTGGGAACACATCTAAGAACTCTCTAACCACTGGCACCGAGGCGGGCTCTCTAACCTGACTATTTAGCTCTCTCACATGAGCCAAATACCCCTGACATCCCTTCCTAAGCAACCTACGAGCCTGAAGAGCTGAGATCATACCTCTAGGTGTACCTCTCCTGTCTCCTCTGAAGACAACCTCTGATCCATCCTGACCTCTGAACCTGACTACCTTGTCCCTGCAGTCCAAGGTAGCACCATGGGTAGATAACCAGTCCATCCCTAGAATGACGTCAAAGTCTGTCAAATCTAGAACCACAAGGTCGGCGGACATGCATCTCCCCTCAACAAAAACTGGACTACACTGACAGACTGACTCTGCCACTGATGGATCACACTTGGGTCCACTGACCCAGAGAGGACACTCTAACCCAGAGATCATCAACCCCAACCTCGCTACGGCCCTCGGGGCAATAAAAGAATGAGATGCACCAGGGTCCATCAAGGCCTATACATCTGAACAACCAATAATTAAGTTACCTGCCACCACGGTGTTAGATGCATCTGCCTCCTGCTGTGTCATTGTGAAGATCCGTGCTGGAGCTGATGGACCTTCACCTCTGAAGCCTGCTGAAGAAGAGGCTGCTCCTCTCCCTCTGCCTCTGCCACTGGCCTGAGTCATGGCTGGAGCTGCTGGCTGCGCTACACTGCCTGAAGCTGTCTGCTGGGACTGAGCCATCGGGGCCGCTCTTGGACAATCTCGAGCTATATGCCCCTCCTGACCACATCTGAAGCAAGTGTTTGTCCCAAGCCGACATACTCCCTTGTGTGGCCTACCACACCTCGCACATACTGCATTATCCGCACCAGAGCTTGAGCCACTCCCAAATCCCAGACTAGATTTGACCTTGTTCCAGAACTTATTCTTCTTACCCTTGGGTTTACTCCATCTCTTACTGCCTGAAGTTGCTGCACTCAAGGTAGAGGGATCTACCCTTCCCCCTCCCGGAGTTTTAGAACCAGAAGCTTGTGCCACTGTCTGCTTAACTGTCCCCTGAATGATGGCACTAGCCTCCATTCTCCTAGCCATGTCTACTATGGCGTGAAAACTCTCTCTATCTGCTGACTGTACCAAGGAGGAATACCTGGGATGGAGCTTCATGATATACCTCCTCGACTTCTTCTGGTCTGTGCTAAGGTCTTGCCCTGCAAATGGCAGCAACTCCATAAACCTGTCAGTATATTCGTCTACACTCATGTCATCAGTTTGCCTCAACTGTTCGAATTCTATCATCTTCAATTCCCTTGAACTATCAGGGAAAGCCCATCCTGCAAACTCGTTTGCAAACTCTTCCCAAGTCATGCTGTCCACTCTCGGGTTCACATAGTTCTTGAACCACTCCCGTGCCTTCTTGCACTTAAGCGTGAACCCGGCCATCTGAATGGCTCTACTGTCATCCGCCCCTATCTCATCTGTAATTGCCTTGACCCGCTCCAAGTACACGAACGGATCATCACAGGTTTCAAACTGGGGAGCACCCAGCTTCATATAGTCTGTCATCTTAACCTTGCTCCCACTGGCTGAGCTAGGTCTAGGTGGCTGAACAACTGGGGCTGCTGGTTCTGCAGGTGGTGGAGATGGTGCAACATTTTCTGAGGTAGGGTTTGCTGGATTTGGATAGTAGGGTGGAGGTGGATACATTGGGTACTGAGAGTATGGTGGGTAATATGGTGGGTATGGCATCTGTGTGGGATAAGGGGTGAAACTAGGGTAATCCGATGTACCTCCCATCGAATACCCGGGATGTTGTGAGAAATGTGGGTAGTGAGGTGGCTGTACAAATCCCGAGGCCTGAGTGCCTCCTTGGGACTCTCCCATTCCTTCTTCTGGCATACTGACTCCCAAACTGCCATCCCTCCTCTGATCCACGTCCATATCATCCCCCATATCCTCTGACGCTCCTCCCTGAACTGTTCCTCTGACTGATCTGCTTCTACCCAGATCCAAAGACCTTCTAGGGTCTCTTGCTACTCTGTCCCTGTTGGACCTGCTTGACATTGCCCTAGGCAATGTAGGAGGACGGGCGCTCATGCCCTCATCCTCAGGTGGTACTCCAGTCAATCTTGCTGATCGACGAGTTCCTCTCATCCTGTTTTCTGAAAAAAACAGTACACATCACAAGCAACATTAGCATCATATGGTTCATGTGGGCACACATGAACCCTCATCACATACATCACATATCGTAGCATATCATTAATGCACATGCATAAAATCATGGCATTTCACATCATCATGCAAGACAGGACTCCACATCCTATCCTAGTGGACATGATCTTTTCCTATTGTGCTTGACCTTCTATAACCTCTATGAGCCCGACACTCTAGGTCCGACCATATGAACCTAGGGCTTTGATACCATTCTGTAACGACCCGAAAATCGGACCGCTACCGGCGCTAGGATCCGGGTCGACTTAAGGCCGCCGGGACCCGTAGCAAGCATGATATAAGACCTGTAAACCTGTATAATCCCATACATGATCAACAATAAGCATAAAAATTTAAAACTTTCCTTGCATACTCATCAACCAAACTCAACCTGTGCATAAACATTAACATAACCTTGATCCCTCTGTGGGATCTCATCGGTGCCCTCAAAGGGGTAACATAACCTGTGTTGAGCTGGTTTACATAAACATCAAAATCTCTAAGATCATGTATAAAAAGGGATACAACATTCTATGGTCAAGCACACAATAACATCCATAAACCTCATTACATAACTATACTGTACTTTTACATTACAATTTGATCATGTCCATTGCTAGCTATTACATAACATGGCTTCTTTACACTATCCTGACTCCTGCTATATCCTGTACCTGCAAGCCTGGGGGTAAAGGGAGAGGGGTGAGTTAAAAGCCCAGTGAGTAGAGCTAGGAAAACACATTAACACTATGCTCAAATGGAGTGCATCATAACACAGACAATTCACATAAGGGTTGGGTGAACTCGTCACCAATTAGTCCAAGTTAACTCTGTGCCAGGCCTGTAGAATGGGGTCCTGGTCTTTCCTGTCAGAACATACATTACTTACCATTTTCCAGGGCCTCCTCTGGGCTCCTGGTCTTCGAGTCCCATAACCGTGCCTTACTTTGTGCCAGGCCTGTAGACTGGGGCCTGGTCTTTCTTACTCTGTGCCAAGCCTGTAGCATGGGGCCTGGTCTTCCTGTCTTGGACTAACTGGGTCATCCGACATTCACCCACAACAACAATAATTTATGCAATGCGGCATATTCGTGAAAACTAATGCAATCATCCTATTGCATAATTATGATGCATGAAACATGATAAAGCATTTAATTTAAAAGATTAAGTTTTAGTTCCACTCACCTCTGGCTGACTCTGACAACACCGCAGCTGAACTCACTGCTGGGGTCCTCGGTTCCTCGGGTCCGAACCTACACAGGTGGACTCAAATGAGGGACCAAACATACTTGAACATAATTCTAAACTACTCCCCAAAAACCCCCCTAAAACATCCTGAAAATATCACATAGAGATATGCATGGAGTGGCTGAACAGGGCACTTTCGGCGGCAGGTTCGGCGGCCGAAAGTCCCTCCAGAGACGAAAGTCAGGCAGGTTCGGCGGCACCTTCGGCGGCCGAAAGTGCCAGACAGAGACGAAAGTCTCTTTTCGGGAGCACCTTCGGCAGCCGAATGCTGCCTCCACAAGAGGGGTTCGGCGGCCGAAACTCCCTTCGGCTGCCGAACCTGGTTTCTGCCAAACGGGCAGAAACTTGGTTCAAATGAACCTCCTGCCTCCCAAAACCATAAATCATACATATTTTTCAACCAAAGCATGCATACAAGTTCCTAGGGGCCTCAAACATACATATACCCCAACTACAACACTTCAAACATACTCAAGCAAGCCACATTGTTCAAAATATCAACATTAACCCATAACTCAACAAATACCCTAACATGCATTTCTACCCATAGATCTTGCATAAAACTTACTTAAAACACATAAGGAGCTTAAGATCGGCTCTTACCTCTTGAAGATCGAGAGGGAGACGACCTAAACTTGGAGATCCACGCAAATGAGCTCCTGAGTTCCCAAAGCTCCAAAACTTGTTTCAAAAGCTTAAATCTTCCAACACAAGTGAAAACAAGTAAAAATATTGAAAGATTTAGAGGAAGAACATTGAAAATGGGTGAGGGACGGCGGAAAGCTCACCTTGGCTGAAAATGGGGAAAAAGCTCGCCCGTTTTCGGCTAAGGGACCCTTTTATAGTGGCTGGCCAGACCACGTTCGGGGGCCGAATGTGCCTCCGCAACCATGCAAATGTTCGGCGGCCGAACTTGACTTTCGGCGGCCGAACCTTGACTACCCTCACTCATGCTTTCGAGGGCCTAACGTGCCTCCAAAACGCATGCACGTTCGGCGGCCGAACTTGACTTTCGGCGGCCGAACCTGGGTTTTCCTCCAAGGACTTTTCATGCCAAAACTCATTTAATTTCACACTTAAAACCATTAAAACATAAAAACATTTCATAAAAACATGATTCTACCCTTCTAGAGGTCTCCGACATCCGAGATTCCACCGGACGATAGGAATTCCGACACCGGAGTCTAGCCGGGTATTACAGGTGGACTCCAATGAGGGACCAAACATACATAAACATAACTCTAATATACTCCCCAAAAACCCCCTATAACATCATGAAAACATCACATAAAAACATGCAAGAAATGGTTGAACAGGGCACTTTCGGCGGCACCTTCGGCGGCCGAAAGTCCTGGACAGAGACGAAACTCAGGTAGGTTCGGCGGCACCTTCGGCGGCCGAAAGTCCCAGACAGAGACGAAAGTCTCCTTTCGGGGGCAACTTCGGCAGCCGAAAGGCCTGCCTCCCCAGCCATGTTCGGCGGCCGAAAGTACCTTCGGCTGCCGAACCTGGTTTCTGCCAAAGGGCAGAAACTTGGCTCCCTTTGCACATTCCGCCTCCAAACCTTCCAAACATGCATATTTTTCAACCAAAGCATGCATACAAGTTCCTAGGGGCCTCAAACATGCATATACCCCATCTACAACACTTCAATCATACACAATCAAGCTACATTGTTCAAAAAGTCATCAAAAACCCATAGGTTCAACATATATCCTAACATGCAATCTACCCCTTAAAACTTCATAAAACTTGTTTAAATCATACATTGAGCTTAAGATCGGCTCTTACCTCTTGAAGATCGAGGGTTGAGGAGATCTAAACTTGGAGATGGGAGAAGTTCCAACTTTTGGTCTCCAAGCTCCAAAACTCGTTCTAAGCTCAAAGATCTTCAAAACCAAAGTTATAAACTTGTAAAGATCATGGAAAAAGGAAGGAAAAACTCAAGATTGGGGAAGGATGGCGGAATGCTCACCTTGGCCGAAATGAGGAGAAAAAGCTCGCCCATTTTCGGCTAAGGGACCCTTTTATAGGTGGCTGGCCAGGCCACGTTCGGGGGCCGAATGTGCCTCCGCATGCATGCCATGTTCGGCGGCCGAACTTGACTTTCGGCGGCCGAACCTGAACTTCCCTCACTCATGCTTTCGGGGGCCTAACGTGCCTCCAAAACGCATGCATGTTCGGCGGCCGAACTTGACTTTCGGCGGCCGAACCTGGGTTTTCCTCCAAATACTTTTCATGCAAAAACTCATTTAAATTTCATACTTTAAAACCATTAAAAACATGAAAACATTTTTATAAAACATGGTTCTACCCTTCTAGAGGTCTCCGACATCCGAGATTCCACCAAACGATAGGAATTCCGATACCGGAGTCTAGCCGGGTATTACAAACTTGATTAAATTTGTGTTCAAATAATATAAGCAATTACGGACTTAAATTATTCAAACAATTGTTACTCAAGCAATTAAAAGCAATAGGCCTAAATTGATTCTAAAAGCAAAGCAACAATTATAGAAAGATCAAATTGCATAAATATTGAAAATAAATAGAAGTTTAAAAATTGAGATTTAAATCTCCCAATTCATCACAAATCTGAATTTTCCAACTTCAACTAGAAAGGAAAGTGTTTAGCCACTCATGGTGGACAAAATCACAAAAGAAAAAAAGAAAGAAGAGATTGCTGCGTTTCTGGAGAGTTTCTGAAGCTGAGAGATGATCAGAAGATGCTCTGCTGGTTTGGAGGCTCTCCTTTTATAGCTGAAGAATTCCATCCATCTAGGGTTTCAAAATCCCTTTTTGATTTGGTGTTTGACTCCTCTTTTGATGTTGAATTTAATTGCAATTGGAATTTCTTGGATGAGAAGCTCTTTCGTGGCTCTTGGTTTTATGTTGGTAGTGATTGGGTTGGAATTGGACTTCTGAAAATTCGGATTTATGTTTTCTGCCCAATTTCCCGCTCTTCTGTCAGTTTCTGCTGTCAAAGTGATTTGCCCGGTGATCTGAGTGTTTTGGGCAAATCACTGACCCAATCACTTTTCTGTGAGTCAGTCCAGTTTTTTGCTCTCTGTCTTCTGCGAGTGATTTGGCCAGTGTCTTCGAGTGTCTTGGGCAAATCACTTGCCCATATCACTTCTGCCTGTTGCCTCCAGGTTTCTGCTGTCAAAGTGATTTGCCCGGTGATTTGAGTGTTTTGGGCAAATCACTGACCCAATCACTTTTCTGTCAATTTTTTGCACTGTTTCTCCAATTTTCCAATTTCTTCCTTTTCTGTAAAAATAAGATAAAAACCATAAATTAAACTAAAAAAATATGTAAATAAACAATAATAATTATGATAAAAATGTGGCTAAATTATGCTTGATCACTAGATGATCGAGTATCACATTGTACGCAAATGGGATATCTACCATCGCAAACTCTCGCATACAACTCTCGCCTATATTTCTCATCACCCAATACCAAGGGAAGGTTGATGGTATCCAGTACTGCCACGGTCTTATCTTTTAATCCCACTAAAGGATAGAAAATTCTGACAAGGCTGCTTTTATCTAAGCCTAACTTGTTAAAAACATTTAAGGTGAGGAGATTAACAAAACTACCAATATCTACAAGTACCTGTCTTACCTCGTATTGGTTCAAGAGGATCTTAACGACCAGCAAATCATTTTAAAAGAATTCGACCACTTTGTCTATAGGATCGAACCTTACCTCTTGTTTGGTCTGTGGTTCCTGATGGACAAATATGACATCCTCTGCTACACGCTTATTTTTCCCTTTGCCCTTATCAGGCCCTCCCGTAATGACATGTACGATTCCGATTATATTCCTTTTCTAAAAGAAAAAAGAACAAGAAATCGATTTTAATCCAAATGATCAGATAGAGTTTAATGGATTCCTGGCAATGGAACTAAATGATGTTACAAATATTAGATTGACGACGTGACCAGAATGAAACTTAGTTATGACTAGATAGAAACTGAGTTATGACTGGATAGAATCTACAAAGAAGAGAACGTGAAGTCCGATACTCAAGTTAGTATACTGAAAAATAGAGAGAATGTAATGAATTACTTAGAATTTGAGTAGTATTAGAAAATAACATACTTTTACTTCCGAGATCCTTCTCTTTTTATACCATAAGAAGGTAGTGATAAATATAGAATTTTCTAATAATTCGACGATAATGTGTCCGACTGCTTGATAAGGGATATCGTCAACTAATAAGTTGACAATCCCGTAATTATATGTGTAATGGATATACGCTAGATTACGCCTGTTAACAGTAATTTTATACTAAGTCTCGTCTATTCGAGAGAAGGGCGAGTTTTGATGATGCGTCTGGTATTATGGTATCTGGATATTTCTTTTCTTGGGATAAACTGCATTTCTTATTCACCTGATTCTTACCGCGTAGACCTATTTCGTCAACACAGCTCATGATTTATTTTGAACGATTGTGATGCACCATCAATTAATAATAATTAAATTTAAAATTTCAATTAAATATTACATAATTTTTGAAAAATAATTAAACAACAATTTGCAATTAGAATTTAATTTGTAAAATAGTGGATAATTTTATCACTTTGATTTTAATTCTTAAAATGTATGATAATTATAGCTTTTAAATTATTTTTAGATTTATTTAAAAAACCTCAAAAGATAAATAAAAAAATATAATAAAAAATATTTTTCATATAAAATATTTTCTAATGAAATAACTTATTTTGTATTATTTAATTTAAATTTAATTTTTTAAAATAATTTATTTTTTAAATAAAAAATATTTTTGTGATTAAATTTTTTAAATAGATCAAACACTAAAAAATGTGAAAAAATATTTTTTTCGTAAAACAGAGATTATTACTTTTCTCGACGATCCTTGTGTAATATTTGGATCGGTTGGGACTTGGGCCTTAAGCCTTACTTATTGTTATAAAATTGTAAATTTAATTTTTATTATTTTTTAAGCTTTTTATTAGAAAATTAATTTTTATTATTTTTATAATTAAAAAATATATTTTTTCATTGCATCATTCCTTTTTAATTTTAAACAAAATGAAAATTTAATTTTTAACATTTAAATTATTATAATGTCATTAATAATAGATATTTTAAAAGTAAATAGTATAACATTTATTCTTTTATAATTAAATTTTTTTAAAACATTAATAATATAGAAATTTATTAGATATTTATAAGTAATATTATATTTACATTTAAATTAATGTTTTTAATTTTTTGAAAAATATCTTAAATAAAAGGAATATATATTGAAAAGAAGCGAATATAAAAGTTACGAATTTATTATTTATTTTTTAAATTTTGTTTTCAATTATAAAAAAAAATTGATTAAATAGAATTTAAGTATTTAAATAACATTTTTAACCAATTTAAATTTAAATAGAAATTTATTTAATCAATCAAATTTAATATTTTAAACAATAATAAATATCTATATTATTTTCTAATTAATCAAGTAATAGGATAAATTATAGTTACAAACTTAATAAAAGTGACAGCTAATTTAAGAAGTTTATAAGGTTAAAGACTGGCGATTAATGAGCTCTAGTGTATTGCATGGGATGAAATTCAAACCAATTAAAATTTGATTTCAGTTAGAATAAATTCGAAGTAATCAGAGTAAATTAATTATCAACCTCAATATAAAAATAAAACTCGTAATAATAAAAAATATATTAAAAAATATTAAAAAAATTAAATAATCAATCTGATAATAATAAAATTATCGTATTTATAAATAGATTATCTGTATAAGGATGACAGACGAATAAAAATATAAATTAATGAAAATATATTTAAAATAAAAAAAATAAAGATTAAATTTATTAAAACAGACTAATTAATTAATAACAAACTTTTAATAAAAGTTGGTTGAAATTCAATTGAAAACTCTAAGTAGCTACTGAATATTATTGAATGAATGTGCTCAAACCGTAATGCAATAGTTTTTCAAATTTGAGTTTTAAAAAATATTGGGTTTTTAAAAAATTTAAATTTTTAAATATTAACAAAAAATTGCAATAATTGAAGAGGTTAGAAGAAAACAAAATAGGAATCTCTCAATTTTTCGTAGGGTGGTGGCCGTTTGGACGCTTCGAAAAGCCTAGTTTTTATATTAAATTTATACGCATAGGAACAGCTGTCACAGCCGCCAACTTAATATTCTGTTTTTATTTATTTGTGAAATTTTTTATTTTTTATGATTTCATTCAGATCTATCTCGTGAATTTTAATTTGAGAAATTTATTATTTAATTTTTAAATATTATTATTATTAATAGATTAATTTTTATATTTTTTATAAATTTATTAAATATTTTTTTAATGCAATAGTTTTATTATTATTTTTTATTAAAAATTAATAGGATATATATTATACCAATTTAATGTGCATGCTTTCTTATAAAATTAGAGATAATCGAATTGAATTATGAATATTTTTTAAATATTAATAACTTCTATATTTAAAAAAAAAATTATGAAAGATTTAGCAAAAACATATAGGTGAAATGATGAAATAGATTTCGAACAGAGTCAATTTTTATTAGGTAGATCTCTCGTAAAGACGACTTCTTACGAAGCAGATTCGCGTGACTCGAACAAAGCAGATGTCGTCAGACCCCTTGTAAAATTGATTTTTCATAAGGCCGACCTATTATACGATTGATCTCGAACGGATTGATATATAAGACTGCAAAAATGATTTATAAAGTATCACCGAAATTTCGAACATAATTGAAGGATACCAATTTAAAAATGAATAATTTCAAAAAAATTTAAATTTTCAGCCTGGTCGAACCATTGGAAAATTAATCTTACCACCAATAGTTTATGGATGAAGGCTTTGAAAGGCAAATGTCTGTATGGGCCCAAGGTTACATGCTTCCTTCTGATGTTGATCCCTTCATCCAGAGTCTGGTTCTTAGCCTACATCTGATGTTAACCCCTTTGCTCTTATCCTACAGTTCTACAGTAATATGTGCACTCTTGGAGTCCTCGGATGCCAAAATCTTTAAACTAGCCAATCAGTTGCTTCAGCCTTTAATCTAATAGAAAGTGACCGGAAAAAGAAAGGTGTGTTTTTTGTGATAATTGTTTTTTTTAAAATAAAAATTAAAAAAATAAAATATGAGATCTCTCATGTTTATTTAAATATATTTATTATTAAATTAGAACTGTACATATTAAATTTATTATTATATAAATATTAAATTTAAATTTAATTTTTTTCTTAAATTTAAATTACTTTAATTGATTGATGTTTGTAAAATAATTATAAATAAATTATTTTTTAAGAGAAATTTTTAAATTTGATAGAATTAAATTTTAGAAATTAAAATATTAAATTTTAAAAAGAATATTTTAATTATTTATCTTTATCACTGATGATAATGGAGACATAATAAAATTTAAGAATTAAAATATTAAATTTTAAAAATAAGATGGTGCATTAATTAGAAAAAATAACTTTTTCTAAATTTTTTATACTATGTAATTTTTTCTTAAAATTAATATTATAATTACCTAATATATTTTAGAAAATAACGACGGGCCAACCATTAAAAATTATATAACTTGTACGCCTTGCCAGATTTGGCTTGACAGATAACTACACATAATTCACTTAGTACCCTCCTTTCGATTTCCCGTTCCCAACGTTTACCATATTTATTTATATATTCTTTCATTTTATAATCTTTATTCATCTATTTTTTATTAATTATTTTAAAATTATTATCTATTTATTTTTTATATTATAATAATATATAAATTAATTATTATAATTTTATTTAATTTTATAAATTTTTAAAAATTTTTAATATTTAATAAAATTTAATATTTTAAAATATTATAATTAAAAAATTAATAAAAAATTATATTTTTATATAAAAAAATAAAATGAATTAAAATAACTATTTATTACAACCGACAATGTATAGAGTACTATTTATTACAACCGACAATGTATAGAGTATTTTTGAGTACTCAATTCCAATTGAATCCTAAGAGAATAAATTATTAAATCCTAATATTATGAATTTATATAATTATAATAAATTTAAAATGAATTTAAATTTAGAAAAATTAATATTCTGAATTCAAATTTTATAAATAGAATACTCAATATTTAAATTCATTTATATAAATAATTAATTTAATATAAAAAATATATTTTATAATAATATTTATAAATTTTTTATATATTTTTATTTAAAAATTAAAATTTAAATATTTTTTAAAAATATTAAAATTTTAAATGAAAATTTTTAATAAAAATATTTTTTATATAAATTATTAATTAAAAATATATAAAATTAAACGAATTCAAATAATTCATATAATTTAAATTAATTTTTAAAGAGAAATACAAATACTGCTGATATTTGCTTTCAAAAAAAAAACAAAAAAATACTGCTGATATAAACCCAATAAGAATAGTTTAATTTTCGCCAATACCTGCCCATTTATCAGTTTATATCTCCCATTAGAACTGACCTCCTTATTTTCTATTCTTCACAAAAGGCCCTTTCACCGAGTAGCGTGGGAGAGAGAATTCAGAAATGGCGTCTTCATTTATCTCTGCAGTTGCAAGAAGGTATGAGTCAATTTTAAACTTCATCATCTCATGTTTCTTTTTCTTCTCCTCTTGTTTTTGCTTTTATTTACATCGTTGATGGTGATTGTGGCGGCTTTACCTGCATGTCCGTCCACCGCCGGAGGTGATGATTGTTTTCTGATGAATCGATTGTTTGCGAGTTTATTATTGAGTCGATGATCTTTTGTGTTCTTTCAATCTGTTACTTGATTACTAGGTTTAGTTATTAGATCATTGCTTTTACTATTGCTTTCTAGTTACTCTGTTTCTTTAAACAAGGGATCGGAGAATTCTGGGAAAAAGAAAGGGAAAGAAAAATGAAGGATAAGTTTTTTTTAGGGCAAATTACATAAAACCTCCTGATCTTTAAACTAAGTAACATTAAAGTCCACTGTCACTGTTTTTTTGCTAAAGTCTACTGTCACCTTTAAGGATCCGTTTTCCGGTTGTTACTGCTAATATGTTATATAAAGACAATTAATTTTTTTTTTCTTTCAAATATATATAAAATTTTAATTATTTTACACTCCACCGACGCCTTTGAAATTTAATTTAATTAAATGTTCGTACCGTTAAATTAAATTAATCACTCTTATTTGTTGCATTATTGTAATTTCAATGGCAACCAAGTTATTGGATGATATTGTTTTCTTTTTTGGTTGCATTTCAAATGTCTATAAAACGAAAATTAACTTTTGAAATTATATTAAATATATAATAATTGAATTAATACCACTAACTCATATATTTGTACATTTTGGTTCGTTGATGCAGGCTTGAGGGAAAAGTAGCCCTAATCACAGGCGGCGCAAGCGGAATTGGTGAATGCACGGCCAAAGTCTTCGCCCACCACGGAGCCAAAGTTGTTATTGCAGATATCCAAGACGAATTAGGCCATTCGGTGGCTGAAGCCTTAGGCCCATCAAACTCCACCTACGTCCACTGCGATGTCACAGATGAGACCCACATTAAAAATGCAGTAGACAAAGCAGTTGCTACCTATGGCAAACTTGACATAATGTTCAACAATGCAGGGATTGCGGACGAAAACAAACCACGTATAATCGACAACGAAAAGGCCGACTTCGAACGTGTTCTTAGCATTAACGTGACCGGAGTTTTCCTTGGTATCAAACACGCTGCCCGTGTAATGATTCCGGCACGTAGAGGCAGCATTATTTCCACTGCTAGTGTGAGTTCAAGAGTAGGTGCTGCAGCCTCACATGCATATTGTTGCTCAAAGCATGCTGTTTTAGGACTTACAAGAAATGCAGCAGTTGAGCTTGGGCAATTTGGGATCAGAGTGAATTGCTTGTCCCCTTATGCGCTTTCTACCCCTTTGGCCAAAAAATTTGTGGGGCTTGATGATGAGGGACTGGAGAATTTGATGAATTCACTTGGGAACTTGAAGGGTGTGACACTTAAGGCAGAGGATGTTGCCAATGCTGCACTATATCTTGCTAGTGATGAGGGTAGATATATTAGTGGGCATAATCTTTTTATTGATGGGGGATTTACTATTTATAACCCATCATTCCAAATGTTCCAATACCCAGATTCTTAACTTGCTTACCATATTACATTCTTGTTGTTGAAGAGAGGTACAACACTTCTAAGTTTCTTGCCCACTGACTGGCTTTCAAATTCTCATTGGTGGAAGTAACACATTACTTATTTTGAGATTGTGAATTCGGCTATATATGTTTTCAATTTATCAATGATCTAGCTTTTGGATCGGTCTTTGGCATTAACGTGAAAGGCAGCTATATGCAGGATATCGAGGAGTAGTGACTCGAATTACGATCTACTAGGTCAGTGATGTACCTTTAATTATTGGATTAAGACTAAGCACGACTACATACTTGCTGCTTGTGAAACTGGTTCTCTTCCAATTCTCTATCTTGGATTTCTTGTAGGTGCAAATATCAACAGAGCATTAACATTATTAAACACAGAAGCCTTGAAACAAGGGTGAGCAAGCTGGACATAGAAGAGTGAATCTAATAAAGGCTATACAAAAGCATATTAGGAATTAGCAATAGGCTACAAAGCAAAGTTATGGATGTGGAAATTGAAAATAGGATCATGAGATTTTCCTCTCAAATTTCACACGCAATAAGAAAAATAAAAAGTTAGGATTTTACTTGGGTGTTTATACCAAAATCACATTGATCCATTCATATGAGTAATCAGTCAATATGTTATGATCTTTGATCTGCCAATTGCATTATTAAAAAAGAAAAAATTATCAAATAAAATCTAATTATGTTTGATATTAGATATTAATTATTTTTATTGCAGGCGGTTTCTATTTTTTATTAATATTTATTTAATTTGTGTATTTATATAAAAATTAAACTTCATATATAAATTATCTTAATTCCTCTGCCTTTTATTTTTCTTTTTATTTATATAAATCAGCATTTAGCTAGATAACCTAGCAATGATGAAGCTTTTTTTTTTTTTTTTGTTAAATCGAGGGCAAATAAAAAAAAATGACATGTGGAACCACTAATTGGCAGACGAGTGTATGTCACTGACTTAAAAAATAAGCAGAAAGCTGTTGACAATTAGCTGCATTGGTGTTTCAATAATTGTGAATTGACAATAATTAATACTTTATAGTTGCCATATAACTTTCATATTACAAGCTGAAAGCTACAGGACAAACACTAAAGTTTCACTTATTGAGATGCTTTGGTCCTGTCACAAGAAGAAGAGGAAGAAGAACACAGAGGTTCAAGACAATCTTCTTAAGAGAAGAGGCTTTTCATTGCCGATGAAAAAGTTGGATTAGTGAGACTGTAACCTCCATCAACAGCCAAATTGATTCCACTGATATACTTAGACTCATCACTTGCAAGATACAAAGCTGCCTCTGCAATATCATCAGCTTCCAACACCACCTCTTTCAAGTTAGCCACTGATGAAATAATTTCCTCAATTTCCTTCTTCTCCCTATTCCCAAAAGCATCTCTCACCATTTGAGTTGCAACCCCAAATGGCGAAATACTGTTAACTCTAATCCCATACTTCCCCAGCTCCACACATAAGTTCTTGGCGAGCCCCACCACTGCATATTTTGATGCTATGTATGGATATGGAGAACCCATGCAACACACTGAAACTAAACTTGATGTGAACAGTATGCAGCCTTTCTTGGCTGGGATCATTACTCTAGCAGCATGTTTGGCTCCCAAGAAAGCACCAAAAGCATTCACATCAAGCACTTTCTTGAATTCTTCATTCTCAGTAGATAGGATTCTTGTTTCTGGTTTGCCTGAAATTCCTGCATTGCTGAACATTATGTCGAGCTTTCCATACCTGGAGACTGCAGTATCCACAGCGTTTTGAACATCAGAATCACAAGTGACATCGCAGTAGATGTAAGAGAGAGTTTCTTGGGAGTCGAATTCTTGGCAGAGTGAGTGGCCAAGATCATCTTGAACGTCTGCGATGAGTACCTTGGCTCCATGTTTGATAAATAGCCTAGCTGTGCTCTCGCCTATGCCACTGGCTCCACCAGTAATTAGTGCTACTTTGCCCTCTAGCCTGCAAAAGGGTATTTGAATTTTTTTTTCATTGTTGTAGAAATTGAAAGAGTTTAGAAGCCAGCTTGTCATTTTACCTTCTGGTGGCCGAAGCTGTTGAAAGAGCTGAACTCATGTTTCCCCAAGAACTGATTGAAGAAAATCACCAGAAACAAGTGAGAAAAGCTTTCCTATGGTGTTTGTGAATAATCTTCCTTCACTACTGCATCATCTTTATAATCTCTAAAATAGTCTGACTGATTCCTTGATGTTCAGAAGAGAATTCATGTCTGCAGAAAACGACAGTAAGTAAAATAAAGTTTTCTTTGTTTCTTAGTCAATCAGTAAGGATAGGTGCAAGTATTCAATACAAGATAATTGTTTATTAGTTGATTATTTTCCTCAATCTCATTTTCTCTCATTCTTTTATTTTCTCATTTCCTTCTTTGGTTTTAAATTTTCTTCCCTACTCTTTTTTTTTTCAATTAATTCCCCTCCTTTTATAATAATTAATTAATATTTATTAAAAAAAACAAATACTGTATTTTCACTAATTTTTATATCAAAATCTATAATTTAAATTACATTAAAATAATATATATAATATTTTTTTAATAAATAACGGTAATTTTTTAATATCATAAAAAATACATATAGTAATAATTAAAATATAATTATTAATTTAAAAATATAAAAAATATATTGTAATTTTACTTATTTTTATTTTATTTTTTTAAAAGCCACTTATTTTTATTTTGAATATATAATTTAATTTATATTAAATTAATATTTTATAATATAATTTTTATATTAATATTTTTAATAGATATAAAAAAAATTATTATTTTTTTATTAATAGCGTGATAGCACTGTTGAAACAAATTATTATTTTTTTATTAATAGCTTGATACTACGGCTGATACAAATTCAACCATCCAATCTGAAAGTGAAAAAGAATCTGAAATTTTTTTCCTCTCCCCAAAATTCGAAATAACTTTCTCCACCGACCATGGTTTGACAAATCTCTCTTTTAGACAATTTAGAAGAAAAAAAAAGCTAGTGGACCCAAAAACATTTGCCTCGCCCCTTTCACAACAAAAACAAAACATTAAAGCCACACAATCATATCTTACCAAATTTCCTCAACTGTCATCAGAAAAATTATTCAGGGAGGGATAGAGATGAAAACTGCCTTCTTTGTGGGCAAGTGGGGCAAAATAAAAAATGCAAAATTACTTTTTCGTATCTGTCATATATATATATATTATTTATTTATTTATTTATTTTTAAAATTATATCTTGTGACTTTACACTTCCTCTACATATCTACATCACACCTCTTACTTGTATGTAATCTTTCATTGCATATTGTGTTTGATCGCCAAATATTCTTAAAAAGTTGAGACATATATATCTATTATAAATATTAATCGTCGTAAGAGATTAGATTGAAAATATATTTTAGTAAATTTGGTTTGTCTCTCTTCTTTTATTTTTTTTTATTTTTTTCTCTATCGATGTGTAACCGTTGTCCTGCGTTCATATAATCCTATCATAGTCATATTAGCCGTACATATAGATATACTGCATTCTTTCCTATCGTCAGACGGCCATTTAATTTCATTCGGTACTACTTGGACACGATTCTGAATATCACGGAGTTTGTTGCCCCATGAGGCTAACAGATATCTGAAGCCAGGTCCCCCACATGTAGGTCCGTGCCTTGGCCGACTTGCCAGGACAAGTCCATGACTTGTACAAGTAGTAGGCCCATGTATTGGACCCTAATAAAACAAAGGCCCAGTCTTTCTAGCTCGGGCTTAGCCACGGCTTGAGCGTCCAGGGCCCGATCGTTATCAACTGCCCCTTTACCTGCTTATTAATTATTTCATAATTTATTTTTTTATTCTTTTTTTTCTTCTATCGATGTGTAACCGCTGTTCTGCGTTCATATAATCCTATCATAGTCATATTGACCGTACATATAGATATACTGCATCCTTTCCTATCGTCAGACGGCCATTTAATTCCATCCGGTACTATTTGGACACGATTCTGAGTATCACGGAGTTTGTTGCCCCATGGGGCTAACAGATATCTGAGGCTAGGTCCCCCACATGTAGGTCCGTGCCTTGGCCGACTCGTCAGGACAAGTCCAGGACTTGTACAAGGAGTAGGCCCATGTATTGGACCCTAATAAAACTAAGGCCCAGCCTTTCTAGTCCGGGCTTAGCCACAGCTTGAGCGTCCAGGGCCCGGTCGTTATCAAATGCCCATTTACCTGCTTATTAATTATCTCATGATTTATGAGCGGGTAAATTTTGAGATTTCAATTATTATCGCACGACTCTAGAAGAATTCTGTCAAAATGTCTCTTCTTTACCTTTATCTATTTCAAACTTATGCTCTTGCTTTCACTCGTTACTCTGCCTCTTGCGCTGCTTCTGCTATCTTGCTCTTTTTTTTCTCTATAATCCATGATTTTTTAATTCGAGGTACGTCTTACTCCTCTCATGGCTTCTATTAGAATTCCCAATGTAGTGAGTCTGGTGTCCTCTGTTACTCCTTCCTTCTTCTGACACTATTTTTTCCGTGACTATTCTAACACCATTATTTTTAAAATTGGAGCTCCTTTGCCCAATGAATGAATTGTTCTCCCTTACCCACTGCCGACGAACCTGATAGACACTCAGCAGGGGGTAACTTGGTTTTTTTCGTCAAACAGCGTGACTTTAGGCTGACCTTTCCTTTTACCCTTTTCTTTATCGAGGTTTTCCGTCATTTTAGGGTGATTCCACGAATGTTGTCCCCTAACTCTATTCTATTCATGTGCTATTTTGAGTCCATCTGTCTGTGTTAGAGTTTTGTCCTTTCTATCGAGTTGTTTGTACTTTCTTCCACCTAGTTAGGTCTACCCATGGATTTTGCTATTTTTGTCCTCGGGCTAGGTTATTTATATTCACAAGGTACAAGGACTTGATTAAAGGTTGGGTAGATAATTTTGTGGTTGTCGAGCTAAAGGAAAGGAAAGCTCAAGGGTTAACTGGGATATCAACCTCTCTTGGAGAGAAATTCCTTAGGACTGTAATAACTTCCTAGGTTAAGTCTAGTAGACCGAATTTGCTTTCTCCAACTGACCTATGTAAAGAATAAATATGACGCCGAGAAGTGCATATTTATGTCTAACCTGCAGGACTGTCGGAAAGCTGGTATTTTTTTTAGTTTTCTTTCTTTTTATATTTTTCTTTTGTTGTTTCGAGCTCTGACTGGACTGATATTTCCTTTTCAGCTTCTGCCATGCCAATAGGTTCCATCAAGCTTTTCAAGGACTTCACTCTATACTAGGAGAGCGAAGGAGACTCTGGCCGCCTTTGAGGCCAACAAGTCTATAGCTGATGTGACCAAAGATGTTTTTCATGCCACAGATCTCGCATCTTCAGCTTGTCATTCTGCTCCTACCCCTGCACCTTCTCTGGCTTTAGTGCCCGTGTCAGAGGCTCTCGTTCAACGACTTCTAAGACGTCGGTCTCTCCTAAAGCGCCGGCTTCTTCCAAGGCTCCTTCCGCTCCAAAGGAAGTTCCTAAAGAGCCTATCGCGATTAGCGAGTTGATTGAGAGTAGCTAGAAAGAGGGCATCAGAACTGCTCCCTTGGATGTCCCACCCATTCAAGCTGTGAGTGCTATCACAATCAAAGGCAGGGCTGCTAAATGTGCCCAGACTTCAGAACCTATAGAGGCAGCCCTTTCCCTTCCCATTGATGAGGGGAAAATGGTGGTAATGTACTTGTTGTCTAACCTAGACAATGAGTTGTTAAATGTGATTGAGGTGACCATAGAGTCAAAGCCAGCTCTCGTGGCTGAGATGCTGAGTAGTAAGATGTTTGAGGGGTCCTGGATGCTTTTGACCCTTGTTTTATGGCGCTCATTAGTCATCTGACTTGGGCCACTAAGCAGCAGGTGGCTTTTAGCTCGCGTTCCCTAGAGGATCTCGGGGACAGTTTAAGAGAGATGTTCCTCATGGTAAGTTGTTTGACTTTTTTCAAAGCGTTTTTGAGTTTCTAGCTTTTCAAACTTTACTTTTTCTTTTGTATGATAGTCCTTTGGCATATTCATGGAGATCAATGCTCGAAATTGGTCTCTCCAGAGCTTGATGGACGAGCGCATTGCTGAGGCATGTCGGGACGAGAATCTGGTTGCCACTAATGAGGCTCGTGGGCACATTATTGAGTTCCGGAGGCAAATCAAAGACCTGACCAAGTAGTTGGGGGAGATAGGGAGGAGGTTTCCAAAGCTTCCCAACAGGCTTCTGCGGTGGAGTCTTAGCGAGATGAAGCCCTCATGCAGTTATCTGCTTTGGAGGAGATTCATCGTCAACGCGATGAGGCTTGGGCATAGCGCGATGAGGCCTTGACTTGTGCTACTGTCCTCTAGCATGAGCTTAACAAACACATCAAGGACTTGAAGGGCATGACCTCAGCAGCGGAGGAGTCTTGACTTCAGTAGCGGGAACTCTGCCAAGAGGTTTCTGCCATAAAGGAGAGGTGTGCCTCCTTATTAAGGGATGTTCGGGCTGTAGAGGACAGAGTTCAGTGGGCCTGTGAAGTGCGGCTGCAGGAGTTCAAGGACTCTCAGAGCTAAAGGAGAAAATTCAATAGGCTTGCGAAGCACGGTTGGAGGAGTATAAGGGCTTGGCAGAGTTAAAGGAAAGAATATATAAGGAGGCTTTTTGCATGTTCGCTTTAGGCTTTAACCAGGGCCTCAAAGCTGCTTGTGATGCCCCCTCCACTCCATTGGCTGACCTATGAGCCCTCGAACTCGATTTCGACTGTGAGGAGGTTTGCTACAGAGAGGACAATAATCCCCTGCTCAAGAATCCCCCTTCCTTGCCCCTTGGACTGCAGGAGGGCAATCTTGTAAATGACCTAGTTAGTTTTGCTCTCCCTTCCCTTGCTGCTTTTGTAACCCATTCGAATGGTGTAGGGAAAGAGTGATTAATAAAAATTCTGAACCTTTTTGTTATTTTCCAGTTGCTTGCTTTTATTTTTCCGTCTATTTAGATTTTGTTTGTATTTCCATACTTAAATTATTTTTTCATATATTGTTTGTGAGCAATGCCGAGCTAGCCACTCGTTTGATGTTTTGCCAGTAAAAACATATAACTTATTGCGTTTTGGATTCTGTTTATTGAACGCGTTAGATTTTATGCCTTCTACTCCTCTAGTGCCTTTAGATGGTCGGGTTGTGAGCTCTTTCTTTGAGCTAATTTAGTGCTAGAGGTTAGTTTTTGAGGTTGGCATTTCCTAAGATTGCCTTTAGTTTTCATGCAGCTCTGTCTTGGTTTATATTGTTCCAAAGTTGTATTTTTTCCTTATTTGCAATTTGATATTCACAGGATCGAGGTCCATTTCAGGAGTCAGTTCCTGGCCTTAGTTTTATTTTGGTTTTGCCTTGAGAGTGCCAAGGTCTTATTGTGAGGTCAACACCATGCGTTTATTTCTTTTGGCTTATGTTTTTGCTAATATGGGCCTTGGTGCCGAGGTCATTTTGTGAGGTCGGCACCCTGCCTTTATTTCTTTTGGCCTATATTTTTGCTAGTATGGGCCTTGGTGCCGAGGTCATTTTATGAGGTCGACACCCTGGGTTTTTTTTCTTTTGGCTTATATTTTTGCTAGTATGGGCCTTTAGCATGGTCTTTAACTCCTCAATCAATTTTGTGGTGCCGGCGATTTGTTTTCGAGACTAGTCATCCACCTCATTGAGGTCTTTATTTTCTCAATTGGTTTTGTGGTGCTAGCAGTCTGTTTTCGAGACCAGTCACCCACCTCATTGAGGTCTTCATTTCCTCAATCGATTTTGTAGTGTCGACAATCTATTTCCAAGATTGATCACCCACCTCATTGAGGTCTTCATTTTCTCAATTGGTTTTGTGGTGTTGGCAGCCTATTTTCGAGACCAATCACTTACCTCATTAAGGTCTTCATCTCTTCAATCAATTTTATGGTGCCGACGATATTATTTCTAAGACCGGTCACCTACCTCATTGAGCTCTTCATCTCCTCAACTAGTTTTATGGTGCTGGCCAACTTTGTGGTGCTGGCTAGCTTATTTTCAAGACCCGTCACCTACCTCATTGAGGTATTCATCTCCTCAATCAGTTTTGTGGTGTGGACAGTCTTATTTTCGAGACCAGTCACTTATCTTATTGAGGTCTTCATCTCCTCAACCGATTTTGTAGTACCGGCGGTCTTATTTTTGAGATTGGTCACTTACCTCATTGAGGTCTTCATCGCTTTTCAAGAGTATTTTGAGAATAGAAAAGAAGTTTTTTATTCATATCCTCACTATAATAGTTACATTGTAAATCTTATGGAAACTACCTCTTCAAATACTGGATGTTGCAGGCGTGAGGTTCTGGATTCTCCTGCAAATCTTCGATTCTATATACTCCCGATCTGATGACTTTGGCGACTCTAAACGGTCCTTCCTAGGTTGGTGTTAGCTTTCCTACATCAACCACTTTTCCTGTGGCTTCTAGTATCCTCAGGGCTAAGTCCCTAACCTTCAAGTTTCTCTCCCAGACTTTCTGGTTGTAGTACCAAGCTGCTTTTTTGCTGATAAGCAGTTGTTCACACTTGTGCTTCATCCCTGATTTTCTTTAGGGTATCCAAGTTGCTCTTCAATTTCTCACCACTGATGTTTTCATCATTGAATTGAACCTAGTGAGTGGGGATCTGCAGCTCTGTAATACCCAGCTAGACCCCGGCATCGGAATTCCTACCTTTCGGCGGAATCTCCATTGGAATCTGGAATTTCTCGGATGTCGGAGCCTTCTAGAAGGGTAAAATAAAGGTTTTCTAAAATGTTTTGATATGTTTTATGGTTTTAATGAAGAAAGAAAATTGAGTTTTGAAAGAAAATATTTTGGAGGAGAAACCCAGATTCGGCCGCCGAACATGGTGGAGTTACGGAGGCACTTTTGGCCTCCAAAGGTGGTCTGGCCAGCCACCTATAAAAGGTTCCCTATCCGAAAATGGGTGAGTTTTCTCGCTCTATTTCCGGACAAGGTGAGTCTCCGCCACCCCCTTGATGATCTCGTGTTTTCTCCTCAAATCCTTCAAGATTTTTATGAGTTTTTACCATGTTTTGAAGATTTTAAGCTAAGATCAAAGTTTTGAAGCTTGGAGACCCCCGGAGCTCGTTCCTCCATATCTCTAAGTTTGGGATCGCATCTCCTCTCGATCTTTAAGAGATAAGTGTCGATCCTCATCTTCTCTTATGTTTTTAAGTAAGTTTTATGAAGGGTTAAGGGGTTTTGATGCATTTTTAGGCTAGTTGTAAAATGTTAGGGTTTATGTTAGTTAAATGGTAAATGTATGTTTATGTGATGCTATGTTGATGTTTGTTGGGGTTTAGGCTAGTTTTATGCCCCTATATGCTTGAATAAGTGTTTATGCATGTTTTAGACTAGTTGAATGCATGTTGGGAAGTTGGGATGGCTGAATGTGGGATGGCAGAATCGGGTTCTGCCACCCAGGAGGATCCAGGTTCGGCCGCCGAAGCAAGGTTCAGCCGCCGAACCTACCAGGGGAGGCAATTTTGGCCGCCTAAACTCGCCCCCGAAAGTTTGTACTTTCAGCTCTGGAGGGGAGTTTCGGCCGCCGAACCTGCCCCCGAAGGTTGTGAATTTCGGCTCTGGAAGGACCTTCGGCCACTGAACCCTGCCCCCGAAAGTACTTGACTTTCGGCTCTGTGGGGACCTTTGGTCGCCGAACCTGCCGCCGAAAGTCCCCTGCCCAGTCTTCCTTTGCCTGTTTTTCCATGCATGTTTATGATGTTTTAGGGGGTTTTTTGGGGAGATATTAGAGTCATGTTAGAGTATGTTTGGTCCCTCATTTGAGTCCACCTGTGTAGGATCAAACCTGAGGAACCGAGGTGACCAACAGTGAGATAGCTGCTTCAGAGTTAGTTCAGAGTCAGCCAGAGGTGAGTAGAACTAAACTAATCTTTTATTTCAAGAAATCAAATGTTTTAAGCATGTTCATGCATCATGTATATAAAATAGGTTGGATGCATTAGATTTCACGAATATGCCGCATTGTATAATTGGTTGTTGATGTGGATGGATAATAGGACGACCCATTAGCCCTCTAGATATTATGTTATGTAATGAAAGACCAGGGCTGCCATTCTACGCCCCTGGCACAGAGTACAGGAAAGACCAGGTGTGGCCTGCACTACGCCCCTGGCACAGAGCTTATGTTATGTAATAGAAGTCCTGAGGAGCTCCATCTAGGGCCGGACACAGAGTAGAGGGATTTTTGGGTCAGTCCATCCGTGATGTAAATTGTTTGTGTTGTGATGCATTCCATGAAAGCATATGTTTATTAAATTGTTTTTACTATTCTGCTCACTAGGCTTTTGTAGCTCACCCCTTTCCCCTAACCCCCAGGTTTGCAGGAGCTCAGGTAGCTATGGGAAAGTCAGCAAGGTTATGGTATAGTCTATGTAATAGATTAGTAGTGGACTTGTAATGTAATATAAGGTATTGTTCAGTAATGTAATGAGGATTAGTATTGTGCTTGGCCCTAATGTATGGTTAATCCCTTTTGGTACATGATCTTTATGAAATGTTTTAATGATGATATATGTTGAATCAGGCTTGACATATGAGATGTTGACCCAACTGGAGCATTTGATGAGGGCTCCAGTAAGGGGTTTTATGTATACAGTTTTAGTGCATGCACAGGTCAAGCTTGGTATATGAAAAGTTTAAAGTTTTTATGAAAATGTATGATTATGTATGAGATTTTATCAGGTGTACATGATGTATAGTAGGCTTGCTACGGGTCCCGGCGACCTTAAGTCGATCTGGATCCTAGCGCCGGTAGCGGTCTGGTTTCCAGATCATTACAAGCTCTATGGGAACTATAGCTTTTGTCCCAAATGCTAGTGTGAACGAGGTTTTCCCTGTTGATGTCCAAGGTCTATTACATAATACCCACAAGATGCTATGCAATTCAGCTGCCCAATTCTTTTTAGCACCGTCTAATCGTTTTTAAGCCCTTGGAGGACAGGTCGATTCATCACATCAGTTTGGTAATTCATCTGTGGATGAGCTACTGAGGAAAATTGATACCATATATATCCATGTTTCTTGTGAAATTTTGGAAAGAGTTGCAGTCAAATTGCTTTCCGTTATCTGATATGAGTGTCCTGGGTATCCCAAACTGGCAGGTATGTTGCCCTATACAAATTCTATCACTTTTTGGGTCGTAATGGTAAGCACAGCCTCTGCCTCGGGCTACTTGGAGAAGTATTCTATAGTCACGATCACAAACCTCTTCTGTCCCACAGTATTAGGGAATGGTTCCAAAATTTCTGTCCCCCCACTGTGAGAACGGCCACGGGCTTGATATACTTAACTGTGGTGTATTTAGACTATTGGTGGCATTAGCAAACCTTTGATAGATATCACATTTCTTCACAAATTCTCTGGCTTTTTTTTTCGCTGTAGGCCAGTAATACCCCTGTCGAAAGATCTTGTTTGCCAATGTGGTTGCTCCTTCATGAACTCTACAGACCCACTAGTGTATCTCTTGGATTATCTTGGATGCCTCCTTCGGCCCTACACACCTTAACCATAGGCTGGACTTTCCTCTCCTATATAGAGTCCCTCTTATCGCCTGGTAATTAGCAGTGATTTTTTGAGCTTTTGCTTTGTTTTCTGGTAATTTTGCAGCCTTAAGGTATTCAAGGTATGGGGTCATCCAGCTTCGTTCTTCATTGACTTGCATAATAGAGGCTGGCTTTTCAAAAAGTGGGAACATCAATTTGCTGCACATACACTTTGTCTAAGAGTTGCTCTAACTCTTCTATAGACAGTTAACTAAGTAGATCTGCTTCTTTATTTTTCTCTCCAGGTATTCTTCGGTATTCAACTATAATTCCTTGCTCACCGAGCTCGGCTTCTAGGACTCGTACTTTAGCTAAGTACTCTTGCATGACTGGTCCTTTGCCTGGTATACCCCTATTATTTGGTTCACTATCAGTTGTGAATCGCTATTTATTCTGAGGTCAGTTGCCCCTACTTCCAAGGCTATTTGTATTTCGTTTAGAAGAGCTTCATACTTAACCATGTTATTGGATGCTGGTAACCCAAAGCCTAAGGTATAATATACTTTGAATTCATTAGGCCCTTTCAGAAGGATTCCTACCCCACTACTTGTAGAACTTGATGCCCCATCCACAAATAGATCCTATATACTAGGGTTTGCTTCCTACCTCTTTCTCTGAGGTCGATAGCGCATTACTCTGTTCTTTCTCGATTGTGCTGAAGGAGCATTCAGCTATGAAGTCGGCTAAGGTATGTGCTTTAATTGTTGTCTGAGGTCGATAAATGAGACAATACGGGCTGATTTCTATTGACCATGCTTGCATCCTCCCTAAAGTTCCAAGCTTGTGCATGATCTTTTTCAAAGGATGATCAATCATTACCACTCCTTGGCGATCCTCTAGATACATTCTGAATTTCCTTACGGCTAGTAATAGAGAAAATGCCAAATTTTCTATGTTCATATACATGATCTTGGCGTCCTTAAGTACTTTGCTGACATAGAGACCGACTTCTGAATCCCTGCCTCTTCCCTTATCAGTATGGCACTTACCGCCTATTCTGATGCAGATAAGTAGATCAACAGCTCTTCCCATGCCAAAGGACTGCTAAGCACATGTGGGGAGTTAAAATATTTCTTAAGGCTCTTGAAAGTCTCTCGGCAATCCTCCGACCATTCAAAATTTGGGACTTTCCTTAAATTCTTGAAGAAGGGTAGACATCTCTTTACAGATCTGGACATGAATCTATTAAGTGCTACTACTCTCCCTGTTAGCCTCTGTATATCCCTCACACAGGTCGATTCAGGCATGTTCAATATGACTTCTTCCTTTTCTAGGTTTGGCTCTATACCTTTCACACTGACTATATAGCCTAAAAATTTTCCTCCTATGATGAAAAAAGCACATTTCGCAGGATTCAACCTCATTCTGTACCGCTACAGTACTCGAAAGACTTCTTCTAGATCAGTCAGATGTTGGTAGAAGGTTTGGCTTTTAACTACCATGTCATCGACACACACCTTTACATTTCTCCCTATCTGGTCTTTGAAGATTTTATTCATCAGTTGCTAGTATGTTGCCCCGGCATTTTTCAACCCACAAGGCATAGCCTTATAGCAATATGTCTCATCTTCAGTTATAATGGAGGTCTTCTCTTCATCTGACTTATCCATGGGGATTTGGTGATATCCCGATATTGTATCTACAGACGATAAGTACTCAAAACCAGCAGTAGAATCGACCATTTTATTAATATCTATGAGGAGATAACAATCTTTTGGACAGACCTGGTTTAGGTTGGTGAAGTCTGTACATATCCTATACTTCCCGTTGGCCATTTTTACTAACACAGGGTTAGCTAACCACTATGGACACATTACTTCCCCTAATAAACCCAGCCTTTTCTAATTTCTCCACGTTGTCCCTTGTGGCCTATTGCTCCTCCTTCCCAAAGATTCTCTTCTTCTGTTTCATTGGCTTAGTGACAGAGCATAATTTAGCCCACTTTATCATGATAATCTTGATGTTTATTTACACCTTTTCTACCTAATTTTGCGGTTTTAACCATGTTTTGCAGATATTAGGTGTAAAGAGACAATCTGGAGAAAATGCTCTTAAAACTGCCAAAAAGTGCCAAATATGGAAAGTTCCAGAAAAGGAAAGTTTTCATATATGGAAAGTTCCAAATAAGGAAAGTCTTCATATATGGAAAGTCTTCATATATGGAAAGTGCCAAATAAGGAAAGAGTCAGAAAGCACAGTCAGCAAACTGTCCGAAATTCGAACTGCAGAATCTTTCCTGCCTTATTTAGAACATGTGCTAAGAAAGGAAAGTTTTCAAATAAGGCAGATTTTCAGAAAAGGAAAGTCTTCAAATGAGGAAAGTGTAGAGACAAAAGCAAATAAGGAAAGCTCAGTCAGGAAATTATTTGAATTTCGAATCGCAGATCTTTCTTTCCTTATTCAAAGATGTGCATGTACTGCAGCAGTCAAATCTTCCAATTTAGGCAGCAAGGTCTCATCAAGGCACACTTGCCTCTTCTGCGTTCAGCGTTTAAAATTCAAATGAAGGCTCCACCTAAAAAGGAAAGACTGGACATATATCTTTCCACTTCTGCACATTAATGACTGCATTCTCCTGCCTCTTTTGCAATCCATGCGCGCGCCACCTCTTCTGGAAGCATGATCTGCGCATCCTTCCTCTTCTGAAAGCCTTAGTACGTGCATATTTCCTTATGAACATCAAGC
This sequence comes from Manihot esculenta, assembly GCF_001659605.2. NCBI lineage: Eukaryota > Viridiplantae > Streptophyta > Magnoliopsida > Malpighiales > Euphorbiaceae > Manihot > Manihot esculenta. The sequence continues at coordinate 8,506,835 of NC_035169.2, read as the reverse complement.
CACGACTTTTCTTCCTCTATTGGCAGCCTTGGATCGCTCTTCCTTCCTTTTCAAGCACAAGGTACGCTCCTTTCCTATTCTGAAGGCAATCTGCGCGCCAACTTCCTTCTGAAGCCTTGCAGTCCGATTCTTTCCTCTTTTGCAACAACTTGGGCAGCAAGTTGCATATGGGCAGCACCTTGGACAGTCTCTACACTAATTAGGAAGCAAGGTCAGCATCTAAACTTATTTAGGAAGCACAATCTGCGCCTCCTTCCCTTTCTGAGAGCAAACCGCGCGCACCAACTTCCTTCAGCAGTGCATTTTCGCGCAGCCTTCCTTCTGAAGCCGAAAAGCGCGATTCTTTCCTTTTCAGACACATCTTGGGCAGAAAATACCTCTTGGGCAGTAAGTATGACCTAGGGCAGCACTTTTCAACTATAAAAAGCCACATAAGAAGCCTCTACATGGTCTTTACACTCCCCTTGGGAGACACCTACGGGATTGCAAGTGACATCTTCTCTTTTTCTTCCTTTCTTTATTTTTAGTTTTTGTTTCAGCCATGAGTGGCTGAAACCTTTTTTCTAGTTGAGGATTTGGTGAAACTTTGGTTGTATTTTTGGATTGAGAGACTTGAACTACATGGTTAATCTTTAGTTGCTTTTCAATATTCATGTAATTTGGTGCTTTAAGATATTATTGCTTTGTCGTGCGGATCTCTATTGATCTTTGATTTCAAGGTAATATATTGTTGTTTGAATAATCTTAGTCCGTATTTGCTTGGATTGCTCAAATATAAGAACACTTGGTGTAAAAACCAAGGAAATTGCATGATCTAGTGTTGTCTCCATGCATGTGGGTGACTAGAATTGGTTCTCTCTATTTCTTTATGCGATTGACTATTGTATAAGGCCTGTGGCTCAAAGACGTTCTTTGGCAATTGTTAATTAGTAATTAATTGGAGGACTATCCCTAATTGATTTAACCTAAAAGAGAGATAATGGATGTGAGAAGCTTCTTCAATCTCCATGGCCAATTTATTGAATCAACAAAGGAACATATGAGTCAATGATCAATCCCATCAACTTAAAGTGAATCCGAATCTTCAACTAGAGCTTTTCTCTTATTTGTTTTCTCTTTATTTTTATTATTTGCTTTACTTTATTGTTTCCACCATTAGTTTAATCAAATCAATCTCAAACCCCCCTTATTTACTTTACTCGCAATTTATTTTCATTGTTTATTTATTTTCTGTTTGTTCATTTGGTCTACTCAAGGAAGGTAAATAAGTATCAATTCCCTGTGGATACGATCCTTTTACCACTGTCTACAGTTTTAATATTGTTGGTAGTTAAAAAGGTTATTTATTTTGACCGGCTTCGACAACCGCTTTGTCAAAATTGGCGCCGTTGCCGGGGAGTTGATTTAACTTATTTGTTTTTCTTTCAGGACCAAATTTAAAAAAAAAAAAAAAAAAGGAGAGCACGTCATCGCAGACCATCTTCTGAAACATCTCAATCGCACATCTGAATCATGGATGAGGTAAGTAGATCTGATCTTTCTTTTCTAACATCTTTATTGAAAGATTTAACCATAGAACAAGACGCGGTAAGTACACCTTTCCGCCTTGTGGAACTTTATGAACAAATCGCTGCTATGAGAAGTTTTGTTATAGACCAAGCTGAACAAGCTTTTGAAGAACAACAACTCCAACAAGTACATGCATGTGAAAGATTCTATGGACAGCCGAGATATGCAATACCTGAAGATACCAGAACTAATCTTTATAAGATGTTGGAGACTTTGCACAATTTCCAACAGGAAGTGGATCGAGTAGCCGCCAAATGGAGAGAAGACATGGTAAGAAAAGAGGAAGAGCGTCAAGCTGATGATGAAAGATGGCAAGTACAAGAACAAGTTGCTGAAGAAACCCAACCAGAAGATAGTTTGTCCAATCAAACTGATCAAACAGAACTTGTTGCTTTAGATATCATTGATTTTATGAGCCAAGATGTTTTTTATGTAAATCAAAATGATATGCTAAATGATGATCCTTGCAGGAAAGAGAGCCAGAAAGAGCCAGAACTGAAAGAAACTGACTGTTGCATCCAACAGGTGGACTGCAGCCATGCGCAGAATGAACAGAAGCAGATCGCACCACTTCAGCTTGGTGCGCAGATCAACCTTGCGCAGGACAGTCCTGCAACACTTCCAGTCACACTTCTTCAGCTTCCATCGCATGAAACTCCTTCCAGCCTCCCATTGCAGACCAACCTTGCGCAAGAAGGAGTACCTGAAAGCCTTTCAGTTGTGTCCTTTCAGCTTCAATCGCAGATCAGTGGTCTTCCGCCTCCCTTTCAGGTAAGTTCTGCGCAGAAAGAAGAATCTGAAACTCCTTTCAGCCTTCCAATGCAAACAGCCCAGGCTCACAAGGAACAAATGGTATTCCAAGCACCCAAACCAAAGGAGCATGCAGATCTATGCTTGCCCAAGCCTCCAGATAAGGTAGAATTTGTTTTGCCCGAACTCAATGCTAAACTGCAGCTACATATGGAGAAATATCAATTGAAGCTCGAAGTGCTAAAAAATGCAAACATAAGGGCTAGAGGCACACCTCATCTGAAAGAGGAGAAACTGATCATGTTACTTCACGAGTACATGAAAGAAATAAGATGGGTTATGACTAAATCAAAAGGCATGCTACACTATTCACTTAATTCTGTTGGGACCCTTTTCCTCCCCCAATTACTTGAGGCAACTTGCCAAGTGGATCGCACCATACAACACCACACCAGGGGAGTACTCAGTTTCCTTTGTTCTTTTATGTTTTCTATACATTGAGGACAATGCATGATTTAGGTGTGGGGGTGCGGATCTCTGAAATTTTTAATTTTTTGCTTTAGACACATTTTTCCTTTCAGTTTGCATTTTCCTTTCAGTTTTTTCTTTTAGTTTGCATTTTCTTTTCAGTTTTCCTTTCAGTTTGTGTTTGATCAACCATGGTCTTCTTCTTTCTGATTTGCTTTACTCAAATTGATGAGCTATGTTGATGAACTTTCTTTCCATGACCCCATTGATGTGATGACTCTTTAACCCTAGGTTGAATCAATTGCAATAAGATGTATTCATGTTTGGGAATTGCTTTTTGAATTGAATCTTGGAGCTTACCAATGGTGAAAAATATACTGATGACCCTCGATTGAAGATGACAAAAATGAAATTGTGTGAATGAACTTAACATGACTTGATTTAGCAATAGGTGTTGATTTGCCCAATTCATTGAGAGAAAGAAAATTCAGCAAAGGCAAAGCCCTCAAAAGCATAAAAAAAAAATGGAGAAAATTGTTCCAATGGTCAAAAGACTATGAACAAGGCTAAATAGCCACTTGGATAGGTGACCCACTGAAAGATTTAAAAGTACATCAAAAATAGGTTGGTGACCTTTCCAAGCAAGATCTAAAGTGCAAAAGCCTGAATAAAGTACTTCAAGGTAAGGGCAAGTCACACCAAAAGCTAGAAAAAGTCTTAATATATAATGTGCATGGTCTCTCTTGAGGAAAACCAATCCTAGCCATGGTAAGTAAAGGGAAACAAGGAAAGAGGTAAGTAACCTTGATGCATACATTCTTTATTGCAATGATTCAAAATAGGGGTCTAGAGTAAGAGCTTAAGTGGAAATAAGGATCAAAGCAAAGAGAGTTTGTTTAACTATGTTTGTTTGCTTGAGGACAAGCAAAAGGCTAGGTGTGGGGGTATTTGACAGAGCATAATTTAGCCCACTTTATCATGATAATCTTGATGTTTATTTACACCTTTTCTACCTAATTTTGCGGTTTTAACCATGTTTTGCAGATATTAGGTGTAAAGAGACAATCTGGAGAAAATGCTCTTAAAACTGCCAAAAAGTGCCAAATATGGAAAGTTCCAGAAAAGGAAAGTTTTCATATATGGAAAGTTCCAAATAAGGAAAGTCTTCATATATGGAAAGTGCCAAATAAGGAAAGAGTCAGAAAGCACAGTCAGCAAACTGTCCGAAATTCGAACTGCAGAATCTTTCCTGCCTTATTTAGAACATGTGCTAAGAAAGGAAAGTTTTCAAATAAGGCAGGTTTTCAGAAAAGGAAAGTCTTCAAATGAGGAAAGTGCAGAGACAAAAGCAAATAAGGAAAGCTCAGTCAGGAAATTATTTGAATTTCGAATCGCAGATCTTTCTTTCCTTATTCAAAGATGTGCACGTACTGCAGCAGTCAAATCTTCCAATTTAGGCAGCAAGGTCTCATCAAGGCACACTTGCCTCTTCTGCGTTCAGCGTTTAAAATTCAAATGAAGGCTCCACCTAAAAAGGAAAGACTGGACATATATCTTTCCACTTCTGCACATTAATGACTGCATTCTCCTGCCTCTTTTGCAATCCATGCGCGCGCCACCTCTTCTGGAAGCATGATCTGCGCATCCTTCCTCTTCTGAAAGCCTTAGTACGTGCATATTTCCTTATGAACATCAAGCCACGACTTTTCTTCCTCTATTGGCAGCCTTGGATCGCTCTTCCTTCCTTTTCAAGCACAAGGTACGCTCCTTTCCTATTCTGAAGGCAATCTGCGCGCCAACTTCCTTCTGAAGCCTTGCAGTCCGATTCTTTCCTCTTTTGCAACAACTTGGGCAGCAAGTTGCATATGGGCAGCACCTTGGACAGTCTCTACACTAATTAGGAAGCAAGGTCAGCATCTAAACTTATTTAGGAAGCACAATCTGCGCCTCCTTCCCTTTCTGAGAGCAAACCGCGCGCACCAACTTCCTTCAGCAGTGCATTTTCGCGCAGCCTTCCTTCTGAAGCCGAAAAGCGCGATTCTTTCCTTTTCAGACACATCTTGGGCAGAAAATACCTCTTGGGCAGTAAGTATGACCTAGGGCAGCACTTTTCAACTATAAAAAGCCACATAAGAAGCCTCTACATGGTCTTTACACTCCCCTTGGGAGACACCTACGGGATTGCAAGTGACATCTTCTCTTTTTCTTCCTTTCTTTATTTTTAGTTTTTGTTTCAGCCATGAGTGGCTGAAACCTTTTTTCTAGTTGAGGATTTGGTGAAACTTTGGTTGTATTTTTGGATTGAGAGACTTGAACTACATGGTTAATCTTTAGTTGCTTTTCAATATTCATGTAATTTGGTGCTTTAAGATATTATTGCTTTGTCGTGCGGATCTCTATTGATCTTTGATTTCAAGGTAATATATTGTTGTTTGAATAATCTTAGTCCGTATTTGCTTGGATTGCTCAAATATAAGAACACTTGGTGTAAAAACCAAGGAAATTGCATGATCTAGTGTTGTCTCCATGCATGTGGGTGACTAGAATTGGTTCTCTCTATTTCTTTATGCGATTGACTATTGTATAAGGCCTGTGGCTCAAAGACGTTCTTTGGCAATTGTTAATTAGTAATTAATTGGAGGACTATCCCTAATTGATTTAACCTAAAAGAGAGATAATGGATGTGAGAAGCTTCTTCAATCTCCATGGCCAATTTATTGAATCAACAAAGGAACATATGAGTCAATGATCAATCCCATCAACTTAAAGTGAATCCGAATCTTCAACTAGAGCTTTTCTCTTATTTGTTTTCTCTTTATTTTTATTATTTGCTTTACTTTATTGTTTCCACCATTAGTTTAATCAAATCAATCTCAAACCCCCCTTATTTACTTTACTCGCAATTTATTTTCATTGTTTATTTATTTTCTGTTTGTTCATTTGGTCTACTCAAGGAAGGTAAATAAGTATCAATTCCCTGTGGATACGATCCTTTTACCACTGTCTACAGTTTTAATATTGTTGGTAGTTAAAAAGGTTATTTATTTTGACCGGCTTCGACAACTGCTTTGTCACTTAGCATCAGGGAGAATGTTCAGTTTGTGAGTCATTACCTCAGGATCAATCCCCAACATATTCAAGGGCTTCTAAGCAAAGCTTCAGGCATGCCCCCAGATTAAGGCCATTGCAGCTTCCTTTTGGCTTTCTTTTAGGCTCGAATTGATGATGAAGACCTTGTTGCTTTCTTCTCTGGATAATGGGAAGGTCTCTAGCTTGTCCATAGGTTTGGTCATGGCCTCCTTCCTTTCATCTCTGACCTTCATAATTTCAGGGTTTATCTCCTCTGTTGGGGTGCATTGTTCCTCTACCGTGGCCAGGTATACAGCTCTGGACTCCTCCTGCCTTCCCTAGACGATTTCGACCCTTGCCTCTATTGGGAACTTAATGGTTAGATATTGAATGCTAGTCACTGCTTCAAAATCATACAGTATTAGTCTTTCCAAGATGGCATTGTAACTCAGAGGTAACTTCACCACCAGGAAAACTATGTAGTGAGTCCGTGACAAGGGTAGCTCTCCTAGAGTGAGGGCTACTTTCACATTACCTTCTACCACTACTGGGGTTCTCCCTATCCCTTTGACTCGAGCTTGGTCCCTGACGAGCTGCTCTTCGAGTATTTTCATCTGTTGGAAGACCCGGTAGGGTTATAGATTCACTTTGTTGCCGTCGTCTACGAGCACCTTATGAACCCTGAAGTTATGGATGACTACTTTGATGACCAAGGCATCATTGTGGGGCATCTGCACCCCCTGTGCATCCTTTGAGGAAAAGGAGATGGCTATTGGGGAGTGCTCAGTGACTTGCATCACTTTCGCGCCGCTTTCATTTTCATTTTTACCTCTCTTCTTCCCTTTCCTACTCATATAGCCTCCAGTCCTCCCGACAATCATGTTGATTGTTCCGCTGGAGTCGTCGTTTATTGGTGCTACGATCTATCTCCTAGGCATTTCTCCAGCTGCACCTTCTTGTTGCCTCTGGCTCTCTGGCCCTCTGGCTTCTTTATAAAATTTTGAAGATGGCCTCTCTTAATCAACCTTTCTATCTCGTTTATTAACTAATAATAGTTGTTTGTGTCATGGCCGTGTGTTCTGTGGTTTGGCAGTATTTATCCGAGTCCCTTCGGCTTACCTCTGCTTTCATGGGCTTGGACCATTGCACAAAATCTTTGTCCTGGACTGCTACGAGCACTTCGGCTCTAGACACATTCAGGGGAGTGACCTCAGTGGGGAGCCAAGGTTGATAAGGTCTCTGTTCCTTTCTTTCCCATTTGTGTTTGTTCAATGCCTCCGGTCCTTGGTCCTGTCTCCTCTATGACCTGTCTTGTCTCTTGTCCTCCCCAACTCTGCCTCTTTCTCTATCATCCCTGGAAAATCAGCTAGTTGTCAAGGCATCATCCTGCCTTATATATTTCTTTGCTCTTTTTATTATCTCTGACAAGGTAGTAAGGGGCTTTCTGCATAGCGACTCAAAGAACTCCGTGGAGCTTGTGCCTTTCTGCATGGCTTCTACTGCCCTTCCCTCATCTAGCTCGAGTATTAGCAAAGCTTCAGAGTTGAATTTGGCCACATACTCTCTCAGGGATTCATTCCTCCTCTGCTGCACGGTTTCCAAGTAGCTTATTTTTCTTTCTGCAAGAATGTAATACCCGACTAGACTCCAGCATCGGAATTCCCACTTTTCGGCGGAATCTCGGATGTCGAAACCCTCTAGAAGGGTAAAATATGGTTTTCTAAAGTGTTTTTATGTGTTTTTATAGTTTTAATAAAGAAAGAAATTGAGTTTTGAAAGAAAAGACCAAGGAAGGAAAAAGCCAGGTTCGGCCGCCGAACATTGGCCTCTTGCGGAGGCACCTTTGGCCCCCGAAGGTGGTCTGGCCAGCCACCTATAAAAGGCCCCTTGTCCGAAAATGGGCGAGTTTTCTCTCTCTATTTTCGAGCATAGGTGAGATTTCACCCTTCCATGGTCGATTTGTTGTTTTTCTTCAATCCCTTCAGGTTTTTGATGAGTTTTTACTTTGTCTTGAAGATTTTTAAGCTAAGATCAAGTTTTTGAAGCTTGGAGACTCCCGGAGCTCGATCTCTCCCAATCTCCAAGTTTGGATCACCCTCCTCTCGAGCTTCAAGAGGTAAGTGTAGATCCTTCTCTTCTTTCATGTTTTAAGTAAGTTTTAAGAAGGGGTTAAGGGTTTTGATGCATGTTTAGGCTAGGGGTAAAATGTTAGGGTTTATGTTAGTTAAATGTTAAATGTATGCTTAATGTGATGTTTGTTGGGGTATAGGCTAGTTTTATGCCCCTATATGCTTGAATAAGTGTTTATGCATGTTTTAGAATAGTTGAATGCATGTTGAAAAGTTGGGATGGCTGAGTGTGGGATGGCAGAATCGGATTTTGCCACTCAGAAAGATCCAGGTTCGGCCGCCGAAGCAAGGTTCAGCCGCCAAACCTGCCAGGGAAGGCAGTTTAGGCCGCCAAACCTCGCCCCCGAAAGTTGGACTTTCGGCTCTGGAGGGAGGTTTCGGCCGCCGAACTTGACCCCAAAAGTGGGTGACTTTCGGCTCTGGAAGGAGTTTCGGCCGCTGAACCCTGCTCCCGAAAGTGCCTGACTTTCGGCTCTGGAGGGACTTTTGGCCACCGAACCTGCCGCCAAAAGTGCCTTGTTCAGCCTCCTTTTGCATGTTTTCTATGCATGTTTTGGTGATGTTTTAGGGGGTTTTTGGGGAGTTTTTTTTGAGTCTTTATAGAGTATGTTTGGTCCCTCATTTGAGTCCACCTGTGTAGGATCAGACCCGAGGAACCAAGGAGGCCAGCAGTGTTAGCTGCTTCAGAGTTAGTTTAGAGTCAGCCAGAGGTGAGTAGAATAGAACTACTTTCTATTTTGAAAGTAATTAAACTCCTAAGCATTTTCATGCATCACGATTGCCATGTTTATAGGTTGTTGCATTAGAAATCACGAATATGATGCATTGCATAATTTGCTGTTGATGTGGATGGATATTGGATGATCCATTAGCCCTCGATATGATATGCTATATTATGATATGGAAGACCAGGTGTGGCCTGCACTACGCCCCTAGCACTATGTAAGAGAAAGTCCGGGTGTGGCCTGCACTACGCCCTCGGCATGGTTGGATAATGTTATGATATGTATATGTAAGAGAAAGACCAGGTGTGGTCTGCACTATGCCCCTGGCACAATTGGATTATGTAGAGGGTTATTGGTGACAAATCCATCCGTGATGTGAATTGTTTGTGATGTGATGCATTTCATGATGGCATGTGTTTATAAACAGTTTTGTTGTTCTGCTCACTGGGCTCTTGTAGCTCACCCTTTTCCTCTAACCCCCAGGTTTGCAGGTTCAGGATAGACCGAGAAGTCATCAAGGGTAAAAACTATGTCTATATAATAGATTAGTAGTGGACATGATATGTAAAATAATGTAATGTTATGTAAGGTATTGTCCAGTGATGTAATGAGGATTAGTATTGTGCTTGGCCCTAATATATGGTTAATCCCTTTTTGTACATGATCTTATGTTAATATTTAATGATGATATATGTTGAACCAAGCTTGATGTATGTAATGTTGACCCAACAAGAGCATTTGATGAGGGCTCTAGTATAGGGTTTGTATGTTTACAGTTATGATGCATGCACAGGTCAAGCTTGGTGTATAAAAAGTTTAAAGTTTTTATGAATGTATGATCATGTATGGGATTTTATCAGGTACACAGGATATATAGTAGGCTTGCTATGGGTCCCAACGACCTTAAGTCGATCTGGATCCTAGCGCCGGTAGCGGTCCGGTTTTCGGGTCGTTACAAAGAACTCCGGCAATGAATCTGCTAATGAATACACTGGCCAAGTCTATGAAGTTCTTGATGCTCCCTGACTCCAAGCTATTAAACCATGCCCGAGATGGTCCTGTTAAGGTGGTAGGGAAGACCTTACACATCTGGGCATTCAAATGAGTCTGCAATTCCATGAATGTCTTTAGTTCAATACATACTCTCGAGGGTTTCCTGTCTCGTCATAGGCTACCATAGTTGGCATCATGAACTTCTTTAGTATGGTTTCATGTTGAACCCGTTTCATAAACAACAATGAGGTTGGCAATAGGGGACTGTTGTTGTCTCGTGCTCCCAGTTTTGTCAGTAGTTGCTCTTTCAATCTTTCTAGCTTCTGGTCTACGTCCCGTCGTTCCTTTCAGGCCTCTTCTCCAGGCGGTAGTTTATTTCTAACTCTTCATTCTTCGATCTTTCTACTGGTTTAGAAGAGTAGCTCTCAGCCTTATCATTCTCGATAAGCTCCCTCACTATCATGCCTCTAGCTCGAGCTATCGGCTCGTTTCTCGGACTGGCTTTTCCGTCTCCATCGTCTGTCCTCCTACTGCTCTATTGAGGTATTTGATAGTTTAATGTGGGTTGGGCCTCTTTGTTGAGTCTCTCGGCTGCAGGTGGTATGCTCAATAGGGCACTGAGCCCTCTCTGCTATAATATATGGCCTAGCAAGTAGGCAATATTCTGTAACTGGAGAGCCATGCTTTCAAGTTCTTGTTCAGGTAGTGTAGTTTGGGGCATGGTCCCGGCTAAGCTTGGTGAAGGGCTAAACAATATGGGTGACTAATTTATTGGGTGGTTGGGCTAGAGAATGAGAACTGTGGACCTTCCTAAGTTGAGTTCAAGTAGTTTGGAGTGTTTTCGGTATAGTTTTCGCCGTGACTGGCCATGTGGATCTTAGTGGGTGAAATGAGGATGAGAACTCCGGTGATGAAAAGATCTCCTTCGTTTTCCAGAGATGCTGGCAATTGATGTTTGAGATGCAGTAAGGGGTTAGCCTCAGAGTATATTTTGGTAAGCTTAGTTTGTCCTTCCCCCTTTGTTTCCTTTTATTTCTTTTCTCTTTTGTCCTTTAGTGACGTGTAACCACCGTCCTACATTCGTATCCTCCTGTCATAGTCACGCTAGTCGTACGTACGAATGTACTGCATCCTTTCTTATCATCAGGTGGCCATTTAATTCCATCCGATGCAACTTGGACACGATCCCGAGTATCACGAGATTTGTTGTTTTATGGGCTAACAGATATCTAAGGCCAGGTTCCCACGTGCAGGTCGGCGCCCTACTCGGTTCATCAAAGCAAGTTCAGGGCTTGTACAAGGAGTATGCCCATGTATTGGACCATAATAGAACTACGACTCAACCTTTTTAGTGCGAGCTTAGCCACAACCTGAGCATCTAGAGCCCAGTTATTATAAGATTTTATCATATTGCACTGTTTTTGATACATTTCCAATCTATTCTTCTTCATCTAATATAAATTTTAGGTAGAATATATTTGTGATAAATGAGATTTTTATACTATGTTTATAGGTTTTTGTTGGTGAGCATTTGGAAGAAGCCTGTAGATTTGGTATATATTTTTTTTTAATTTGTGGAGTTGGGAGTGTATTGCAATTTGTTAGCTGAATAAATCCAATAGATATAGCGAGTCTTAAACTGTTATTTTTAACTCATGATTATTTTTAAATTATATAAAATAATAATTTTTTGTCGCTATTTTAAATATATTTATGCGACAATGTTTTTAAAAAATAGAAAATCAAATACTATATAAAAAAAACGAATAACGTTGAAATTTACTAATTAAATTATTAAAAAATTTGCCGATAAAGTAAATTATTGATTCTGATTAAAAAAAAAGTAAATTATTGATTATCATAAATATTAATCATTAAATTATTAACTATTTATCCCTGAAATATGTAATTAATTTTTTTTAGTGAGAATTAACAACTCATTTTATATATAAAAATGAAGAAAACAATCCAAGCATTAAATAAATTAACAATGGATGATTTTACATGAAAAATAAAACAAATATAAAATATTTAATTTCAGAAGAGAATGATTTTTCACAAACAAATTAATTTGGAGACTCAAGAAAAAATACTTTTCAATGCCATTCCAAAGGAAGGGTTGGTAAGACTATAGCCTCCATCAATCACCAAATTGATCCCACTCACATACTTAGCCTCATCGCTGGCCAAGAACAAGGCTGCCTGAGCAATATCTTCAGGTTCCAAAACAGCATCTTTCAAAATCCCAGTTGACGAGATCAACTCTTCAGCCTCCTTCTTCACCATGTTCAAAGCATTAGTAGTCATGGGAGTTGCAACTCCAAATGGCGAAATACTATTAACCCTAATCCCATATTGTCCCAACTCCACGCACAAGTTCTTAGCAAGCCCCACAACTGCATGCTTTGATGCTGTATAAGCATGCAACGATGCATCTACGCAACACACTGAAGCTAGACTTGAAGTGAATAATATGCAGCCTTTTTTGGCTGGAATCATTACTCTAGCTGCATGTTTGGCTCCCAAGAAAGCACCAAACAAATTCACATCTAACAATTTCTTGAAACTTTCATTAGTAGAAGCCAAGATTCCAGGTTCTCCGTTACCTCCAATTCCAGCATTGTTGAACATTATATCAAGCTTCCCGTACCTGGAGATAGCTGTATCTACAGCGTTTTTGATATCTGATTCACAAGTTATATCACAAAGGACGTAAGAGATAGTTTCTGGGGAGTTGAATTCTTGGCAGAAGGATTGTCCTTGATCTTCTCGGCGAACTGTAATAAGTACCTTGGCTCCATGTTGGAGAAATAGCCTCGCAGTGGACTTTCCAATCCCACTGGCTCCACCAGTTATCAATGCTACCTTTCCTTGTAGCCTGCAAAATAAAGAAGTATCAATAATTTTCTTTACAACTTATGTTTTGAAAATAACCAGTGGTTTTTAGTCTTGAAAATTAAAAAAACTCAAACGGAAATTGAAATTACCTTCTAGTGCTGGAAGTCATCTTCAATTGCTGAGGGGTAGACAATGAATGTAAAGAAGATGGGAGATAAATCTAATAAAGAGATTATTGTATGCTAGTGAATTCTGCTTCCTTGCAGAATTGGGCTTTTATAGGCAAAGGGTATACGCAACATGACTGCCTAATCTCGAAGATGCCGTCGAAGCTGCAGTTTCATATTAATAAACCTCTACGACGAATTGCATATTTTTGTAAAGACGACGGACAAATCTTCGTCAAAGTCCATCGCGGTTGCCGCTCTCGCAGGTAACATTTATATTCTTTGGTTTCTCTACCGAGTTTTTGTTTGATTTTTCTGCATCCTTTAGAGCAAGACTTAGGCTATTTTAATTTCTTTCTTTTTTTCTTTATTAAAATAAATATTTCATTATTAAATTATATTAAAATTATCTTTAAAAATTGAAATACATTTTATAGACAAAAAGAGCCTAATTTGGACTCACACGTTTTTCAAAGAAGACGAGAGATAGTTATTTTTTTTTTGAAATAGAAATTGAAAATTAGAGGAGTAAAATTTGAAATTTTTTAAATTTATTTTATGAGTGCATCTGATTTTTGTTTGATAAAAATAAAATCCATGACTAAATGGAGTGATACTATTTTTTTTAATAACAACAGCAAAAATACTCTCCTCTTTAATAAATTAATATGATATTATAATAATATACTAAACACTTTAAGTGATCCAACCTATGGGTAAATGTTATATACTTATCGTACATGTTCAAATTAACGAATTTTTCATTTATTTTTCTCTACAATAACTCAAAAGTTTCAATTTAACTCAATTTTAAATTATATAAAAAAAAGCTTAATTAATTCCTTTATTCTTTAAGTTAAAATTCTTGATTTCATGATTTAGCAAAAAAATGTGCAAAAAGTGAGTTAAATTAAAAACGTGAGCAAAAAGTAGGGAGAGAAACCAAAGACTAAAAACGTTACATGCGAGACCCGTGTCGCGATGGACTTTGACGAAGATTTGTCAAGTCGTCTTTAGAAAAATGTGCAAGTCGTCGTAGAGATTTATTACTATGAAAACTGCAGCTTCCACTGCACCTTCGAGATTGGGCAGTCACGCTATATCCTTTGCCTATAAAAAGCCAATTCTGCGAGGAAGCAGAATTCACAAGTATACAATAATCTCTGTATTAGATTTATCTCCCATCTTCCTTTCATTCATTATCTACTACTCAGAAATTGAATATGAGTTCCAGCACTAGAAGGCAATTCAATTCTTCATTTGAGTTTTTTAATTTTCAAGACTAAAAACCACTGCTTTTTTTATTTTCAAAACATAAGTTGTAAGAAATTAATGATACTGCTCTAATTTGCAGGATAGAAGAAAAGGTAGCATTAATAACTGGTGGAGCCAGTGGGATTGGACAGTCCACTGCTAGGCTATTTCTCCAACATGGAGCCAGGGTACTTATCACAGTTCGCCGAGAAGAGCAAGTGCCAATCCTTCTGCGAAGAATTCAACTCCCCAGAAACTCTCTTATGTCCTTTGTGATATAACTTGTGAAACAGATGTCAAAATCGATGTAGATACAGCTATCTCCATGTATGGAAAACTTGATATAATGTTCAACAATGTTGGAATCGGAGGAGATGGAGAACCTGGAATCTTGGCTTGTACTAATGAAAGCTTCAAGAAATTGTTAGATGTGAATTTGTTTGGCGCTTTCTTGCGAGCCAAACATGCAGCCAGGTACTGATTCCAGCCAAAAAATGCCACATATTATTTAATTCAAGTATGATGTTCTGAGATCCAAAAAATAAGTTTTACACGAGTGTAAGTTTAGATGGAGAGAAAGACGTTCATTCTTTTTTATCCATTTTTCTTTTGTCTGCTAGTAACGTCTAACGACATTTCTGCTATAACGCCATCTGTCTTTGTCACTCAGATCCGTACGTACCGACGTGTCAGACTCTTTTCCACGTCAGGCGGTCATTTAATTTCCCCCGGCGCGCATACAAACAGGGCTACGAAGTGACTGGGCTTGCTATTCTTCCTCACGTCACATCACCGGGCTGGACTCGGCCCATGGTCGACTCAGCTGATCTCGTGTGTCTGGATCAAGACTTGAGATACTGGATGGGTCAGCTAAAGGGGACTTGAGCTTTGGGCCAACACTTTTTTTTGGGTCCGGCCTTGTTCAGGGTAGATGAGGTCTAACAGTCATCAATTGTCCTTTTACCTCCTCAACAGTTATTGCATGATTGATGAGAAGGTAAATCCTTAGAACCCATTATGACTGCGCAGTCCGAAAACGGCTCTCCTCTATAAATCCCTAGAACCCATTATGACTGCGCGGTCCGAGAACGGCTCTCCTCAAAATGTCTCTTCTTTGTCTTCACTGTTTTCAAATTCAAAATTTCAAACCCTCGCTAGACTCTTCTTCTCCTGCTGCTCTCTGTGTGCTCCATCTTTTTCCTGACGTCATGAACCTAGAGTCTAGTGTCACCTCTTTCTTTCTTGCGACCTTCTTTTCTCGGGAGTACCTGGATACCCCTCTTTTCCGTATTAGGACTTCCCATCGCAATGAGAGGATCGTTCTTCCCGATCCTCCTCCCTCTGGTCTGATTGACCCCCAGAGGGACCTTAACCTACTTTTCTTTGTCAAGCAACGTGAGTTTGGCTTGACCTTCTCTTTTTCTACGTTTTTTGTTGAGGTCTTTCGATACTTGGGGATAACTCCCCGTATGCTTGCCCCTAACTCAATTCTCTTCATGTGTTCCTTCGAGTCCATTAGCCTAAGTTGGGATTTCACCCCTATGGCCCGCTTGTTTTCTACTTTCTTTTGCCTGGTCCGGGCTAACCAGAGCTTATATTATTTTTCCCCCTGAGAAGGGTTGTTTATTTTCTTGGAGAACAAGAACTCCATATAGGGTTGGGCTGAGGGTTTTGCTGTAGTGGAGCTGAAGGAAGGCCCCAGAGTGTCGTGGCAGGTAGACATCAAGACGGCGCCAATTGATGTTATGAGATTTAAAAAATAAGGTTTACAGTATGAGTGTAAGATTAGATGGAGAGGAAGACGTTTCTCCCTTTTTATCCCTTTTGCCTCTCTACTACAGTGTCACCTGTCTCTATCACTCAGATCCGTACGTACAGACGTGTCAGACTCCCTCTCCACGCCAAGCAGCCATTTAATTCCCCTCGGCTCGCATGCGCGGGCAGAGTTGCGAAGTGATTAGGCCTACTATTCTTCCTCACGTCATATCACTGGGCTGGATTACCTCCTGTTGGACTCGACCCGCGATCGACCTGGCTGCCCCGTGTGTCTGGGTCAAGACTTGAGATACTGGATGGGTCAACTAAAGGGGTTTTATGAGTTTGGGCCAGCGCTGTTTTCTAATTATATCCGGTCTTATCCAGGGTAGATGAGGTCCAGCGGTCATCAAAGTCTAACTTCCCGTTACATGCTTTTACGGCATCAAAGCATGCAGTGGTGGGGCTTGCCAAGAACTTGTGCGTGGAGTTGGGACAATATGAGATTAGGGTTAATAGTATTTCTCCATTTGGAGTTGCAAGTCCCATGACTACTGATATTTTGAATATGGGGAAGAAGAAGACTGATGAGTTTATTTCATCAGGAGAGATTTTGAAAGGTGCTGTTTTGGAACCTGAAGGTATTGCTCAGGCAGCCTTGTATTTGGCCAGTGATGAGGCTAAGTATGTGAGTGTGATCAATCTGGTGGTTGATGGAGGCTACAGTCTCACCAACCCTTCCTTTGCAATAGCATTGGAAACATTTTCTCCGAGTCCCCACTCTTAATCATTTCGTTTATATTCTGCAAGATTCTTGTAGTACTTATTTTCAAGAAATTAATGTGTTTGTGAATTTTTTTTTTCCAAACATATATTATCTATTTCTTTGATTTATCCCGTAAAATTTATTCATTATCAGACCACTCATTTCAATATTCATTAATTTACGTCAAGATATTTAAATTTATCTAAAATTAAAAAAAATAAATGACGAAAATTTATGTTTAAAATTACCTATAATTGCAATGTTTATTTAGCACCCCTTGTCTGAGGTTGATGCCACTTGGCTTCCCATATATATTTCTTAACAAAAATTCCACTAACAATATCCAACAGATAAATCCCATCATCTCTTGCAGACCAAACACAATTTTTATGGTTGCACATCTGCACTAGCTTACGCCCTACCCAAAATACTTTAAAAATGCCACCATACTGGTGGTGATTCCAACTGAAGTCGCACCAGAATTTTGTGGTTCCCCAAATGTTCAGACAAAAATGGAACTCAAATTCTGCAGATGATGATAATTCATGGTTACCCAGATTGTCGTCGCCAGACCAGCAATGAAGACTTAGATTTCTGTTGTCGGACAAGTGGTTTGAAATGTGGACAAGGTATCCTTCGGTGAAACAATAACCAAGACAAGAGTAATTATAATTCACAGACAATATCAGTGAAGGTAAGAACACCAGATAACTTGTAAGAGCTCTCATTGTTTTTGTGCAGATGGGTGATTTGATTTTTAGGCTTATATACTGCTCAAATGATCAGCCATGAAAACCCGCAGTCATTTAGAATGAATGAGAGGAAATGTAAGTAGAAGGTGTTTTAAATCTTTGACATGCTTCTTGCATTAGGAAGTAACAAAATTTGCCGAGTATTTTAACCGTTTTTTAGGCTTCTATTTATTAACAGAAATTTGATATAGAAAAGTTGACATTTTTCTCCAAATATCATCAATAAATATTGATATCATGTGATCCAGAAAATAGGATTTAAAATATATATATAAGTTTGGTCGGAAAAATCACGTTTCTTCCCTTTTATCCTTATTCTTTTTGTCTGCCAGTGAAGTCTAATCGTCTCTTTACTACAGTGCCACTTATTTTTCTGTCACTCAGACTCGTACGTACAGACGCGTCAGAGTACCCTCCACGCCAAGCGGGCTGCAAACCACCTGTCTCTATGTCACTCGGACCCGTATGTATGGATGCGTCAGAGCACCCTCCACGCCAAGCGGCCATTTAATTCTCCCGGCGCGCGTGCTGTTAAGGCTGCGAAATGGCTGGGTCAGCTATTCTCTCTCACGTCATATCGCCGCCATACGGGTTATCTTCTGTTGGGCCCGCGCTTATGAGTCAACCGGCCTGCCCATGTGTTTGGATTAGAACTTACTGCAGTGGGTCGATTTGCTTGAGAATGGCCCGATAGATTTTGGATTTATCTTTTTCTTTAGAGCCCGACCTTATCTCAAGGTGTAGAAAGTCCGGCAATTATCAAATATTATTGGTAATTTATTATTTAGTCCCTTAATTTAATGAAACATATAAATAAACATGTGAAATTGAGTACTACACCATGCGTTAATTTTTTATTTTAATCCTTGAATTCTAGTTTCAATTTAACCCAAACATAAACATGCTAAATTTGTTTATTCCAGGTAGAAAATATTCTTATTTCAGATGCGTACAATTAAGGAACAAGCATATATAATCGCCCAAATATAACATGAGAGTTGACCAAACATTACAGTGACTCAAGAGAAGAGGCTTTTCATTGCCACAGCAAACGAAGGATTGGTAAGGCTAAATCCTCCATCAACCAACAGATTCATCCCACTCACGTACTTGGACTCATCACTTGCTAAATACAAAGCTGCATATGCTATATCTTCTCCGTCCAACACAACCCCTTTCAAGTTAGCTGCACAAGACACAGCTTCTTGGATCTTCTCCTTCTCCATTACAATGAGGCCCATAGATTTCCTCATCATTGGGGTCACTACTACAAATGGAGAAACAACGTTGACTCTTATACCATATTGGCCCAATTCCACACACAGGTTCTTGGCCAAGCCAACCACTGCATGTTTTGATGCCACATATGGATGGGGACCTCCTGCGCAAGTCACTGAAAGAGCACTTGAAGTAAAGAGAATACAGCCTTTCTTGGCTGGGATCATGACCCTGGCAGCGTGTTTGGCTGCCAAGAAAGCACCAAATACATTGACATCGAATACCCTTTTGAAATCTTCATTTTCTGTGGCTAAAATCATTGGAGGTGAGTTGCCTGAAACTGCAGCGTTGCTGAACATAATATCGAGCTTTCCATACTTGGAGATAGCCAAATCCACTGCCTTTTGGACATCGGAATCACATGTTACATCACAATGGATATAGGAAATAACTTCTGAGCCAATTTCTTTGCAAAGAGAAAGGCCAAGCTCATCTTGGACATCAGCGATGACGACTTTGGCTCCTTGTTTGACAAACAGCCTAGCACTGGACTCTCCTATTCCACTGGCTCCGCCTGTTATCAAAGCCACCTTACCTTCTAGCCTGCAGACAAAAATCGAACTTTACATTTGCCAATCATAAAGAACAAATTCTACAGGTTAGTTTAGTTACCTGTTGGTGGCGGAGATTTGAGAAGAATTTGTGCTCATCTTGATCCTGTTGAGCTAAGATCATTCAATATTGATCTTGCATGCAGAAATATTATATTTTCTTACATAATTGTGAGAAGTAGGAGAATACTTATTATCAATTTTTTAATTTGGTATTGAGAATTCAATCTAGCATTTATTTGTTGAAGATAAAGAGAACTTCTTTTTTCTTAAAAAAATGTTTTTATATTAATTATTTGACCATAACAGTTTACCAAAAAAAATTTTAATCTTAAATTAATCGAAACCGGTTGTCTACTTATTTTTCGCTTTACCAACTCCCATTACAATATATTATCATTGCCGTATAAGATGTCTCATTTTCTATTTTAAAATTTTGAAGAAGTCAAATTCAATTGTTTTTAAGAATTTCAACGTATTGATTTGCGTTTCGATTTGAGTTTTTTAAAATTTTGATTTTATTTTAAATAATAAAATGTAATTTTATATTAAAAAAAAAATGTGCAATCACGTGAATAAGGAATCTTTTGGAAACTATTTCTCCAACCTAGAAAAGATTCCACAATGAATAAAAGACAAAACGGACCGAAAAAGAATAGGTTTTATCTTACCTATAAAATTGATATTAACGACAAAGGGGATTTGCCTAGTTGTATTATAAAATTAATTAATCGTTCTAAGTTTTTCATTTGTATTTTTATTAAAAGAAAATAAATTATTATTTAATTTGGAAAATTTGAAAACCTAATAAATCAATCATTATATTTTATAATTAAATTAATTAATTTTATTATATTTGATACGTAATGCTTTAATTTTAAAAGCATTAATTTTAAAATTTAAAGTATGAGTGTGAATTTAAATGGAGAGAAAAACATTTTTCTTATTTTTTTTATTTTTTTTATTTACTAGTAATGTTTAATGGCGTTTTTACTATAGTATCACTTATTTCTATTTCTCAAGTTACGTACAGATGTTTCAATTCCTTTCCACGCAAAACAGCCATTTAATTTTTCGGCGGGCCTGTGGACAGAACTCCAAAGTAATTGGACTTGTTGCTTTCCTTCACGTCACATCACTGGGCTGGATCATTATCAATTGGTCTTGAACTTACGATCGATCCGACCTGCTCTACGTATCTGGTCCGAGTTTTGAAACGTTGGACCGGTCAATTGAAGGAAGACTTCATGAGTTTTGGGCCAGCATTATTCTCTTGGACCCGCTCTTACCCGGTATAAATGAGACTCGGCGGTCATCATTGTTATTGAGGTAAAAAATATTTGAAATTCTAGAAATTCTACAATAAACTCAAAACATAAACATCCTATTATCAGTATTTTCAATAGAGTAGACATAATTATTATATCTTGAATTTACATACACACACAGATCAGAAGCAAATATTTTCAGCAGGAAAATTCGTAATCATATCAGTAAACAACATTCAATTGAAACAAAAGGGGACACCAACTTATTACTTAAGAAGAGATCAAAATGGTGAAAATCTCAAGAGATTAAGCCTTTCATTGCCAGAGCAAAAGATGGATTGGTAAGACTAAAACCTCCATCAACCACTAAATTGATCCCACTCACATACTTGGACGCATTACTTCCCAAATAAACAGCTGCCTCTGCTACATCTTCCCCTTCAAGCACTGCCTTTTTCAAGTTAGCCGCCGCACAAATCACATCCTCCATCTCATTCACCGGCATGCTCAAAGTCTTCCTCGCCTGCGGAGTTATAACCACATATGGAGAAATTGAGTTCACTCTTATCCCATATTGGCCCAGCTCCACGCACAAGTTCTTGGCCAAACCAACCAGGGCATGTTTTGATGCCACATATGGATGAGGAGCCTGTGGGCAATTAACTGAGACCATACTTGCAGTAAAAATAATACAGCCTTTCTTGGCTGGAACCATGACCCTGGCTGCATGTTTGGCTGCCAAGAAAGCTCCATACACGTTCACATCAAAAACCCTTTTGAAATCTTCATTTTCTGTTGATAAAATGCTAAGCTCCGGCTTTCCGGCAATTCCAGCATTGCTGAACATGATATCAAGCTTTCCATATCTGGTTATGGCTAAATCCACTGCGTTTTGGACATCAGAATCACATGTGACGTCACAGTGGATGTAAGAGATTGTTTGTTCAGATCCAAGTTGTCTGCAAAGAGAGTTACCCAACTCATCTTGGATATCGGCGATCACAACTTTGGCTTCTTGTTTAACAAATACCTTTGCACAGCACTCGCCGATTCCACTGGCTCCACCAGTTATTATAGCCACCAGACCTTGTAGCCTGCGAGAATTAATAAAAATGATAAATTAAATCCATGAAAACTCTTTTTATTTCTGCTGTTTACTGCTATTTGTTACCTCTTGGTGTTGGAGGTTTGGGAAGAATCTGTGCTCATCTTGATTTTCTCCAATGGAGAGATTAGCAACAAGGGAGAAGAGAATCATATAACATATATTTATGATTATTGCTAGTCCGGCCTTTCGAGGTATTAAATCTTAAAAAATAACAGATCAGAGTTTGAGGAGGAGTATATATTTTTTATTTATAGATTGAATTTATTATTTGTGCTTTTATTTAGATTGATGTTTGCATTTTTTTTGAATTTGTTTAGATAATCATAATTGAAATGAGAAAAT
This sequence comes from Manihot esculenta, assembly GCF_001659605.2. NCBI lineage: Eukaryota > Viridiplantae > Streptophyta > Magnoliopsida > Malpighiales > Euphorbiaceae > Manihot > Manihot esculenta. The sequence continues at coordinate 8,485,053 of NC_035169.2, read as the reverse complement.
TGAAAATATTCATTTAGTCTAATGCATTCTTTAAAAATTTTTATAATAAATACAAAATTATAATCGATTTTAATTCTGATATTTATTATCGATAAGAATTAAAACATAATAAAATTTTAATTTATATGATTTTTTAAAAATTTTTTATTTAATTATATTGAAAGGTCTAATAAATTAAAATTTTCTATCAAGTTAGATCAAGTAAAAGAATCATTTATGATGAAAAAGATAGAAAAAAAATGGAGAAAAAAAAATAATAGAGAAAGAGAGACTATGGAGAGGGTGAGTGAGAGAGTGAGGAAAAATAATTTATATGAATATTTTGAAATTAAGATATTCATCAGGATAAATTATTTTTAAAAATCTCATAATAATAAATTCAGATATTTAAGTTAGAAGATCTAATTTCATTTTAAATAATATTTTTAATTTTAATTATTTAAAAAAAATTATTTAGATGTATGCTAAAAATAAAATTTTTAAATTAATATTTAAATTTAATTAGAACAATTGAAAAAAATTACTTTATAATAGTAAATATAGTGTATAAAAATAAATTAAATAATAAGTAAATAATTTATTAAATATATATTTAAAAATTTAAGTAAAATACTTGAAATTAAAATTTTAAAAATTAGAAATAAATTTTTTGGATTGTAAAAAATTAAAGATGGAGAGGAATATATGGATGAGGGTAATTGCTATAAAAATAATATTGAAAATTAGAAATTTTATTTATGAGAGAATTATTATGAAATTTTTAAAAATTTATTAGTTGTTTTTATATTAAAATCACTCTATTAAAATATTTTTATATTTTATAAAATTAAATTATTTAGTTTATTTTTTAAAAAAATAATTAGTTAATTTATTTTAATTCTACCTAAATGGAGTAAATAGTATAAATATATGAAATTATAGAGAGTGAATAATAAATTATATAGATTAAGTAATATAAATTTAAGATAGATTAATAAATTTTTTAATATAAAAATTAAAGAATTTAATTTTATAAAATATAAAAACTTTTTAATTAGGTAATTTTTAAATAAAAATAAATTAATAATTTTTTAAAAAATTAAGGAACTCAATAGTAATTTTTTTGAGTTAAAAGAAAATTACTTAAATCTCCTTAGATAATTTAAAAAATTTCATAGGGCCATGGCCCATACATAGATCCATCCATGGCATACTCTTAGGCCATGGGCCCATACATAGATCCATCCATGGAATCCAACACTTTTTAAAATCTAATAATTTCATCTCTAAAATTTAATTCCATTAAAATTTTAAATTTTAAATTTTTTCACCAAAAATTTCTACTTAAATTAATAAATTATAAAAAAAAATATTAAAAATACTCTTATCAATAATAAAATAAAAAATCATTATTTAATCTCTAGAAAAATTTTAATTTTACCTTTATATCGCCACACGTAAAGGACATGGGGACATAAAAAAAAATTCTATTAATTTGTTTCGATCTAAAATAATAAAATAAGATTTGATTCGAAATTTCATAAATATTTCATTTTATTTATAATCTATACAAAAGGGAGATCATATGAAAAATATAATTGATTTTTTCATTTTCTTGAATGACTTACTAAAAAATTGAAGGTATTGATCCAATTAATAAAAACTATGTTTCGTAATTTCATAATTCAAATTTTCAATTTCTATAAAAATAAATTTTTAATTAATTTTTAAGTTTTTTTTTAAAAATAGATAAAACAATTGTTTTAAAAATAGTATTAAATTTTAATTACTTAACATGACATATTTGTTTTAAATATCTGTATGATTTCAGAAAATAATTAATATTTAGATGTACAAAATATTTTTTTGTTATTTAATTTTAATTAAAAAATAAAATAGATTAACAAAATTATATAAAAGTGTTAAAAAAAAATTTAAACGGAGAAAATGACTTAATTTTTTATTTAGTGATGAATATATTTTTTATTAACTAATTATTTTAAATACTCTAAATATTAAAAAGTATATAAATATTCTGCTAAAAAATATTATGCGCCAAACAAATAAAGTTTTAACTATAAATATTGATTCCAGTTGAGATAAACTAAATAAAAAAAAAATCAGTTAGGATTACATAAATCAACAATATTCTGATCAAACTGGAAAATTTGACTGAATCGAATTAATTTAAAAATTCGATTTAATTTTTTATTCATTTCGATTCGATTTTTAATTTTAAAAATTTTAGTTATTTTGATTCGATTTGATTCGATTTTAATCAGAAAAAATTAAAAAAATCAAACCAATCGATTAGTGATAATAATATATTATTTTTAATAATATAAAAAATTATATCATATTAAAATTAAAATATTCTAATTAAATTTTAAAATACTAAAAATAAAATATAAAAAATAAAAAATTTATTAAAAATTCAAATCGATCAAATTGAATCGAATCAGACCGAATCATATCGATTTAATTCAATTTGATTTCTTATTAAAATCAGTTCGGCTCGATTTTTATAAATACTAAAACTTCAATTTTTAATTTATTCAGTTCGATTTAAAATTGAATCAATCGAATGAGCACCTAGAATTACCCATAAATCTTTGCCACTTCATGTGTTGTTAATACCAACGAGATCATTTGCAGATGGAGAGACTATATATATGCAACGAGTACTAGACTTCTAATCATCGATAGTAATTAGAAGTGTTGCTTAAAGAGTTGGCTTCAATGCTGACAAAGGAAAATAGAAGAAGTAAAGGAAGAAGGGGAAACAGGTATTGCAAGGTTGATTCTTGGATTCTTTCACTTATTTCATTAACTATTTTTTTATTTGTTGTTTTAGGAATTTTTTATATATATAAATAAGCAATCTGATTTCAATGTTTTATAAAATATCTTCTTTCATGATTTGATTTGGGTATTTCTAAAATTTTATTTATTTTTATAAATATTTTAATCGAAAAAATACAATTTTAACACAAATTAAATCATAAACTCAAAAATTATAAAATTATAAAATCACAACTGTATTATTTTTAATTTTTTCCAATAATTTATTGAGGATTTAACTAAATATATAAACCTCTTGAATCTACATATATAGATGGAGATTAAGCAAATATTTTCCTCAAATATTATTTAATAGAAAAACTTTTCCAACAGGAGAAAAAATGGCAGGATCATGATCAATAAATCACATCCACAAACAAAACAGAATACCAACTTATTTTTTAAATCGAAGGGATCAAAACGAAGAACACTTCAAGAGATTAAGCCTTTCATTGCAAAAGCAAAAGATGGATTTGTAAGACTAAAACCTCCATCAATCACTAGATTTATCCCACTCACATACTTGGACTCATCACTTCCCAAATAAACAGCTGCCTCTGCTACATCTTCTCCTTCAAATACTGACTCTTTCAAGTTAGCCGTTGCAGAAATCATATCCTCCAACTCCTTCACCGTCATGTTCATAGTTTTTCTCACCAATGGAGTTATAACCATATGTGGAGAAATAGAGTTCACTCTTATCCCACATTGGCCCAGCTCGACACACAAGTTCTTGGCCAAACCAACCAGGGCATGTTTTGATGCCACGTATGGATGAGGAGCCTGTGTGCAAGTAACTGTGGCTGAACTTGCAGTGAAGATAATACAGCCTTTCTTGGCAGGAATCATGACCCTAGCTGCATGTTTGGCTGCCAAGAAAGCTCCATAAACGTTCACATCAAAAACCCTTTTGATATCGTCATATTCTGTGGATAAAATGCTAGACTCCATCTTCCCTGAAATCCCAGCATTGCTGAACATAATATCGAGCTTTCCATATCTGGAGACGGCTAAATCCACTGCGTTTTGGACATCAGAATCACATGACACGTCACAATGGATGTAAGAGATTGTTTCTTCAGTTCCAAGTTGTCTGCAAAGAGAGTGGCCCAGCTCATCTTGAACGTCTGCAATCACAACTTTGGCTCCTTGTTTAACAAACACCTTTGCACAGCACTCGCCTATTCCACTGGCTCCACCAGTTATTATAGCCACCAAACCTTCTAGCCTGCAAGAATTAAAAAAAATTTTATATTAAATTCATGAAAACTCTTTCTATTTCTGCTGTTTACTGCTATTTGTTACCTCTTGGTGTTGGAGGTTTGGAAAGAATCTGTGCTCATCTCGATTTTCTCATATGCAGAGATTAGCAATAGGGAGTAGAGAATTATATATAAAAATTTACGATTGGTAAGCTAAATAGCCTAGTATGTTTGAAAAGTAGTCTTTTGAAAAAATTTGAAATAAATAGTCAATAGCCCACTATTTTTGAAAAACAAAAAAGGTTATTACCCACCATTTTTGAAAATTAGGTTTTTGGAAGACTTTGCATATCAATCAAATGGTAGTTTCAAATCCAATCACGTAGATCAGGAATAGCATTATAAAATGGGTTGAAAACTTAATAAAAGAATATTTAGATTTCGTTAGAAATTATTAATCTTTCTAACTAATCATCATTGGCTGAGACAGATATGTTAAAAATTAAAAAATATTATTAAAATTTTTAAAAATTAAAAAATTACTTTTTAAAAAATAAATAAAATATAAAATTAACTCCTAAATAATGTAATTTTCATATCAAATTTTGTGATAAACCTACAGTATTTTTCATATTTTTGAAAATTGTCTTAAAAAATTTTTTTCGAAAAGTTACGAAAGTAAAAATTAAATCCAATATAAATTTAGCATAAAATTTAAAATAAATTATTATATGTCAAAATTCTAAGATTTAAAACTTGGAAACATTTATTTTGGTTACAATAAAATGACAATATAAAATTTCTCAGAGCATTTGTATTCTTCATTTTCTTATTTTACGGGATTATATATTTTATTCTTCAATATTGAACTAGTTTGTATTATTGGAATGTTCTAACTCAAGTTTTCTTCAATTTTGTGCTAACTGAATGTTTTTGCTTCAATTTGAGTGTTTTGGGAGAATTTTGAAGAATTAAATTGAATTACTGCTATTTTTATTTATCATTTAAAGTTTTTGTATAATATAAATTATAATAAAATAATTCTTCATTTGATTGAATTAATTTTTTCTAATTGCTAAAATTTCAATAATTCACTCCGTACTCACTCCCCAAATAGATTAATTAGTTAAGAGAGAAGAAAATGATGAAATAACTTTTAGTAAATTATAAAAATAATTATTTTATTTGATAAATAGATAAGGGTCTCTTTAATTTTTCAAAAGATATATATATTGCTGTTATTTTGCGTTTTGATTTAAATTATATATATAAATTTTTTCATTTTGTTGAATATTTTGCAATGACAATGATAATTGAAATGAGAAAAACTAGGAGGGAGAGAGGCAAAATGGAGAAATAAAATTAATAGAGAGAGAGAGACTAGGAGTGGATGAGAAAGAGAGGAAAATTAATTCAGTAGAAATATTTTAAATATTATTTTATTTGTTACTAAGGATAATTTATATTTAATTTAAATGAAAAATTAATCTGTTAATGAAAGTAAATATTAATCTGTGAACAAAACTTTTAAGATTCTTTTATGTGCGTCTAATCAGGGAAGACAAGTTTATTTGACATTTTAGTTATTCATTCTGATAATATGGTCGTTAGCTATGCTTCTCTTGGTGAGTGGAAGCTAAAAGTTACATATATTTCTAAAAATCAAGAATTTCATGCGGAGACTCTTGCAAGGTATCTTGATAAATCTTGAGAAAAAATCAGTTGATGTTGATGCTTGTTGCCTTTACTGCACATAAGTGTAGATCATGTTTTTATCAACTGCCCTCATGCTCAATGATGTTATCGATCTTGGGTTTGCAACCAGAAGCACATGTATATAAATTTTGTTTCCTCTCCATCTACTTCTTCTCCTGCGGTTCAGTCTTCCATAATTTTCTCATTTATTTCTTCTATTCCAAACGTTTCCAATCAAATTACTATCAAGTTTACCTCTGTAAATTATGTTGTTTAGAAAATATAAATCCTGTCATTTTTGGGTGGGTATAATCTTGAGAAACACATCGACAAAACCTATACTCCACCTCTTGCTTTGTTATCGAACTCACATGAACTGAATCCAGATCATATAATTTGGTTTCGTGAGGATCAAATTGTTCTTAGTTGATTACTTTCTTTTCTTTCCGAAAGTGTGATAAATAATGTAGTTGGAGTTTCGACAGCGTTGGGTGTTTGATCAAGCTTGAATCAACTTATTATGCTGGTTCGGCCACCCAAATTTGGCATCTCAAAAGTGTTGTGCATCACCTTGAACAGAATGACGAGACAGTTGAGGTGTATATGGCGCGAGCAAAGGTTCTTTCAAATCAATTACAATAACTTCAAAATCCTATTTCTGAAAATGACTTGGTTGGGGCAATACTTGATGGTTTACATTTGAATTATCGGCCATTTGTGAGGTCGATTGAGGCAATGTTACAGCCTGTGTCTTTTAAGGATCTGCTCGGACTACTTCTATTAGAGGAGAAACAACTGATGAAGCTTGAAATAAGCAATCTCGTTGCCATCTATTGCTTTATTGGTCTTCGTGATCAATCGCGCAGCTCTCCCTCCTCTTGCACCCATAGAGGAGGTCATCGAGGAGGACGGTATTCACCTAGAGGGAGATCGCATGGGTCTCCAGCTTTGAATACTTTTAATACTAGCCAATTTGTTAGCTTTCTGACCTGTTACAATTGCAATAGAACTAGACATATCTCCAGACAGTGTCCTAGTTAACGTTGACATCTAACCAATTCCCAAGCTCACCATATCAACTCTCAATCTGATAATTCTTCCTAGCCTTGAATAGTGGACACAGGCGTTACGCACCACCTTACTGGGTCTCTCAATAATCTCTCTCTTGAGTCTGAGTATCATGGCCTAGACGAAGTCATAGTTAGTAATGGTAAAACAATTCCTATCTCTCATACTGGTGGCTATACTTTTTCGTTTGGTTCCAATTTTCGATTAAATAATATTTTATTTTCTAAGCATTCTCCTTATAGTTTATTATCTGTTCGCAATTTTTCTTGTGATAATAAGGTTTCACTTGAATTTTTCTTTGAATATTTTCTTGTTAAGGTATCCGCACGAGGAAAGTTCTTCATAGAGGTCTGGTTGATCGCGGTCTCTATAAATTGCTGGTGTTGTGTTTTCTGCTTCCGTGTACCATGTTTCTTTTTGCTCGTGGCATTCACGGCTTGGGCATGCTCATGATCGTGCTATGTTGTCTACTTTGCGTCACAATAATATTGTTTTTAATTCCAATAAGAAGTCATTATGTGCATCTTATACTGTTAGCAAGTCGCATAGACTTTCTTTTGCTTTGTCTTCATTTCAAGCTACTACTCCTTTAGAACTTATTTGTTCCGATATTTGGAGATTTTCTCCAGTACCTTCTCTTAATGGTAACCATTATTATATTTTATTTTATAATTATTATAGCAAATATACATGGTTATATTGTCTAAAACATAAGTCTGATATTTGTTCTACTTTTGTTCAGTTTCGTGCTCTAGTTGAGAACATGTTTTCTGTTAAAATTAAAATGTTTCGGTGTGATTGGAGAGAGAATTTTGGTCTCTGTCGAAATATTTGTCTGACAATGGCATTTCTTTACGAGTCTCCTATCTATATACTCTACAACATAATGGTTGTGCAGAGCGAAAACATCATCATATTGTTGAAACCGGACTTACTATGATGACTAGTGCATCGGTTCCCCTGTCATATTGGGATTTTGCTTTCGAGTCTGCTGTCTATTCGCTAAATGGTATTGTTACACCAATGTTGGCCAATCTATCTCCCTTTGAAAAATTATTTTCTAGAAATAATGACTTATATGAGCGTCGAGTTTTTAGTTGCTTGTGTTACCCTTTCTTGCGTCCATATACTAATCATAAACTTGAAAATTATTCTGCACCTTGTGTTTTTCTTGGACATAGCTCTTTCCACAAAGGCTATAAGTGTTATAATATTACTACTAGAAAGCTATTTATTTCTCACCATGTGATATTTGATGAGATTCACTTTCCCTTTAAATCTTCTTAAGTGCCATCGCCGGTTGTTCACTATCCTTTCAACACAAGTCAAGGTATTTTGGGACCTTCACCTCTTCACTTAATTCCGAAACCAACTCCAGTTACTGGAACTGTTGTTGAACCTTTTTTCCCTCCTACTCTAGCTCCTTCTATGCCTTCAGCTTTCCCTTCCACCGAACCCACCGCCTCATCATCCCTACTAAATGTAGCTCCCACTCGGCCTCCTCTATTTGAACCCGTTATTCCTCCCCTTCCTTTACCTACACCCCCTGTTCCGATCTCCACTCATACCCATCCCATGTTGACTAAGTCATAAACTAAACACTCCAAACTGAAGGTTCTTACTGCAATTCCCCCTCCTTTGCAACTTGGTTCAGTAACTGAAGCTAAGAAGTATCCTAAGTGGCGTAAAGCATTGACGAGTGAACTCAATTCTCTACAGAAAGTGGGGACTTGGGACCTTGTTGTACCTCCGCAAGGGGAGAATGTGGTTGGCAGTAAATGGGTATTTTGGATTAACGAACATTCAGATGGTTCTATAGCTCGTTACAAAGCTCGGCTTGTAGCAAAAGGGTTCCACCAATGGTCGGGAGTAGATTTTGGAGAAATGTTTTCTCTTGTTGTGAAATCAACGACAATCAGTACAGTCTGAAGTATTACGGTTTCTCATAATTGAGATATTCAGCACTACGATGTTGTGAATGTATTTCTGCATAGTAAGCTAAACGAGACAATTTACATAACGCAGCTTGTTGATAATTCTAAACCATATCATTTATGTAAGTTGCATCGTTCTCTTTATGGACTAAAACAAGCACTACGAGAATGGCATAATTGTTTAAAAGATTCTCTCCTTTTGTTTGGCTTCACTCAATCCAAGTTAGATCACTCATTGTTCATTTTTCGCTCAAATGAACATACTATGTATTGTTTAGCCTATATAGATGATCTTATCTTGATAGGCAAGAGTTCTGAATTAATTCAATAGGTGGAACAACATTTGGGGAAATTCTTTTTACTAAAGAACTTAGGGAAGTTTTGGTACTTTTTTGGAATTTAAGGGCACTGGTCGAAAGGTACTTTACTGCTCATACAAACCAAGTATATTTTAGACTTGCTGAAACGCGTCAACATGCATGCGTCCAAGCCGATTTCAACCCCTGTTGCTTTACAAAAATCAGGTCTGAGTAAATTCAGTAAACTTGCTAATGTTACATTGTATTATAGCACTATCGGCAGTCTTCAGTACCTCTCCTTTACAAGACCTGAAATTTTTTATTCGGTTAACAAGTTGGCATAGTATATGAAAGAACCAACTGAAGACCACTAGTCGGAGGTCAAGCGCGTTCTTCGTTACTTGTAAGGGACTTCTACTTATGGACTACTATTCAAACCGACAAACCCATCTCATATCTCGGCTTATAATGATGCAGATTGGGTTGAATGTATGGAGGATCAAAAATCCACTACTGGTTTTGCAATTTACCTTATTTGTAATTTTGCTTCTTGGAGTTCGAAAAAGAAAAACACAGTTTCTCGTTCCTCCACAGAGGCAGAATATCGTGTTGTAGCAAATACAACATATGAGGTACTTCAGTTTCGTAATTTGTTGTGTGAGTTAGGTGTGAAACCAATAATTTCGATTTTGTAGTGTAATAATTTGGGAGCTACATCTCTTATGGTCAATCCAATCTATCATAATCGTATGAAACATGTACAAATTGATCTTCATTTCGTTCATGAGAAAGTTACAGCCAATGAAATTCAAGTTTGCTATATATCTATGAAAGATCAGATTGCAGATATTCTTACCAAGCCTTTAACACGGATACAGTTTCACGATCTCAGAGATAAGTTGTCTATCTTTCTTCTAGATAGTTCAACTTGAGGGGAAATGATAGGATAACTATTGTATTTTAAATATAGTTAGTTTACTGTAAATAGAACTTCGTACAGCTACGAATCTTATCATCTGTAAAGGTTATCTTATCATTTGTAAAGATTATATAACCTCTGTTTTTATACGTTTAATATAATATACTTTATCAGAGCTTTCATATGGGAAGTTAGTTATGACATAATTAGCTCTTTTAGCAAAATTCTCCTTTTAGTGCAAATGATATGGCTTCAAAACTTATAGTTTTAAGTGAATAGAAAAATGTCCCTCTAACGGATAGAATAGAGGAAACCAGATTCCACCTATACATATAAAAGTTGAAATGTGATGTGGATGCTAGTGTCCGTAAATAAGTGCTTGCTCTGCTTTTGCAACGGTTTTAAGAGATTCAAGAAGTCTTTTTCTTCTTATAGGTCTAATTAAGTTTTACGAGTCTATTTTTTCCATTAATTTAATTGAAGTCTTAGCTTTGTGAGAGTCTCTACTTTGGCTCTAAAATAATTATATTACTAATGTTCATTTTGAGTTTGACACTAAAATTATTGCACATGTTCATCAATGATAATCGGTTTGAGTTTGGTCAAATTTAGAGGTGTTGAATGGTTAGTTTGGATCCAATTTAAATCTAAACCATCTTCGTCGTCTTAAAACTATTTATTTGAATGTATAACCATAATCCAATCCAATTCAATATATCTCTTTATTAGTTAATCATTCAAACCATTTAATAATATCGTATTCTAGAACTATTAAAATAAAATTTATCTAATTAATATCATATTAATTATATAATGAAAAATTATTCATTCAAGTTTAAACGTTACATTTATTAAAATAATAAAAACACAATTGAAAAATATAAATTAAAAATTATTATAAAAATTAAATTAAATAATTAAATTTAAATATTACATTTCAAATAATAAAGAAAAAATATCTAATTAATTTTATAAATGATATACTATTAAAATAAAAATTATAACTTTAGTTTTAATTTTTTAGAAATTAAAAAAATGAAATAAAATTTTTTAAATAATTTGTGAATATTATTTTTATTTTTTCATAAATATAAATATGATTAATTTTAATTTTACTAAAATTAAAAAATAAAAAAAATACGATGTGGCTTATTTTAATTTTACACAAACTAAAAAATTAAAATAATTCTTGCATATTATTATAACTTTTTAAGTAACGTGACTAATTTTAATTTTTAAAAATTAAAAAATAATAATTTTTTTATATTATTTTAAATTTTTTTATAAATGTGGCTAATTTTAATTTTACAAAAATAAAAAAATTATTGCATCTAAAATAATTACAGAACAATAAAATAATATTTCTATAAAATATATTGTAGGTGTAAAAATATGGCTAATTTTAATTTTTATAAAATAAAAAATAAAAAAAATTAAATTGAAATAGTACAATTTTTATAATAATAGAAATAAAAAAAATCTAATTAATATTATATCTAAATCAAGCCATTAAGGAAGCACAGATAAAATTAAGATTAGAATTTAAAATTAAATATAAAATGATTATTTGTTTGTTAACCAATAAAATATTATAGAAATTGAATAAAGTATCCAAATTAATTCAACGTAACTGACTAGACTTTTATTTTGAATTAGAAAACGATCTAATTTAATGATGCATTCTTCTATTAACTTAAGCGTGTTAGAATTTTTGAATTTTTTTGTATTTTGTTTTAAAGTGATATTTTTAAAAATTTTCACTTAACTCTTCATGTTTTAAATTGCATGTAATGAAAAATACGTTGATTTCGGTTAATATAAATATCATTCGATTAAATTATAATAAAAATTTATTTGAGTTGAAAAGAAATTAAATATAACAACCGATTTCATTTTAATTTAAAAAATAAAAATAAAACTGTAAATTATATTTAGGGGTGAGCAGTATTCGGTTCAAATTGAAAAAATCGATCGAACCGAATCAATTTGAAAATTTAATTTGATTTTTTATACATTTCGGTTCGGTTCGGTTTTTAATTTCAGAAATTTCAGTTATTTTGATTCGGTTCGATTTTGATCAGAAAAAAATCGAACCGAACCGATTAGTGATAATAATATGTTTTTTTAATAATATAGAGAAATTAAATCATATTAAGATTAAAATATTTTAATTAAATTTTAAAATATTAAAAATAAAGTATAAAAAATTAAAAAATTTTTAAAAATCAAAACCGATCAAACCGAACCGAATCGAATCGAATCAGACCGATTAGATTCGGTTCGATTTCTGACTAAAATCGATTCGGTTCGATTTTTATAAAAATTAAAATTTCAATTTTCGATTTATTCGGTTCGGTTCGATTAACCGACCGAATGCTCACCCCTAATTATATCAAACTCTGAAGATCAACCCTAATCATTGACCTTATCTTTATTTACTATTTAGTGGACAGGGCATATCTCGGGAATAATTTGAATTATACAAAAGGACAGAGCTTTGCCTTATAAATAAAGTCGTTTCGGAGTTATTAGTTTGTCAATATTTGCAACTTTGAAAAGATTCATGCATTTCTTTTTTTATCAAAATGAGACTTTTCACTAATAAAGTTAAATTGTGATGATGCGGCTCATTGTATTTTTTGTTTCCTTACCTACAAAGAAAATTTTGCATTAAAGTTCAAAGGATACAAGCTCAACACACACAATAGGCCACAAGAAGGCAAATTACAGAAAAACAATAAGAGTCCAGCCAACTAGCTCTGAAGCCCAAAACTACCACAAAGCGAAGAAGGTTTCGCTGTGCCCACTAGCACCGACAATCATCGATCGAAGATGGACGAGAAGATTGATACAAAAAGCCCTTTGCATGTCAAGCTAAGAAATATATTTATGACGAGAAATAATATTTAAATTTATTTTCTACTTAATTTAAATTATTTAATAATTTTTAAATTAATTAATATATTTTCTTTAAATTTTAAATAATTCACCTGAACTATTTGAACCCGCTATGTTTTCTTACCCCTTAATATATATATTAAATTACATTAATGTAAAATAACTATACACTACTAACCTATAACATGATAATATATATATAATTTAAATACTTGATATTATTAATAATTTAATTTATTTCTTAAGAGTAAAAAAATATATAAATTTTTATGTTTTTTTGTCATATAAATATAACAAGATTTATTTTTATTTTATTATTATAAAATTTTAATTTAAAGTTTTTCTCTTTTACATATAATTGAAAATTTTACTAAAAATATTTAGATCTTAAAATACAAAGTAAAAACTTTTTTATAATTATTGATAGGAATATATATAAATATCAATTATAATAATTTTTATTATTTATTTAATAATATATCAATTAAATTTCGATTTAATTACGGTGAAATTTTAAAACTCTTAACTCTTAAATATTAATTATAATATTTTTTTATTATTTATTTAATAATATATCAATTAAATTTCGATTCAATTATGGTGAAATTTTAAACCTCTTAACCCTTAAATATTAATTATAATAATTTTTATTATTTATTTAATAATATATCAATTATACTTCGATTCAATTAGGATGGAATCTTAAAACTCTTAGCTCTCTCTTCTACCTGATTCATTAACCAAATTGAGTTTAAAAATATTAGTATTTTCAAATATTTATCACCAACAAATAATTAATGAAGATACATGATTGATAATATGAATAAGCTAAGTGAGAAGGTGAGAATATGATTACATTACCAAACATATCCTTAATTCTTTAAATATTTATACTTATATTTTTATTATTTAAATTAATTTTAGAATTTATATATATTTTAAATTTTTAAAATTAGAGTTTATATAGATTTAAAATTATTAATCCTACGTATATACACATATTCTGAAATCCATCTAGAAAATAAGGTTTACAATGATTGTGTAAGCTTGAGTGGAGAGAAATGTATTCCTCTCCTTTTATTATTTTTTTCTTTGTCTACAGTGTCACATGTCTCTGTTGAACAGGTCCGTACGTACGAATGGCGTCAGAAGTCCTCTCCACTCCAGGCGGCCATTTAATTCCTTCCGGCACGGATGCAGTTATGGCTGCTGTCCTTCCTTATGTCACGTCATTGGGCTAAACTCGTGGTTGGTGAACCTGAGCTTGTGAGTGACTCGGTCTGCTTTTTGAGACTATGTCTGGGCTGAGGAAGTCGGACCGGCCCGACAAGAAAGTTTCTTGGGTTTTGGACCGAAACAGTCTTCGCGAGCCTAACCTTCTATCTGGACGCGCGAAACCCGGCGATCATCATATATGAAACTACATTATATAAACAAAAATTTTATTAGAACTTTATATAAAATATTGGATTAATATGAAATAAATATAAAATTTCATCAACAAAAAATAAAAAATTAATGAAATCCTAAAATAATTTTCGATGATTTGAGATTCAGCATACCCAATTGGGCAACACGTGGATAAATTCAAGTAGATTAAGATTTAAGAATGAGTCCCAGTGGAAAGTATTTAAGAGAAGTTAAGTGATATCATGATCGGTTCAGGAATATATATATCTTGATTATCCTGCCATTGTTTGACTTTACGTTCATCAGATTAGATGGTCACATTCAACAGCAAGTATGTCAAGCAGCTATTACGTTCGTCAGATTGGATGGTCACATTCAATAACAAGTATGTCAAGCAGCTTATTAATGATGAACAGTCAGCTAATAAATTCAGAGCTGGTTAGCCCATATCCTGTTATTTCATTCGCATCATATTAGTCAGATATATAACACTTGTATTTAAGATTTATGACGCCAGATGTATAACACTTGTATTTAAAATTTTAGAGAGGGTTAAAGGAGATCGACCATCATATTAGCATTTTATCTATATTCTCTTATCGTATCACGTTGTGTTTAGTCTGTTAATTTTTATCAAAATTGATTTTTTTTATTAACTTAAAATATGATCCAACCGTAATAACGAATCCAGATATTTTATAGGTTATACGATTTAAAATTTACTTTTTATATAATCAAAATAATTTAAAAGCCTAGCGGGAAAAGCAATTAATTTCTAAGTTGCAAAATCCATATGTTTATAGGAAGCAGTCACGTTAATTTATTTTTTTATTTTTTAATTCTCCCGACAGGAAGGTTTTACGAGGCCAAAAATACCACTACAAGATTTTATTGTATTAATTATAAACGGTTATGTATCACATATGGATTAAATTTCATGTTCAACTCAAAAGAATTCATAGTCTAAATAATTTTTTTAGACACCTATTTATAAATTGAAAAGGGTATCTGTTTGTATTAAAATAATTTTACAAATTGATTTTTTATTATCAATCCATTCATAAATCATAAACTAATTTTTCTAATTTGCTAAACTTTATTACGTTCACAAATTGAAAAGTATATGTTAGTAATACAAATGGACCATAATTCACAAGTTTAATATAGTGATAAGTGTATTTAAGTAAATCTGAGAGATTTTAAATTTTACTCTTCCAATCTCCATTTAAAAAAAATATTAGTGTTACAAATTTTTATATTTTAAATTTATTTAAAAAAAATATTAATGTTACAAATTTTTATATTTTAAATTTTTTTAAATAATTTTTGTCACTCTTTTAATTGAGGTTTTTGAACGGTGAACCTATAAACATAAATGCACTTGAATGCTAGGCAAAGCCTGGAAAATTGCTTCACTTAATTAAATCAAATTTTCTATAATGGTCATAGTGAAAACATATTTTACTTGAAATGACCGTTTGTATACTTTCCAAAAATAATCTGTATATAAAACAATATTTTTCATGAAATATATTTTTTATAAAATTAATTTATTTTCATTTTTTAATTATAGTTTAAAAATAAAAGATACTACAAATTATATATAATAATTTATAATATTATTAAAATTTAAAAAATAATTTTCTCCTTTTTCAAAAGAAAAAAAATAATTTTATTTAAAATAATTTATTTTTTTAATTTGAAAAATATTTTTTATTTATTAATTTTTATAATAATTTAAATATATATACTATCAAACAAACGGTGGTTTAGGTTTAGTTCTCTATCTGTATGAATTGTGCAGTCCCCATCATCAATATCTAACCACGTTGATGGTGGATGCACAATATATAAAATTATTATTATTATTATTATTATTATTATTATTATTATTATTATTATTATTATTATTATTATTATTGATAACAACCGTTCAAGATGTTCGGACCTCAGTAAAACTTATGCTAGAAAAACTGGATCTAAGTTCAATTAGGTCTAAAGGCGCAGCTCTATGTCTTATGTAAACCTGAAATCTATTCAGACGAGCTGGTCTGGACGGAAATCTGCTTGTGAGGGTTCTAGCCCCAAATATCTATTAGTTTACATGAAATAATAAACCCTGTAACGCACAAGATCGTGTCTATATGACACTGAATGAAATTAAATGACTGTTTGACGAAAGAGAATGATGCAGTATCTTTGTATGTATGATCAGCGTGAATATAATAGGAAGGTGCAACCGCAGAACGACGATTATACGTCAGAAAAAAGACAAAAACATAAAGGAAAATAAAGAGGAAGCCAGAGAAATAAATAAATTAAGCGTACCAAAATATACTCTGAGCTTGACCCATTATTGGATCTGATATATTAATTGGCATCGTCTGTGGGGACGAAGGTGATTTTATCATCACCGGAGTTCTCATTCTCATTCACAAACTGAAATCCACATGACCAATCACAATGAGAACTATACAGGAATCCCCTAAATGACCCGAGCTCGACTCAAGAAGGTCCACAGTTTTAATTCTCTAGCCCAATAGCCCCAGTAAATCAGCTATCCATTTTGCTTAACCCTTCACAAAGCTCAACCGAGACTATGCCCCGAAACTCCCTATCTAACTAAGAACTTCATAGCATGGCTCTCCAATTACAAAGCACTGCCTATTGGCTCGGCCAAATGTTACAGCAGAGAAGGCTCAGTACCCCATTGAGCAGACCACCCATAGTCGAAGGACTCAATCTCAATGAGTCCCAACCCACACTGAACTATCAAATCCCCAAGCAAAGCAGCAAGAGGATAGAAGATGGAGATGGGGAAGCAAGTCGGAGAAATGAGTTAGCAGCCCGAGTGAAAGGAAGGATAGCGAGGGAACTCATTGAGAATGATGGGGCCAAAACCTACTCTTTCAAGTCTACAGAAAGGTCGGAGAGTGAAGAGTTAGAAAGAAACTATCGCCTGAAGAAGAGGCCTACAAGTGAAGACGCTAACATAGACCAGAAGTTAGAGAGATTGAAAGAACAACTATTAACAGAGTTGGGGGCACGAGATAACAACAGTCCCATGTTGCCAATCTTATCACCGTTTGTAAACTGGAGTCAGTAAGAAACAATACCAAAGAAGTTCATGTTGCCAACTTTGGCAGCGTATGACGGGACGGAAAATCCCCGAGAGCACAACTTGAACCATAAGACGTTCATGGAGTTGCAGACTCACTCGGATGCCATGATGTGTAAGGTCTTTCCAACCACCTTGATAGGATCAGCCCAGGTATGGTTCAACAGCCTGGAGTCGGGGAGCATTAGGAACTTCATAGACCTAGCCAACGTACTTATCAGCAAATTTATTGTCGAGGTTCCTGTGGAGAGAAAGATGAGCTATTTAGAGACAGTCCGACAAAGGAGGAATGAATCCCTGAGAGAGTATGTTGCTAGTTTCAACTCTGAAACTTTGCACATACTTAAGTTGGATGAAGGGAGAGCAGTAGAAGCCACAAGAAGGGCACAACCTCCCCAGAATTTTTTGGAGCTGTGCAGAAAGCTCCCCACTACCCTGTCAGAGTTGATGAAAAGGTCATAGAGCTAAACCTGGCAAAGGTAGAAGCCATATTGAACATGCCTGAGTCGAATTGCGTAAGAGATGTACAAAGGCTCACGGGAAGAGTAGTAGCACTTAAAAGGTTCATGTCCAGGTCTGCAGAGAGATGCCTACCCTTTTTCAAGAAGTTAAGGAAAGTCCCAAATTTTGAATGGTCATAGGATTGTCAAGAAGCCTTCAAGAGCCTTAAGGAATATCTCAACTCCCCACATGTGCTTAGCAGTCCCTTGACAGGGGAAGAGCTATTAATTTACTTAGCTGCATCATAACAGGCAGTGAGTGTCATGCTGGTAAGGGAATAAGTAAGGATCCAGAAGCCAGTCTTCTATGTCAGCAAGGTACTTAAGGATGCCGAGGTCAGGCATATGAACATAGAGAAGTTGGCATTCGCTTTGTTGTTAGTAGTAAGGAAATTCAGAATGTATTTGGAAGATCATCAAGGAGTTGTGATTATTGATCAGCCTTTGAAAAAGCTCTTACATAGGCTTGAAACTTCAGGGTGGATGTTAGCATGGTCGATAGAGATCAGTATGTACTGCCTCACCTACCGATCTCGAACAGCAATTAAAGCGCAAGCATTGGCCAAATTCATAGTTGAATGCTCCTTCAGCATGGTCGAGAAAGAACAAAGTAACGCCTTACCGGGATCAGAGGAAAAAAGGGCAGAGAGAAGACTCATGCATGAATTCATATAGAATCTATTTGTAGATGGGGCATCAAGTTCTACAGGTAATGGGGCAAGAATCCTTCTGAAAGGACCTGATGAATTCAAAGTATTTTATGCCTTGCGCTTTGGGTTTCCAGCGTCTAATAACATGACCAAGTACAAAGCTCTTATAAATGGGATGTAAATAGCCTTAGAAGTGGGGGAAACTGAGCTCAGAATAAACAACAATTCACAACTGGTGGTGAACCAAATAACAGGGGCATACCAAGCGAAGGACCCAATTATGCAAAAGTACTTAGCTAAAGTATGAGCCCTAGAAGCCGAGCTCGGTGAGCAAGGGATTATAGTTGAATACAGATGAATACCTTAGAAGGAAAATGAAGAAGTAAATCTGCTTAGCAAACTATCAGTAGAAGAGCTAGAGCAACTCCTAGACGAGGTGTATGTATAGCAAATCAACGTTCCTACTTTTAAAAAGCCAGCCTCAATTATGCAAGTTGATGAAGAACGAAGCTCGATGACCCCATACCTTGAGTATCTCAAAATCAAAAAATTGCCAGAAAATAAAGCAGAGGGTTGAAAAATCGCGGCTAGAGCCGCCAACTATCAGACACTGAGAGGAACTCTGTATCGGAGAAGAAAATCTAGCCCGTGGCTAAGGTGTGTAAAGCCGAAAGAGGCATTTAGGATAATTCAGGAAGTACACCAAGGGGTCTGCGGAGTTCATGAAAGAGCAACCACATTGGCAAATAAGATTTTTTGGCAAGGATATTACTAGCCAACAACAAAAAAAGAAGCTGGAGAATTTGTGAAGAAGTGTGATGTCTGTCAAAGGTTTACCAATGCAATCAACATGTCAGCCGCACTATAGTCAAGCATATCAAGTCCATGGACGTTCTCGCAATGAGGAATAGTATCTTGGGTCCTTTCCTTAAGACTGTGGGGCAAAAGAAGTTTTTAATAATAGTCGTAAAATATTTCTCCAAGTGGCCCGAGGTAAAGGCCGTTCCCACCATCACAGCTCGAAAAGTGATAAATTTTGTGTGGGGCAATATCATTTGTCGGTTTGGGATACCCAAGATGCTCATCTCAAATAATGGAAACTAGTTCGACTGCAGCTCCTTTAAAAATTTTATGAGAAATATGGTATCTAGCATAAGTTTTCGTTAGTAGCTCATCTGCGGACAAATGGCTAGACCAAGGTGACAAATTGGGCTATTTTGCAAGGGCTGAAGAAACAATTAGACAGTGCTAAGAAGAATTGGACATTCGAGCTGCATAGTATTCTATGGGCATTTCGGACTACACCTTGAACTCCAACGGGAGACACCCTGTTCACACTAGCATTTGGAACAGAAGCTGTGATCCCCATAGAATTGCAAATCCCTACACATCAGGTTCAATTTAATGATGAAGACCTCAATAGGGAGAAACTGAGGAGTAACCTAGATGCCCTAGAGGAAATTAGAGATGAAGCACAAGTGTGAACAACAGCCTATCAGTGGAAAGCAGCTCGATACTACAACCAAAAAGTTCGTGAGAGGAATTTGAAAGTTGGAGGTTTAGTCCTAAGAATACTAGAAGCCACGGGAAAAAGGGCTGCTGTGGAAAAGCTAGCACCAACTTGGGAAGGATTGTTTAGGGTCACCAAAGTCATAAGACCAGGAGTATACAAAATCAAAGATCTATAAGAGAATCCAGAGTCTCACGCTTAGAATATCCAGCATTTGAATATGTATTTTCAATAAAATGTACAATGTAGCTGTTATATCAAAAATATGAGTAAAATCCTCTTTTCTACTCTCAAAAACTTTTGACAAGCAAAGAAGACCCAATAAGGTGGGTGACCAATATTGAAAATAGACCGTTGGCACCACAAAGCTGAGTTGAGGGAAAGAAGACCCCAATGAGGTGGGTGATCGATCTCGAAAATAGACCACTGACACCACAAAGCTTAGTTGAGGGAAAGAAGACCCCAATGAGGTAGGTGACCGATCTCGAAAGTAGACCGGTGTCACCACAAAGCCAATTTGAGGGAAAGAAGACCCAATGAGGTAGGTGACCGGTCTCAAAAATAGACCGCCAGCATCACAAAGCTGAGTTGAGGGAAAAAGATCCTAATGAGGTAGGTGACTGGTCTCAAAAATAGACTACAGATACCATAAAGCCGAGTTGAGAAAGTTAAGACCCCAATGAGGTGGGTGACCGGTCTCAGAAATATATCATCAGCACTACAAAGCCGAGATAAGGAAGTGAAGACCCCGATGACCATCAGCACCACAAAGCCTAGTTGACGAAGTGAAGACCCAAATAAAGCCAAAAGAAATAAAACTAAGGCAAGGTGCCAACCTCAAAAATGGACCTCGGCACCCCAATGCCCAACTAGAAATAAAACCAAGGCAATGTGTCGACCTTAAAAATGGACCTCAGTAACCCCAATGCCAAACAAAAATAAAATTAAGGCTAGGTGCTGACCTCAGAAATAGACCCGATACCATGAATATCGAATTACAAGTAAGGTAAAAATAAAACCTTAGAACACTATGAACCAAGACAAGGAGCCATATGAAAACTAGGGGCAATCGCAAAGAACGTTGACCTTAAACAACTAGCCCCTAATGCTAAATCAGCCTGGAGAAAGAACTCACAACTTGGCCTTATAAAAAGTCCAGAGAGGTAGGAGGCATGAAAAACCAAGACATTGAAAAAATAGAAGTCAAAATGCAATAAGTTAGATGTTTTTACAAGCAAAGTATCAAACGAGCAGCCCGACATTGTTCACAGACAATATATGCAAAAATAACCTAAGTATGAGAAGACAAATACAATTCAAATAGATAGGAAAAATAAAACAACCAAACGGATTGAAAATAACAAAGAGGCTAAAAAAATTTATTAATTGACTTATTGCTTCCCTACACCATTTGAGTGTGTTACAGAAGCAGCAAGGGAAAGGGAAGCAGAGCCAACTAAATCGTTTATAAGATTTCCCTTCTACTGTGCAGGGAGAAAAGAAGGGGGGGTTCTTAGGAAGAGGGTTATCATCCTCTCCATAGTAGACCTCCTCACCATCACAATCGAGTTCAGGAGCTCATAAATCAGGTAACGAAGTGAAAGGGGCATTACGAGTAGCCTTGAGGCTCTAGTTGAAGCCTGAAGCAAACATACGAAAGGCCTCTTTGTAAATCTTCTCTTTCAGCTCCGTCGAGTCCTTGTACTCTTGCAACTGTGCTTCGCAGGCCTGCTAAATCCTCTCCCTCAGCTCCGTGGAGTCCTTGTACTCCTGCAGCCGCGCTTCGTAGGCCTGCTGAACCTTATCCTCGGCAGCCCTGACAACCTTCAGTAAGGAAGCACACCTCTCCTCCAGGGCAACAATCTCTTGGAGGAGTTGCTTTTGCTGAAGTCAAGACTCTTCTACCGCTGAGGTCATGCCCTTTAGGTCGTCGATGTACTTGTTAAGATCCTGCTGAATGATAGTAGCACGAGCTAAGGCCTCATCGCACTGACGGCGAGTCTCCTCCAAAATAGATAGCTGTGCAAGGGCTTCATCTTGCTGAGACTCAGCTGCAAAAGCCCATCGAGAATACTTGGAAACCTCCTCCCTCATCTCCCCTAATTGCTTGGTGAGGCCTTCAATCTGCCCCTGAAATTCAATGATATGCCCATGGGCCTCACCCATAGCAATAATATTTTCATCCCGGCGTGCCTCCTCAATACGTCGGTCCATGGAGCTCTAAAGAGATCGATTTTGAGCATCGATCTCCATGAACATGCCAAAGGAATGCTATAGAAAAGAAGAAACAAAATTAGAAAAATCAGAAACTCAAAAACGCTATCAAGAAGCATAAAAAATTTACCATGAGGAACATCTCCCTCAGACCGTCCCCAAAGGCCTCTATAGAAGGCAAGCTGAAGACAACATGCTATTTGGTGGCATAGGCCAAATGGCTAACAAGGGCTAGAAAGTAGGATTCGAAAGCATCTGGGACCCCTCCAAACATCCTACCACATAGCATCTCGGCCACGGAGGCAAGCATTGACTCAACAGTCACCTTGGCAGCGTTCAATAGCTCATTGTCTAGGATAGAAGATAAATTCTCCACCACCTTTTTCCCCTTACCAACAGGAGAAGAAGGGGCTACCCTTGAGGTTTCTGAAGTCCTGGCACATTTAGCAGCCCTGCCCTCAACAGTAATGGCACCCATAGCTTTAAGGGGAGGGACATCCAAGAGGGTAAACCTAGTACCCTCCTCCGAGCCACTGTCAGTTGACTCGCTAACCACGATGGGTTTCTTAGGGACCTCCTTTGAAGTGGGTGGAGCTTTAGAAGAGGCCGGTGCCTTAAGTGGAACTAACGTCCTGTAGGCTATGGAGCGAGAATCCCCCGACACTGACACCGAAGCCAGAAAAGGTGTGGGGGTAGGAGTAGAGTGACAAGCTGACGATGTGGGAGCTATAGCCTGGAAAACCTCTCGATTCATATCAGTGATAGACTTGTTGGCCTTGAAAGTGGCCAAAGTCTCCTTCATACTTTTCCTAGACAAAGTGAAGTTCTTAGAAAGTTTGATGGTATCCATTGGCACACCGAAAGCTGAAAAGGAAATATTAGTTCAGTTAGAGCTCAAAATAAAAAAAGAAGAATATAAAGGGGAAAAAATAAAAAATACCAGCTTCCTGGCAATTTCGTAAGTTAGACATGAATATGCATTTCTCGACATCGTATTTCTTCTTTACAAAAGTCAATCGGAGAAGGAAAATTTGGTCAATTAGGGTTAACTTAAGGAAGTCATTACAACCCTGAGGAATATCCCCCCAGGAGAGGTCGATGTCCCAGTTGATTCCTGAACTCTCCTTTAGCTCGGTAATAACAAAATATTTTACCCAACCCTTTATGGAATTCTTGTATCCTGTAAATATTGACAACCCAACTCAAGGGCCAAAATAATAGAACTCGTGGTTAGATTTGACTAAATAGAAGAAGGTGCAGAACAACTTGAGAGGAGGGGCAAAACCCCAGAATAAGCAAATAGACTCAAAACAACATATAAACAAGATGGAGTTAGGAGATAACATTCAGGAGTCACTTCAAAGTGATGGAAGATCTCGATTAAGAAGGGGGTAAACGGAAAAGTAAGACCGAACTCGTGTTGCTTTACGAAAAAGACTAAGTTATGCCCTTGCTGAGCATTTACCAGGCCTTTCGACGGTGGGTTAGGGAGAACTATTTATTTATTAGGTAAGAGAAGATGGTGGTATTAGAGAAATCGCAGGAAAATAGTGAGAGAAAGAAGGAGTGACAGAAGACACCAGACCAACTACTTTAGGAATCTTAATAAAAGCCATGAGAGGAGCGAGACGTACCTCGGATTGAAAATTTGAGAATTACAAAGAAGAGAAAGAGCAAGATAGCAGAAGCAGCAAAAAATACAGAGCAATGAGCGAAAGTAAGAGCACAAGTTTGAAATGGAAAAAGGTAAAGAAATGACGTTTTGATAGAACTCCCCTAGAGTCACGCAGTAATAATTGGGATCTCGAAGTTTACCTCCTCATAAATTATGGAATAATTAATGAGTGGGTAAAGAGGCACTCAATGAAAATCAGACTCCAAATGTTCGGGCCTTGGTAATGCCTATACTAGAAAGATTGAATATAAATTCAATTAGGGCCCAAGACGCAGCTCTATGTCTTATGTAAGCCCGGGGTCTATCTAAACTATACGGGCTATGTGAAAATCTGTCCGTGAGGGCTCTAGCCTTAAATATCTGTTAGCCTATGTGAAATAACAAACCTCATAACGTACGAAATCGTATTCATATGGTGCCGAATAGAATTAAATAATCGTCTAATGAAAGAGAATGGTGCAATACCTCCATACGCTTCCTAACATGAATATGATAGAAAGCGTAGGACAAGGACACTTCCTAACATGAATATGATAGGAAGCGTAGTACAATGGTTATACGTTAGTAAAAGATAAAAAGAAAAAGAAAAATAAAGAGAAAGCGAGAGAAATAAATAAACCAACGCCTGACCCATTGTTAAATGTGAGATATCAATTATTATTATTATTAATATAATTTATTCATTATTGAGTTGAGACATGTGGGTAACTCTAACTTTCTTATTTATATATGTTCTTTAATATAATTTATATATATATATATATATATATAAAATGAATGTTATGAACATTAATTTTGCCTTTTTGGTTTAAGGAAATCTCATATACACATTCAATATATGTGTGCCAATTAATAAAATGTAATTAATTAAATTTAAATATGAAATTTATTATGATGTTATCTTATTTATTTATGTAACTACTAATAAAATATAATTAATTTTAAATTTAAATATAAATTCTATTATAATTTTTAATAGAATCAAGTGCATCCATATAAGAATTCCTTTGCGTTTAAGGTAATAGTAGTTTTGGGCATATTATTTTCTATAGCAAATCCAACTCATGTTCATTGATTGTTTGATGGCAGTGGATACCAAAATGACACCCTTGATGGGATCCTATCTCTCCGTGCATGCAACTTGCTTTAGGCTTTAGTCTTTTTCATTATTTTTTAGTAATTGGTG
Source organism: Manihot esculenta (assembly GCF_001659605.2). Lineage (NCBI taxonomy): Eukaryota > Viridiplantae > Streptophyta > Magnoliopsida > Malpighiales > Euphorbiaceae > Manihot > Manihot esculenta. Next base: position 8,459,955 of record NC_035169.2, on the reverse strand, counting down.
CTTTTACAAAGACAATCACCAATTCCAATTAAACTTAAATTATATCATTTGAGTTAGGCATATTCAACATTGCAATTAAATAGTTATAACGAACAACATTATAAAAATAATAAAATAGTTACAATTATTTTTCTTTCAACATGCTTTTTTTTTAATTATGTTTTTTTACTTTCAATTATATTATTAATTGCGTATTTTTTAAATTAAAATAATAATTAGGATGGATTTAAAAATATTTAAAAATAAATTAATTCGAATTGAATTAAAATAAATTGATATATTTAAACTATTAATAACATTAAAAAATATATAATAATAATAATATAAATTATTTTTTAATTTTAAAAAAATAATAAAAAATATTAAATTTTAAAAATAATTATAATTACCTTCTAAATTTTAAAAATTTATCAATTAAATTCCGAATTTTTAAATTTTCAAATTATATCTTAAATTATTTTTTTGTAAATAAAAAAAGGCTAGAGCCCTCACCGCAATTATAAGTAGCATACCTTAATGCAGAAATTGTCAAGTGAGGTCCCAAAGCTTAAATTTCTAGGAGAAATAAATCTGGAAAGTATTTGGCTTCTCTGCAATTTAGGGAAAACAAGATGATGAGCACAAATATTTCCGCTGCAACTTCAACCACCAAGAGGTAACTAAAACACTTCAATTTTAGTTGTTCTCTATTAGTTGATCATATTCTTCTTTTTTTTAAAAAAATATATACATATATTTGTTATATTTTGCTTGAATTACTTGCAGGCTTCAAGGTAAGGTAGCCATGATAACCGGTGGAGCCAGTGGAATAGGCAAGTGCAGTGCAATGGTTTTTGTTAAACAAGGAGCTAAGGTCGTCATTGCCGATGTCCAAGATGAGCTTGGCCTCTCTGTTTGCAAAGAAATTGGCTCAGAAGAAACTATCTCTTACGTCCATTGCGATGTAACTTGCGATTCTGATACCCAAAATGCTGTAGACTTTGCTGTCTCCAAGTTCGGAAGTCTTGATATAATGTTAAGTAATGCGGGAACTTGCGACATCGTAGATTTAGATCCCACTCTTCCCAATATTTTAGTGGCAGAAAATGAAGATTTCAAAAGGGGTTTTGATGTCAATGTGTTTGGAGCTTTCTTGGCAGCCAAACATGCAGCCAGGGTCATGATTCCTTCCAAGAAAGGCTGTATTCTCTTTAATTCAAGTGTGGCTTCAGTCATAAATTTGGGTGGTGATCATTCATATGTGGCATCAAAATATGCATTGCTTGGTTTAGCCAAGAACCTGTGCGTGGAGTTGGGGCAATATGGGATTAGGGTTAATTGTATCTCCCCATTTGTAGTTGTAACCCCAACGCTAAGAAAAGTTATGAGGGTCATGGAAGTGGATAAGAAGAAGATCCAGGAAGCGATTTCGGCTTCAGCTAACTTGAAAGAGGCTGTATTGGAAGAGGAAGATATAGCAGAGGCAGCAGTGTATTTGGGAAGTGATGATGGGATCAACTTAGTGGTTGATGGAGGTTTTAGTCTTGTCAATCCCTCGTTCGGTATGGCAATGAAAAGCTTGTTTCCCTAAGGTGATAATCTTGGATTTTAGTGGAGTCTCGTATTTCTTTCTTGCAATAAATTAATTAAATGTAGTGTTACTACGTATTTAATAATAAACGTATTTAATAATAAATATATACGGTTATATATCATTTTTCAGAGACTAATAATAAATTATATATTATTTTCTTTTAAAATGAGACAGAAGATTGAAAAAATAAAATATGATATCTCTCATATTTATTTAAATGCATTTACAACCAAATTAAACATGTGAATATATATCATTTTTAAAATATAATAAATAATTAAATATAATATAAAATATTTAATATATATAAATAAAATCAATTAATATTATAAGTGAATTTGAATTAAAATCAATTTATACTGTATCAACTAAATTATCCATATTATGATTACATTTCATGTGATTATAAATCATCCATATTATACAGTATATATATCATATAATTTAATTTATGAATGTGACATAAAAAAAATAAGTCATAAATTAAATTTCACATATAATGTATATGAGTAATACTGAAATGTATAGAATCAATTTAGTTTACATATAATATATTATGATTTCTTGTAATTTTATTATAAATTAAATTGGATTAAATTTTAATTTTGGATAAATTGATTTAATTGATTGGTTCGATCTAATTGATTAATTTAGGTCGAGCAGATAATTTGATTTAATTAATTGATTTGAGATAAATTTTATCTGATTAATCAGTCTTGTTTAGCTAGACAGTCCCATCTGATTGAACGGTAATTTGATCAGATGGTTGTAATTGATGTACTGATTTAATTTAATTTAAGCGGTTTAATCTCAATTTTATATCTATAATTTTTTATTTATATATAAAAGGTAATTATATAAAAAAAATAAATGGTATAATAGATTAATTAATATGTATATAAAAAGAATTAAATTATTATTGAAACTTGCAATATTTAATAGATAAAAAAAACTTTGTGCTTGTTAATAAAAGTTTTTTAAATTAAATGAAATTAAAATCAAAAATAAAATTAATCATTTCCAACTAGGCTCAGCATTCGATTAGTAAACTGAATAAATTAAAAATTAAAATTTAAGTATTTATAAAAATCAAATTAAATTGATTTTGATTAAAATTAAATCAAACCGAATCAATCTAATTCGGTTCGATTTGATCAATTTAAATTTTTAATAAATTTTTTACTTTTTACACTTTAGTTCTAATATTTTAAAATTTAATTAAAATATTTTAATTTTAATATGATCTCATTTTTTTTATATTATTAAAAATAATATACTATTATTACTAATCAATTTAATTTAATTTTTCTTATTTCTTTTTATTAAAATCGAATCGAATTGACATAATAAAAAATTTTAAAATTAAGAATTGAATCAAATAAAATGAAAAAAAAACTAAATTTTTAAATGAATAGAATTCGATCAATTTTTTTCCATTTGAACCCGCTGACCCTATTTCCAACTTAAATCTCTACATTGGCCGCTACACGCTCATTAATTGTTTGAAGGTAATGAAAACCAAAATGATACCCTTCATGGGATCCACTCTCCATGCATGCATGTTGCTTTAGGTTTTAGTCTTTTTCATTATTTTATGGGTGAATATATATGATTCATAGCATTGAACGGTGATGCTGTTTGAGTGAGAACTTGGAACATAAACCATGAAGATATTTTAAAATATAATTTTTATAATTTTTTCCATTCTTTTTTACAAGTATAAATATTAACTTTATTATTACAATGAATTTTAATATTTGTTACTAAAAATACTATTAATTTATAATTTTTTAAAATATAAATTTTTAAATTTAGTTAATTATTTAGCGAAATTTTTGTTTTAAATTATAGTAAAATTTAATTATATAGAATTTAAATGTTAAAATAGCTTTCAACCAATTGGTCAATGAAAAAAGTAATTTATTTTTAATGAAAATAATTTTTTAAAAATAAAATCTGAAGATTAATTAGTGGATTACACTACTATATATAAATTTATTGATAGCTTTTATTTTTTAATAAATATTTTTACAAATAGAATCTAGTATTATTTTTATTAGATTATGAGTTTGAACCTCAAGTGTTACTAAACTAAAAAAATATTTTAGCCCTTTAAATTATAGCTTGATAATCTGATCACTTTTTTTTTTTCGTCCTTTAACTATTAAAATTAATTAACAAAAACCTTTAAATTTTAATAATAGATTAAACATGCTTTTAAAAAATATAAAAAAATTTTAAATTCTAAAAAAAATTAAATAACACCTTTAAATTCTTAAAATGTATCAAATAATGATATTAATATCAAATATAGAAAATAATTGTTGAAAATTTTATACGCCAGAAAAAATTTCATACATGACTTTACCTAACTGGGCCGAATTGGCCCGCCATGGCTGAACCCTAGAAAAGCCCATTGTAAACAATTCCTTGTTCTGCTGCTGAGTTTATATGCTGACAAAACCCTAACCCTAACATCTCTCCCTCCCTGCGTCTGTTGCACACAAGCACACACCCAATCCCCCACACAGTCTCTCCTGTGCCAATTAACCTCCGAAGAAAATGGGTCGAGTTCGTACCAAGACTGTGAAGAAGTCCTCACGCCAAGTGATCGAGCGCTACTACTCTCGCATGACCCTCGACTTCCACACTAACAAGAAAATTCTTGAAGAGGTCGCTATCATCCCTTCCAAGCGCCTCCGCAACAAGATTGCCGGGTTTTCTACCCATCTCATGAAGCGAATCCAGAAGGGTCCAGTTCGCGGGATCTCACTCAAGCTTCAGGAGGAAGAGCGCGAGCGCCGCATGGACTTTGTTCCTGAGGTTTCCGCCATCAAAATTGACCAGATTGAGGTCGATAAGGAGACTATTGATATGCTGGCTGCTCTAGGTATGGGTGATATTCCTGGGATTGTTCAGGTCGACCCGGTTGCTGTGCCTGTGACCCAATTTGTGTTTGGTAGAGGTGGTGCCGGTGGTAGACCAGGGGGGAGGTTTTAAATTTAGAAGTCTTGTTTGTATTTCGTTTTTATACTATTTTGATCAGCTACGGAGATTTTGGTTTTGTTCTAGCATGTTAGAAACATTTTGGTAATTTGCAATTTATGATTAACTATGGCCCAAGTACTTTGTGTTCCTTCTTTTGGTAGATCAATTTCGATTTTTTAGCGAGTAATATGAAATTTTGAGAATTTTATTTAAATCATATTATTTTTTATAATTTATTAATTATAATTTTATAAAATTATAATTTTTACACTAATTAATAATTAAAATTACAATATATAATATATAAATTAAAAATACCATAAATAATAATTAAAATAGTTATAATATTATTCATGATAAAAATTATACACGTAAATAATAGAGGAGAGATCGCATGGTATCGATCGGCAGTTCCTTCAGAATGACACCCAAACTGAGTCAAACGACAACCGACCCCGACAGATGAGGTCTGTGGTCTGAGCTATGACTTCCCTGATTACTGAACCTATAAGCGAAGCTGATGCTCGCTCATTTCTTTTGTTTTTTTTTTTCCTTTTCTTTTTCTTTTTCTTTTCCGTTTCTGGGTTTAGAGCAGATTATGTGAAAAAGGCTGCATTTAATGATGTCGAGACCTTGGGTACTGGTTTGTCTTCTCTTGTTAATTGTTACACCGCAGTTTGAGGGAAGCAACAATTTGGGAATGACATTGGAGCCACCCCAGCCATTTCGCCGAAGGAGCAAATTTATTTCGAAAAAGGAAGAAGCTACCAAAGAAAAGGTCTGCAATTTGCACCAACTTTCCTTTATTGTTGACCATGTAACCCATTTGTATAAATGCCAGGGATAGGTCAGCTGAATCTCTAATTGGGTTTGCTTAAAATTCGGTTTTTAGGCACTTTTTCATCATCCTAATTTAGAAAGTTAGATGTGAATCGTAATGTTGATTATGAATTATTGCTGCTTTTGAATTTGAGAACTTGAATGAACTCAAAATGGTAAAAAGAAATACTCTTGTAAAGGTGAGAGCACGTTTCAAATCTGGCCTTCATCAATCTTGTCCTTTTAAAATAACTTGCTTAGAATCATTCTTCATTTAGTTGTTGGCAACTTGCAATCTAGATAACAAAATCCAAATTATGGCTCATTAGCAATTTTGAAATACAAATTAGCTTTTTGAGATGCAAAAACCTCCTTAGTCACATAGATATTAGATAACATTCGAAGCAATGTAGCTTCAAAGCTTCAAATGGTCTATCCTACTGATTTTTCTCTGTATTATCTTACTTGGACGTAATCATCAATATCTTATAGAAAATTCCAAAAAAAAAAACGAATTTTTCAACATATATCTCTAAAAAAGGTGTAATTTTATTCTTCCACCATCTTTAAGAGATTCCAATTTATTTGATGCACTTAAAATGCTTCCGGACACCCACCAGCAACCCCTCCCTTTGAGTAGCAGACACAGGCCTTGGCCATTCATACCTTGTTGAAATTCATATTTTATTATCATTTTTGCATTTCATTGCATGGTAATTCAGTTTGCCACAGTAGCATTGGCAAGAGAAAGTAGCAGCAATAGCTGTAGGATTATGATTTTTCCTCCACATATTTACATTACATCAAATCGTCATCCAGAGCTAGTAATGTTCTCAAATAGCTGGAGTTAGTTTCTCAGGATTTGCTGTTTCTTCTTGATGCATTTGCTTCTAAGGCATGTTTGATATAAATGACCCTGCATCTCCCCTTCTATAGCATTCGGATATTCAATAAAATTTGTATGTTGCTTTATTGCTTTTCCTTTTTTCAGTGAAATGCTTTGCTTTTCTGTTTTTGTCCTTTGTTTGACTGATTTGCCTGACATTGTTCTTGCCTGAACTGGCTGATTGAAAGAACATGATTTGTTTTTCCATGTTCTTGTCAATCCCAAACCTCATGCTTGTTTTCCTCTCTTTTTTTTTTCCTAGCATTTCTTTGTTTAAACCTGTAACGACCCGAAAATCGGACCGCTACCGGCGCTAGGATCCGGGTCGACTTAAGGCCGCCGGGACCCGTAGCAAGCCTAACATAATACCTGTAAACCTGAATAATCCCATACATGATCAACAATAAGCATAAAAATTAAAACTTTCCTTTGCATACTCATCAACCAAACTCAACCTGTGCATAAATATTAACATAACTTTGATCCCTCTGTGGGATCTCATCTGTGCCCTCAAAGGGGTAACATAACCTGTGTTGAGCTGGTTTACATAAACATCATGTGAATCTCTAAGATCATGTATAAAAGGGATACAACAATCTATGGTCAAGCACATACTAACATCCATAAAACTCATTACATAACTATACTGTACTTTTACATTACAATTTTGATCATGTCCATTACTAGCTATTACAAAGGCATAACTTCTTTACTCTATCCGGACTCCCGCACTAAACTGTACCTGCAAGCCTGGGGGTAAAGGGAGAGGGGTGAGCTAAAAGCCCAGTGAGTAGAGCTAGTAAAACATATTAACACTATGCTCAAATGGAATGCATCATAACACAAACAATTCACATAAGGGTTGGGTGAACTTGTCACCAAATAGTCCAAGTAAACTCTGTGCCAGGCCTGTAGAATGGGGTCCTGGTCTTTCCTGTCAGAACATACATTACTTACCATTTTCCCAGGGCCTCCTCTGGCTCCTGGTCTTCAAGTCCCATAACCGTACCTTACTCTGTGCCAGGCCTGTAGACTGGGGCCTGGACTTGCTTACTCTGTGCCAGGCCTGTAGCATGGGGCCTGGTCTTCCTGTCTTGGACTAATTGGGTCATCCAACATTCACCCACAACAACAACAATTTATGCAATGCGGCATATTCGTGAAACTAATGCAATCATCCTATTACATAATCATGATGCATGAAACATGGTAAAACATTTAATTTAAAAGATTTGGTTTTAGTTCCACTCACCTCTGGCTGACTCTGACAACACCGCAGCTGAACTCACTGCTGGGGTCCTCGGTTCCTCGGGTCCGAACCTACACAGGTGGACTCAAATGAGGGACCAAACATACTTGAACACAACTCTAAACTACTCCCCAAAAACCCCCTAAAACATCCTGAAAATATCACATAAAATATGCATGAAATGGCTGAATAGGGCACTTTCGGCGGCACCTTCGGCGGCCGAAAGTCCTGGACAGAGACGAAACTCAGCTAGGTTCGGCGGCACCTTCGGCGGCCGAAAGTGCCAGACAGAGACGAAAGTCTCTTTTCGGGGGCAACTTCGGCAGCCGAAAGGCCTGCCTTCCCAGCCACGTTCGGCGGCCGAAAGTACCTTCGGCTGCCGAACCTGGTTTCTGCCAAAGGCAGAAACTTGGTTCCCTTAACACATCTCGCCTCCAATCCTTTCCAAACATGCATATTTTTCAACCAGAGCATGCATACAAGTTCCTAGGGGCCTCAAACATACATATACCCCATCTACAACACTTCAATCACACACAAACAAGCTACATTGTTTCAAACATCAATATTAACCCATAACTCATCAAATAACCTAACAAGCATTCTACCCCTTAAAAACTTCATAAAACTTGTTTAAATCATACATTGAGCTTAAGATCGGCTCTTACCTCTTGAAGATCGAGGGTTGAGGAGATCTAAACTTGGAGATGGGAGAAGTTCCAACTTTTGGTCTCCAAGCTCCAAAACTCGCTCTAAGCTCAAAGATCTTCAAAACCAAAGTTATAAACTTGTAAAGATCATGGAAAAAGGAAGGAAAAACTCAAGATTGAGGGAGGATGGCGGAAAGCTCACCTTGGCCGAAAATAGGGAAAAAAGCTCGCCCATTTTCGGCTAAGGGACCCTTTTATAGTGGCTGGCCAGACCACGTTCGGGGGCCGAATGTGCCTCCGCATCCATGCAAATGTTCGGCGGCCGAACTTGACTTTCGGCGGCCGAACCTTTGCTTCCCTAACTCATGCTTTCGGGGGCCTAACGTGCCTCCAAAACGCATGCATGTTCGGCGGCCGAACTTGACTTTCGGCGGCCGAACCTGGGTTTTCCTCCAAGGACTTTTTCATGCAAAACTCATTAAATTTCATACTTAAAACCATTAAAAACATGAAAACATTTTTATAAAACATGATTCTACCCTTTTAGAGATCTCCGACATCCGAGATTCCACCGGACGGTAGGAATTCCGATACCGGAGTCTAGCCGGGTATTACATTCTCCCCCCCTTAAGAACATTCGTCCCCGAATGTTCCTCAACTAGCACATGCATATTATCATGGCATTTCACATCATCATGCAAGACAGGACTCCACATCCTATCCTAGTGGACATGATCTTTTCCTATTGTGCTTGACCTTCTATAACATCTATGAGCCCGACACTCTAGGTCCGACCATATGAACCTAGGGCTCTGATACCATTCTGTAACGACCCGAAAATCGGACCGCTACCGGCGCTAGGATCCGGGTCGACTTAAGGCCGCCGGGACCCGTAGCAAGCCTAACATAATACCTGTAAACCTGAATAATCCCATACATGATCAACAATAAGCATAAAAATTAAAACTTTCCTTTGCATACTCATCAACCAAACTCAACCTGTGCATAAATATTAACATAACTTTGATCCCTCTGTGGGATCTCATCTGTGCCCTCAAAGGGGTAACATAACCTGTGTTGAGCTGGTTTACATAAACATCATGTGAATCTCTAAGATCATGTATAAAAGGGATACAACAATCTATGGTCAAGCACATACTAACATCCATAAAACTCATTACATAACTATACTGTACTTTTACATTACAATTTTGATCATGTCCATTACTAGCTATTACAAAGGCATAACTTCTTTACTCTATCCGGACTCCCGCACTAAACTGTACCTGCAAGCCTGGGGGTAAAGGGAGAGGGGTGAGCTAAAAGCCCAGTGAGTAGAGCTAGTAAAACATATTAACACTATGCTCAAATGGAATGCATCATAACACAAACAATTCACATAAGGGTTGGGTGAACTTGTCACCAAATAGTCCAAGTAAACTCTGTGCCAGGCCTGTAGAATGGGGTCCTGGTCTTTCCTGTCAGAACATACATTACTTACCATTTTTCCCAGGGCCTCCTCTGGCTCCTGGTCTTCAAGTCCCATAACCGTACCTTACTCTGTGCCAGGCCTGTAGACTGGGGCCTGGACTTGCTTACTCTGTGCCAGGCCTGTAGCATGGGGCCTGGTCTTCCTGTCTTGGACTAATTGGGTCATCCAACATTCACCCACAACAACAACAATTTATGCAATGCGGCATATTCGTGAAACTAATGCAATCATCCTATTACATAATCATGATGCATGAAACATGGTAAAACATTTAATTTAAAAGATTTGGTTTTAGTTCCACTCACCTCTGGCTGACTCTGACAACACCGCAGCTGAACTCACTGCTGGGGTCCTCGGTTCCTCGGGTCCGAACCTACACAGGTGGACTCAAATGAGGGACCAAACATACTTGAACACAACTCTAAACTACTCCCCAAAAACCCCCTAAAACATCCTGAAAATATCACATAAAATATGCATGAAATGGCTGAATAGGGCACTTTCGGCGGCACCTTCGGCGGCCGAAAGTCCTGGACAGAGACGAAACTCAGCTAGGTTCGGCGGCACCTTCGGCGGCCGAAAGTGCCAGACAGAGACGAAAGTCTCTTTTCGGGGGCAACTTCGGCAGCCGAAAGGCCTGCCTTCCCAGCCACGTTCGGCGGCCGAAAGTACCTTCGGCTGCCGAACCTGGTTTCTGCCAAAGGCAGAAACTTGGTTCCCTTAACACATCTCGCCTCCAATCCTTTCCAAACATGCATATTTTTCAACCAGAGCATGCATACAAGTTCCTAGGGGCCTCAAACATACATATACCCCATCTACAACACTTCAATCACACACAAACAAGCTACATTGTTTCAAACATCAATATTAACCCATAACTCATCAAATAACCTAACAAGCATTCTACCCCTTAAAAACTTCATAAAACTTGTTTAAATCATACATTGAGCTTAAGATCGGCTCTTACCTCTTGAAGATCGAGGGTTGAGGAGATCTAAACTTGGAGATGGGAGAAGTTCCAACTTTTGGTCTCCAAGCTCCAAAACTCGCTCTAAGCTCAAAGATCTTCAAAACCAAAGTTATAAACTTGTAAAGATCATGGAAAAAGGAAGGAAAAACTCAAGATTGAGGGAGGATGGCGGAAAGCTCACCTTGGCCGAAAATAGGGAAAAAAGCTCGCCCATTTTCGGCTAAGGGACCCTTTTATAGTGGCTGGCCAGACCACGTTCGGGGGCCGAATGTGCCTCCGCATCCATGCAAATGTTCGGCGGCCGAACTTGACTTTCGGCGGCCGAACCTTTGCTTCCCTAACTCATGCTTTCGGGGGCCTAACGTGCCTCCAAAACGCATGCATGTTCGGCGGCCGAACTTGACTTTCGGCGGCCGAACCTGGGTTTTCCTCCAAGGACTTTTTCATGCAAAACTCATTAAATTTCATACTTAAAACCATTAAAAACATGAAAACATTTTTATAAAACATGATTCTACCCTTTTAGAGATCTCCGACATCCGAGATTCCACCGGACGGTAGGAATTCCGATACCGGAGTCTAGCCGGGTATTACAAAACCAACATTACATTTCCATCGGTTAACCAAGATACTATCAACCCAATTAGCCTGCATGGTTCTGAAAAGTTGATTTTGATGTTCTTCCTTTTAAGATTGATTTTATGAATAGATTGGAATAATTTGGTTAAGCTGTATTTTTGGGTAAGGATGTAGACATTTGACCAACTGGCATTTAGGGGACTCTAAATGGATAATTCCAGGTTACAAATTGTGGTTCAATATGGATAAAAGATTCACCAGGCTACCAAATTTTTGCAACATCAAAGTCTTCAAACCTAAAAGAAAATTTGTGGCCCATTTACAAACAGGAAGCCTTGGCATTTGCTTGTTCCTAGTCAAGTATTCTTTGAAGTATTACTTGACTTGCAAAGGTTGCATGATTATGTACAGCTTGGAGAGTATAATGATTAATGAATAACTAAAGATAAAAAATAATAACTAATATAATAAATACTTTTTAACCAATAAGATGGAGAGCGATAACTGTTACTTGAAAAAGCAACTGCAGCTAGCATTCCTCAACATCATTAGCCTTTTAAGCAAGGCTTACTTGAATTAGATAGGCTTACTGAAATTATAGATCATATCGAGTTCAATTTACTGAAAATAATTTTGGCATCAAACCAATTGCATTCAAATTCTCAGCACATATACCTGAGTCCTAATAATGTAGCTTTTAATCAAGTTTCAGAGATTAGAATTTAGTTAAAGATGAAGAAAGCTGGCATTGTGATCTTGGAGCATAAAATAAAGCAGTTCTCAAAACTTAACTGATGTTCATAATCTTCCGTGGATTTAGTAGATTGTATATTGGATTTTATTTAGATTTTATGATCCATCTCATTGTATTTGTAATAAGATAAGGAATAATTGGATAATTTTTGTATATTTCTCCATTAAAGTAATTGTGTATATATACAGATTATAAGAACTTGTTAAAGCAACTCTTAAGAATCTTCTATCAATTAATTAGCCTATAATTATGTAATCTCCTATGATTATGTATAGATTATGTTCACACTCTAATACTCTCCCTTTAGTTTGATCATAGATGTTTATCATACTCAATTTATTAGAAAGATATTTTATTCGATGCCCATTTAAAGATTTGGTGAGTAGATCACCCAGTTGCTCTTCTGTCTTCACATAACTGGTGGAGATTAAATTTTCTTGAATCTTCTTATGGATGAAATGACAATCAACTTCAATATACTTAGTCCGTTCATAGTATACTGGATTGAAAGCAATGTAAAGAGCAACCTAATTATCACACCAAAGTTTCGCAGATAACGCAACATTCATACCAACTTCTTTCAGCAGATGATTTATCCACAGAAACTCACAAGTGGATTGAGTCGTGGCCTTATATTTTGACTCGGCATTGGATCTGGATACCATATTTTACTTCTTAATTTTTCAAAACACTACATTTCTTTCAACAAATACACAGTAGCCTATAGTCGACCTTCTATCACTTTTGAATCTCGCCCAGTCAGTATCAGAAAAACACTTAAGTGCAATATGTCCATAATTACTGTAGAGTATACCGAGTCCAGGAGTCCCTTTTAGATAACATAGAATTTATTTTAAAGCGGCCCAATGTTTCACCGTAGGTGCAGACATGAACTAGTTTACAACGCTTACTACAAAAGCAATATCTAACCGAGTCATCACCGTAAGGTAGTTCAGCTTTCCAACCAACCCTCTGTACCTCTGTTGATCATCATAAGGGTCTCTGTCATCCTTTGTAAGACATATATTAGGAATCATTAGTGTGCTACATGGTTTAATTTCCATCTTTCCAGTTTCTGTAAGCAAGTCAATGACATACTTCCTTTGAGATAGGAAAACTCCCCTTTTACTTCTCAAGACTTCGACTCCTAATAAATACTTAAACTGACCAAAATCTTTGGTATGAAAACTCGCATGTATGTAGTTTTTTAGAGAAGAGATCCATGTACTATCATTTCCTGTAATCATAATATCATCAACATATATAACAAGGAGAATAATACCAGTATCTGAATTTCTATAGAAGACTGAATGATCACACTTGCTTTTTTTCAATCCAAAATTTTGAAGAACTTCAATGAACTTGTTAAACCATGCATGGGGACTATGCTTTAAACCATACAAAGATTTTTTCAAATGGCAGACTTTCTCATACTTCCTTGTGTAGGGGTGAGCAGTATTCGATTCAAATCGAAAAAACCGACCGAACCGAATTAATTTGAAATTTTGGTTTGGTTTTTTATTCAATTAGGTTAGGTTCGGTTCGGTTTTTAATTACAAAAATTTTGGTTATTTCAGTTCGGTTTAGTTTTGATAAAAAAATCAAAATAATCAAACCGAACCGATTAATGATAATAATATGTTATTTTCAATAATATAGAGAAATTAATTCATATTAAGATTAAGATATTTTAATTAAATTTTAAAACATTAAAAATAAAGTGTAAAAAATAAAAAATTTATTAAAAATCGAAACCGATCAAACCAAACTGAATCGAACCGAATCAGATCGATTCGGTTTGATTCAGTTTCTGACCAAAATAGGTTCGGTTTTCATAAATACTAAAATTTTGATTTTTGGTTTATTCGATTTGGTTTGATTTTAAACCGAACCGACCGAATGCTCACCCCTACCATTGAGCAACAAACCCTGGTGGTTGCTCCATATACACCTCCTTTTGGAGGTTACCAAGTAAAAATACATTCTTGATATCTAACTGGTGTAAAGGCCAATGCTGAGAAGCAGCTAGGGAGATGAATAAGCAAACTAAGGTCATTTTTGCCACAAGAGAAAAAGTGTTAGAATAGTCAATGCCATAAATTTGGATATAACCTTTGGCGACAAGACGGGCCTTAAGCTTCGCTATAGAATAATTTAGATTGACTTTGATGGCAAAAACCCATTTACAGCGCACAAAATTCTTACTAGAAGATAAATCAACTAGTTTCCAAGTATGATTTTCATCTAGAGTCTTAATCTCTTCAAACATTGCATCATGCCATCTAGAATGAGTCAGGGCCTCTTTAACTGTTTTAGGCAAAGAAATTGAATCTAGAGAGACAATTAAGGAGGTAGAAAAAGGAGACAGATGATCATAAGACAGAAACTTAGCAACAGAATAGGTAGATTTACATTGTGGTTTAATAGGGAGGTCAATGTCACTCGGTCGTGGATCCGATGGAGAAGAAGATTCTGGTACAGGAAATGTATCATCAGGTACTGGTCTCCGAGAGTAAACTTGAACAACTGACGGTTTAATAGGAGGCTAAGTACTAGAAGAATGTTACCATTAGATTGTACAGCAGAAGGCATACTCGAAAAGGTCTCACCATCAGATATGATTCTATAGATGAGCTACTCATCGTCCTCCTCTTGATCATGAGAGGTTTGTACAATAGAATAAAAAGGAATTTGCCTGGAAAAAGGCTACATCTGTTGAGACTAGATATTTGTTGAGGTCTTGAGAGTAACATCAATACCCCTTCTGAAGGTGAGAATATCTTAAAAAAACACACTTCAAAACTTTAGGATCAAGTTTAGTCACATGAGATCTGACATCCCAAACATAGTAAGTGCTGTCAAACTATCTTGTTTCTTAGGAAATAGGACATTATAAGGAGTATTACTGTTTAGTAGTGTGGAGGGCATGAGATTAATGAGAAAGTATGCAGTAGAGACAACATTTGCCCAAAATTGCGTAGGAACTTGCATTTGAAATAACAGAGTTCGAGTAGTCTCAAACAGATGTCGATTCTTTCTTTCAGCTATCCTATTTTGAGCGAGTGTATCAGCACATGACGATTAGTAAAGAATACCATGTTGAATCATATAAGTTTGGAATGATTCTGACATATATTCTTTAGTATTGTCGCTCCACAAAATTTGCACAAAAATATTAAATTGAGTCTTGATTTCAGCACAAAAGGCAGAAAAATAAGAAAATACTTCTTAACGATACTTCATAAAATAAATCTAAGTCATTCTAGAGTAATCATCCACAAAAGTGATTAAATATCTGAATTCAGTCTTAGATCCAATTGGACATGGGCCCCAAACATCTGAATGAACTAATTCAAAAGCAGACTTAGCTTGTTTATTGACTCTAAGACTTAAAGAGCTTCGATGATGTTTTACAAAATGACATGACTCACATTCCAGTAAAGATACCTCATGAAATTGAGGGCATAGCTTCTTCAAAACCGGTAAAGAAGGGTATCCCAACCGATAATGTGCTTCAAATGAAGACATGACACTGGAGCAGACAATAGACCGAGACACCCATACATCCAAAATGTAGAGGCCTTCAGATATATGTCCTTTACCAATAATCTACTTCGTCACAAGATTCTGAATGAGACAATGATTAGAAAAAAAAGAAACACAACAATTTAGATCCTTGGTAAGTTTACTCATAGAGATTAAATTAAAGGCAAGATTAGGTAAACTTAGTATTGATAGTAAGGTAATAGAAGAAGTAGGTTTAACAGTTTCAGAACCCTCAACATTATAGGTTGATCCATTAGCTATAATAACAGAAGAATGTGCTTTATGAGATCGAAAGCCAGTAAAAATATGAGGATTACCTGTCATGTAATTTGTGGCACCAGAATTAATGACCCATTTATATGAAGATGAAATAAGACACGTTTTACCTGTCTCAGCCGCTACTGAAGACGTTGGAATAATTTTAATAATATAGGTCTTACTGTCAGAAATCATTTCAACCAAAACCTTATACTCCTATACCTTCAAACGAATTAAAGGAAAATAACAAAATCCAATCCAATAACCAGTAACCCAGTGAACAATACCTGGCATAAACAATATCAAAAATGCCTCAACCTAACACCCAAACAGCAAACAAACCACAGATCTGATAAGGGGGCTGCAAGGCGACTCTGGCGTCCTCCCAAGATGGGCGGTGAGAGACAAATATTACCCTAGATGAGTAACCTAAAAGAATAGGAGTCCTAAATCTCCAAAAAAAAATTAAAACTCAACGAAAGAGAAAAAAAAATTAAATCTCTACATGAATGGCTTTGATACCATATAATAAGATAAGGAATAATTGAGTAATTTTCATATATTTCTCCATTGAAATAAGTATATATATACAGATTACAAGATTTTGTTAAGACAACTCCTAAAAATCTTCTATCAATCAATTAGTCTATAAGTATATAATCTCCTATAATTATATACAGATTGTGTTCACACTCTATCAATATTTATTGTTTTTCAAAGTCTTCAACTAACAGGAATGTAAATTTTAAGGCACCCATTAAATTTAGCCTCAAAGAAGAGCAAGTGTAAGCAACCTTCATTTCACCCATTAATTTTCAGCTCTTGTCATTGTGATATTCAAGAATTTCATATCATTTATTTTGCTTGATAAACATAAATAAAATAATTATGACTTGACCTACCAGTGTTACTTATCTTGAACTGCCAACTTATTACTATGTACTGATGCATTTTGTTGAAGTATGGTTATTAACCTGGCTGCTTCCCTTTATTTTGGCTATCAGTTTATAGCTAGTTTTGCCTTTCTTCCCTTCCATTACTTGAAAAGGTTAAGTATTTATTGGTAGAACATGCATTTTTTCCTGCTATATCTGTAAATTCGTACTCTTTGGCCTTATTTGGTTAGTTAATTCAACTAAGAAATTTCAAATTCCTAAAAAATGCTAAAATTTTGTTTGTTTGGCCAGCCATTGTTTCTTTAACTTTCTGATAACACTTCTTTTATTGTGGGGAAGTAACAAATTTCTATTTCCTTTATACACCCATGCGATATATAAGATAAAAAGCCTTCCCTCGCTGCCTTCCGAACCGCAAGAGTATACAATGACAACTTCCAGACACTCACGCTCGATCGTGAGACTGCCTATTGAACATTCGATGGTGCCTTGCTCTGACCTGAGCTATGACCTACCATCTCTCAACTCAGATTCGGCATATCTGATCTTAGCAAGACAATGTTTGAGGATTGTTAAGGAACTTTTAGTTACTTCCTTGAGAAGTTCCCTTCCCAAAGAGCAAGTAATTTGAATCGAATAATAGTTTTATTAAGTGATTTTGAAAAAAATTTTAATTATTATTGTTGCACTATTGATGTGATCATCAATTTAATGTTACTACTATTTGCTAGCAGTCCTTGCTTACACCTATCCCATCCCAAGTTGCTTTCTATAAATTCCTTTATGGTGGGGTTTTAACTTCTAGGGAGTGTGAGCTTTCACTCGTTCAGTACAGTATGGAAGATTAATGCTATGTGCATTAAGATGTACAATATTCGGTTCAAACTGAAAAAATTGATCAAATTAAATTAATTTAAAATTTTAATTTAATTTTTTATTTATATTAATTTAATTTGATTTTTAATTTTAAAATTTTTTATTATTTCAGTTCGATTCAGTTTTAATTTGAAAAAAATTGAAAAAATCATATCGAATCGATTAATGATAATAATATATTATTTTTAATAATTTAGAGAGATTAGATCATATTAAAATTAAAATATTTTAATTAAATTTTAAAACATAAAAAATAAAGTATAAAAAATAAAAATTTATTAAAAATTTAAACTGATCAAACCGAATCGGACTGATTCAGTTCGATTCAATTTCTGACTAAAATCAATTCGATTTGATTTTTATAAATATTAAAATTTTAATTTTTGATTTATTCAATTTGGTTCGATTTTAAATCGAATCAATCCAATACTCACCCATACTGTTTACAACTTGTATATAAAAAATATCTTTTATAAAAAAAAAATTTTAACTTTTCTTGTATGGAAATATAGAAATTACGAATGCTAATAATATAATTGCATAATCACTTTGGCAATTTTTTTATTTATATATTTATTTTTTTATTTGATTCTACTAAAATTTGAATTTGAGAACATATAAATTTAAAAATAAAATGATTTTAAGTTAAAAATTATTAATTATTACATATATAATTTAAATTATTTTACTCTAGAAATATGAGCATGAACCGATTTATCATAGAAAATAGGGCTTTTTTCTAAGAAAAAAGAAAAAGAAAACTATTAACTCTTGCATGGGAAGCAACAGCTCAACCACTGAACTGATAAATCAGACGAACCAATAAATAAATAATTAATAAATACATTCATTGCATTGATTTCTACTTGAACAATGAACAGAATGCCAAGTACAATTAGACCAACAATGGAGATGAAGGTCATGTATCGCAGCGGTTTTGAGGATGGTATTTAGTGTATTAATTTAATTAAAAATTTATTTATTTACGAAAAAATAATTTATATAAAAATATTTTTTATAGAAAATATTTTTTATAAAAAATAATTTTTAATGAGATAATTTACTTTTATTATTTAATTTTAATTGAAAAATAAAAATTATTAATATATTTGTATATAGAGATGTTAATAAGAATTTTCAGGTGTCAAAAATTATTTTCTTTTCAAAAGAGAAAGTTATTTTTTTTTAATATGATTTATTTATTTCTTTGACTATAAAAATATTTTTCATTGATTAAAGTTTTTTTAATAATCCAAACACTAGAAATATTAAAAAAAATTCTTAAAAAATATTTTCCATAAGGCAAATAAAATTTAATATTTAATATGTTATTGATAATGGATTATAATAATTACTTATAATATTTAGTTAATTATTATTCGCTATTAAAATTATAGTTATTAAAATCGGATTAAATCAATTGATTTAATTAGAAATCGGATTAAAGTATATCTGATTTTTCAAATTGAATCGGTAACTTTTAATAAATGTATTCAATGTGATTAGTAATATAGATAATTAAGCAATTTCCATAAGAAAATGCCACAAGAAATTCTTAATAAGCTAACTAAGTAGGGAGAAAATCTATATTAGAATGTTACAAGAAATTCTTAATAAATTAACTAAGTAGGGAGAAAATCCATATTAGAACGCCACAAGATTGAGTCTTGATAAATTGCTAAATAATAGAGAATAATCAAAGTTCTAAGAATAAATTAGAATTATGGAGAAAAATTAACTTTTTTATCTTATTGATCAACTAATACCTTAATAATAATGTTATAGTCTCGAAATCTTAATTAAAGTATATGAAAAATATCAAGTCAAATAGTTAAATTTAAATTATATTAAAAATAATTTTTTTGAATTATTTTGGAGAAATTTTTTTCTGAATAAGACCACACGAATTTAGATTTTAAAATAAATCAAATTAATTTAAACAAATCTCACAAAATCCTAAAATAACAAAATTGATCTAAATATAATTCGGTTATATATGCATTACGCGATATGAAATTGTATTGCACATTCACATGTGACTTGTTATTTCATTATTCATACTTTCTAAATATAGTTCTCATCTTAAGTCTTGAGTTAAGCGATTGTAATTTGATTTGTCATGATTTAAAACTTCTTATATTGAATCTTTGAAGAGCGTAAAGATTTCAATGCATATCATTTCCGTGCTTTCATCATTCTCTCCTTTCTCAAAAAAAATTCATCCTCAAATCTTTAACCTCCATGACAAGAAAATGATCAACATGCACGGAATCATCTCCATATAAGTTGTCTTATACAAGAATATCAAATGCAAATGGAATCTCTTGAATTCTTGAATGAAATAATCATTTGAATCAAAATTAGAGCCAATATCAAAATTTGCTCAATTATAATGTTTTGAAAATCATCTTCATATTAATTGTGTTTTTCAATAATTACAGTGGCAACTTAAATTTTTTTATTATTGATCGGTCAAAATACTTTCTATCACATCTTCTTCACTTTTTTCCATATAATAATATTTAGACGTAGAATCACCTTTTCATTATTTTCAAATCGATTTACATCATTATTGATAGTTTGTTTATTCTCTTTCTGGATGGCATTTTTTATGATTTTCATAAAATTTTTAAATTCAATTTAAAACTTCACGAATAAAATACTAAACTTTGATATCTCTTTTTTTTTTAATAAAAATATAACTGACTTTTTCTATTTTTTTTAAATAAATGAGATGAAAAATAAAACAAATGAACCATAGATTCACTAGCTGAAATAAAATAATGAAACTGAAAATAAATAATAAAACAAGAAAATATAAATAAATATGAATTTTTTAATTACCAAGTTTTGTTATCAAGCAGAATCTAATTCTGTCATAAAACTTGACAAAAGATAAGGCAAAAATATCATATTGGTTGATTAGGATTACTCTTATGTAACCCTAATCATTAATCAACCAATATGATTAGTAATATAAATAATTAAACAATTTCAGTTAGAAAACGTCATAAGAAATTTTTAATAAATTAACTAAGTACGAAAAAAATTTATATTTAAATGCTACAATATTGAGTCTTGATAAATTACTAAACAATAGAGAAAAACTCAAGTTTTAAGAATAAATTTTCACTATGGAGAGAAATCAGCTTCTTTTATTTTATTGATCAATTAATAATAATTCGTGACGGGCAATCTTAATGATGTTTTTATAGTTTTAAAATTCTAATTCTAGTACAAGAAATATAATTCTAATATAGGGAGAGTATCAAGTCAAATAGGTAAATCTATATTATATTAAAGATTATTTTTCTAAATTGTTTTAAAGAAATTTTCTTCCTAATAGAGTTGCACAAATTTAAGACTAAATTAATTTAAAATAAACTCTACAAAATATTAAAATATTAAAATAATAAAATTGATTTAAGTACAATTCAACCATACAGATATTATATGATCTGAAATTGTATTGCGTATCCACGTGTTGAAGAGGGTGTGTTGCTTATTTTCTCATTATACATCATTTCCAAATATAATTTTATATTGTAAATCTTAAATTAAGTAATAATAATTTAATTTTGCAAAATATATGTATTTTTTTATAACATATTATTATAAAGAAAAACTTCTTAATAATGCAAATTTATGTTATTAATTGAATTAAGTTATTACATATTTTTTATATATTATTTTTATAAAATGAAAAAATACATAAAATTTTATATTTATTTTATTATATCATTTCAATATATTAATATTTATATTTTTTTAGATATTATAAACTTTTAATTAAGTTTTAAGTAATTTTTAATTATATAAATTGATGTTAATATTTAAAATTTAAAATTTTATTTTCAATAAATACTTTTTATTTTAAAATTTAAGTTAATTTATTTTAAAAAATATTTATAAGATATATAAAACAATAATTGTAATAGAAATATTACTATCATATTATAATATATATTATTATTTAAATTCCGGCTTGATCTGAATTAAATTTTAAATCCTTAAATTTTTATTCTTATCGTTTCAAATACCAAATCAAATATAAACAACCATAACGTGATTTAATGTTTTTTTATCTGAATTTTAATGAAATTAACTTACAATTTAGTTTTTATATTTTTAAATTAACTTTTTAAAATTTTATTGTATTAATAAAATAATATTGATTTAAACTTTTTATATTTTTTAGTAACAATTTATAAATAAATTGTTGTATACTTATTTAATTTTCATTTTTCAAATTTAAAAATATTTAAATTTAATAAATATCTTACATTTGAACAAAATGAAAATTAAATAAAGAATCTACTAGATTAATTAAAATAGAAAATTAAATGATGAGATGAAAAATTGGAAAAAAAAATTCTTTAACTTGAATTTGGACGAAATACTGCATCTAAATTGTTTATTTTATTTTATTTTTTAAATATAAAATATTACAATTGATTAAATATGAAAAAAATTACTTTATGCAAATATAAGTATTTATTTATAAATAATTATAATATTTAAAAATTAACTTATAAAAATATAAGAATAAATTGTAATTAAATAAATTATTTTATTAATAAAATAAAATTTTAAAAATTAAATTCTAAAATACAGGTCTACTATAAGTTTTATTTTATCTCAAAGGTTAAATAGTAAGTTATTAATATTATATAAGTTTTATTTTATGTCTAAGGTTAAATAGTAAGATATTAATATATTTTATGTTGAGAATTGATGTTTTGAAATTCAGAAAATAAAATTTACAATATGAATGTAAACTTATATGGATAGTAAACTTATATGGATAGAAAGATGTTACTTTATTTTATTTCTTTTCCTTTTATCTACTAGTAACGTCTAACGGTCGTTCTGCTATCATCTGTTTCTGTCATTTAGATTCGTACGTATGGATGTGTCAGACCCGTCAGGCGGTCATTTAATTCTTTTGGCGTGTATGCAAACAGGGTTACGAAATGAGTGGACCTACTATCCTTCCTCACGTCACATCACCGGGCTGAACTGCTTCTCGCTG
This sequence comes from Manihot esculenta, assembly GCF_001659605.2. Classification (NCBI taxonomy): domain Eukaryota; kingdom Viridiplantae; phylum Streptophyta; class Magnoliopsida; order Malpighiales; family Euphorbiaceae; genus Manihot; species Manihot esculenta. The sequence goes on along the minus strand of NC_035169.2, from coordinate 8,437,384 downwards.
AACCTGGGCTCGCGGTCGACCCGGCTTGTCCTGCGAGTCCAGGTCAAGACTTGAAATGCTGAATCGGTCAGCTAAAACAGATTTCATGAGTTTTGAGTCTGCATTATTTTTTTGAATTCGGCTTCATTCACGGTAGATGAGATCCGGCGGTCATCAAAGATTTACTTAAATGAATCATAATGCAATATAGTTATATGAGAATCTAGGTCAGAATTTTGAAAATCCAAACCCTAGATAGATAATAGACTCAATCAAAATCATATGTACTTTCCAGAAAAGTTTCTCCACATTCATTACTTTAATTTCTCATTTGAATTCCTTGAAGAATAATTAATCATAGCTGCTAATATGTTGCTATCTATCTTTGTCACTAATAATGACATCATTAATGCCTCCCCTAACCAAATTATTAATTATTATTATAGGAGTTTAACCCCAGAAACTCTTGAGTCTATGTCAGCTGTAGCAAAGCCAGCTTTTGTAATTTGTCATTTAACTTGTTGCAGAAGTGGTTTTAACCCTCTTCCATGAAGATGAATTTTTTTTTGTATGCACTAAAAAAATATGGTTAATATAATTAAGCAAAAAATATCTTATAATTATTTTTTATTTTAGAGATCGTTCTTCAACTTATATCAAAATAATAATTTTAATATCACGCCATTAGTGACTAGCAAAATTTTTTAGATATGGTCAGAAATATTAATATGAAAATATTAATATTATTTGAGAGAATTTTTATAATATAAATTATATATATAATTTTATTATAATTATGGGCAAATTTTATATAAATTTCACTATAATCAATAATATTTGATCATTATAAATGCAACAATTATATCGAATAATTTCTCATTATTCAGTTTACTGATGAACATAAAAAAGAACAGAAACAATCAGTCATGGTTCATATTTTGAGATTCAGAAAATAGAGTTTACGATGGGTGTGTAAGTTTCGTCGGCCCTTTTCTTTTTATCTGCAAGTGATGTCTAATCGCCTCTCTATTATAGTGTTATCTGTCTCTGTCACTCAAATCTGTACGTACGGATGCGTCAGAACACCCTTCCACACTAGACGGTCATTTAATTCCCTCGATACGCGTGCTGATAAGGCTACAAAATGACTGGACTAGCTATTCTCTCTCACGTCATATCACTTGGCTGGATTATCTCCTGTTGGGCCCGCTCCTATGAACCATTCGGCCTGTCCATGTGTCCGGGTTTGGATTTGCAGTAGTGGGTCAGTCTATTCGAGGATGGTCTGATAAATTTTGAGCTTATTTTTTTCTTTCGAGCTCGGTCTCATTCCGGATATAGAAAATCCGACGGTCATCTGCGGTGAATTTAAGATGACAACAAAGAGTATCGAAGAATATCACCGAGAAAAGCAACCGGAATTTAAAGGTGGAGTTGGGTATAAAAACCACCTAACTCTGAATTCTTTATGATTATTATTTAAAATTTCCTTAAAACATGAAGAATGAGATAGTCAAATTTAGAGAGAAGAATTATGAAAAAGAAATTAAAGTTGCATATAAATGCTTTTAATGGCAATCAATTGAATCAGTGGTAGAGTTTGGCTGGTAATGGCATGGATTTGTTAGGTTTTGAATGCTCGTCTACCACTGAAATATAAAGTAAACAATCAATAACTCCAACCCATTTTCAGATTTTTAGAGCCTAATTTTCTTTTTCTTTTCCTATGTAACGATCACTAAATGCTTTGCATGCATTTCAATGAAGTGGAAGGTTGAGAATTCAATTCTTGTTTCATCAATAATGGTATTTAATTTTATTTATATTTTTCTTTCACATAAATGAAAAGGTTGCTCTTCTTATTATGAATTTTTTTTGTCAAAAAAAAAATATTTGTCTATGTTGATTTTTAAAATATGCATTAATAATTATATAATTTTTTTAATATCTAAATAAACCTTTAATTATTAGGATGGAGATTAATGAAATGGCCAAACATTCCAATGTTCTTGTCCATTATGATTGCAAACCAAGTCCCATGAAACAAATTTGGTTTAATTTTCATTTTCTTCATTAATCTATAATTTATATAAATATAAATATAAAAAAATAAAAATAATGGAAATTTCAAAAATAGCCTTAGTTTTTTTAAATTATTTACAATAAAAAATTAAAATTTTCTGGCTATTAAGATTAATTTATTTTTAAGTTTACATATAAATCAATTTAGAGTTGAAATATATTTACAGTTCTTTATTCTTACTTAAATACTATTTATTTAAATTTCAAGATTAAATTTAATTTATCGTTAAATTTATTTATTTAATTAACTACTATTTATTTAAATTTAGAATTTAATTTAATTTGTTGTTAAATTTATTTATTTTAAATTTTGTTGTTTGAATATTAATTATAGAGTTCATATAAATTCAAAATTCTTTCCGTCTATTTTTATTTAAATTAATTTTTATTATAATTTAATTTTTTAAAAAGAAAACTATACCTTTACTATGCAACTAAATATGCCGATTTCTATGAAGAAACAAATAAGTTATATATATATATATATATATATATATATATATTTTTAATTCTTTGATTTCATAAAAAATAGAAATGTGTAATACTAATGAAAATTTAATATATTCAAATTAAAAATTTAAATTTACATTTAAATAAAATAGTTATTATTTGATATATAATAATAAATTATATTCTAAATACAATCAATTAAGATAATAATTTCAATTAAGAAATTACAAATAATATGAAATTAAACTCTTTCATTTTATACATAATTTTATAATCTATAACACAATCAATTATTTTATATTAGTACTCATGTTATATTAATTATTTTCTCAAATTTTTAATAATATAAGCAATCAGTACCATATACACACAAAAATTAGTAAGAAATTGTTTAACAATAAGTTAATTCATACATACGGATAAATCTATAAATTGTAAATATTATATAAAAATTAATTATATTTAAAAAAGTTATAACCATTGATGATTGTCGGGCCTCTCGGCGCCGAGCCCATAAAGCCAACCCTTTTAAAACCCACGAAACTTCCTCAGCAGGTCGGTCCAACCCTTTCAGCCTTGACTCAATCCCACAGAGGGAACCTTTCCACTCACAAACCCAGACCCACTAACCATGAGCTCGGCCCGGTGACGTGACAGGAGGAAGGACAGCAGGCCCAGTCACCTCGCAGCCCTGTCTACACGCGGGCCGGAGGGAATTAAATTATCGTCTTGCGTGAAAAGGGCATTTGACGCTTCCGTACGTACGGACCTGCATGACAGAAACAAGTAACACTGTAGCAGAGAAGCCGTTAGGTGTCACTAGCAGACAAAAGGAAATGAATAAAAGGGGAGAGACACCTCCTTCCCTGGGAAGGCAGAGATAACTATTAAAATCCTATTTTCTCTGGATCTCAGAACATCAATTGGCGCCGTCGGTGGGAAACGAAGGAGATCTTTTCATCACTGGAGTTTCCTTTCTTGTAAAACCCACTGAGATCCACAATGGCAAACCACAATAAAAACCACGCTGTTAACACCCCAAATGACCTGAGCTCTGCCCAGGAAGGGCAACAGTTCTCTTTTTCTAGCCCCACAACCCCACCAGCCAACCACCAATGCTGCATGTTCCTTCACCAAGTTCAGCAGGAAACACGCCCCAAAACACCCTCTCCAACCAAGAGCTCCAAACCATAGCCCTTCAACTACAAAACACCGCCCACTGGCTGGAGTAAATAATGCAACAGAGGGGTCTCAATGCCCCGTTAAATGTGTCTCCCGTAGTGGAAGCAATCCCTGTCGTAGAACCTCAACCCACCTTCAACCACCCAGCCCCTCAACAAAGCAGCCACAGAGCCGGAGTAGGAAGCAGAGGAGCTGGTGGAGAGGAACTAATAGCCAGAGTCCACGGAAGGAGGGCAAGGGAGCTTATTGACAATGACAAGATCAGAAAACAACAAAGGCAAGAAATAAACCAAAAAAGAAAGAATAACTTACCATTAGAAGCATCTTCCTGACTGTATCCCCTAACTTCTCCCGAGTCCGGGAGCGAAAAGCCACATGCTCTCAAGTAGAACAGGCTAAGAGGCCGGTGAGGGCAAGCAAGCGTGGGTCTGAAGCCTCAATGACCCCGCTGAACATCCTCTCCAGTAATAGCTCGACAACGCGGCTCGCGGGGCACTAAGGAGTGATCTCATCCGCGTTCAAAACCTCATTGTCCGGGGCAGAAGACAACAGCTCCACAGGCATTTTTGCCTTCTCGGTGGGAGGGAGAACTAGGGCAGGCCGCTCAGACACGCAGGCCTTCTTTGGGGCTGGAACCTCAGCAGGAACCTTCGAGGAAGAAGTTCGCTTGCCAACGGCCTCCTTGACCACGACACTGCTGCTAGCCGAGGTCTTCTTCGAGCGGAGAGCAGCTGAGATGGCTTTGGCCTTTGCCTTGACCACAGAGATACCCCCACCGACTGGGACGACCTCGGCTCCACCTTCAGAAGCACCCCCAACGGCCAAGGGAACCTCGTCGCTTTCCCGAGGAATGCCCCCAGTAGTGGGAACGACCTCATCCTTTCCTTGTGGAACCTCCTGAGCAGATTCTTCAATGGCAACGAGCTCCCAGGAGGCCGATACTGAGGCCGGCTTTGACTTTGGAGCTGCGGGAGACCGGGAGGAGGAGTGAGACCTGCTACGACTAGAGGCCCTAAAAGCTCCCGAACAAGGACCCTTGGAGCCCGGTGCCATAGTACGGGAAGGGGCTGGGGCACGGGAAATGGCCCGACCAGTAGAGTGGGGGGAGATAATCTCAGCGACCTTCTGAGTCGCATCAGCCACTGACAAGCCAGCTCGGAAGGCATCCAGAGCCGCCCTCATGCTCTCCCGAGATAAAACAAAATTCTTCGGGGGCTTGATTTGATCCATGGGAAGTTTGGAAGCTGCAAAAACAGAAATCAAATGAGTTAGAAACATACCAAATAGTAGACAAGAATAAAGGAATATGACACACCAACAAAACTAATACCAACGTCCTTATAGTCCTGAAGACTGGACACAAACATGCACTTCTCGACATCATACTTCTTCTTAACAGAAGTCAGTCTGAAAAGGCCGACCTGCTCGGAGAGGGTCAGCTGAGGGATGTCATTGCTACCAGGGGGCACATCCCTCCAAGGGAGATCTACTTGCCAGGATAGCCCGGAACCCTCCTTTAGCTACACAACGGCGAAACCCTCTGCCCAGCTTTTAATGGAATCTTTGTGATCCGAAAAGATAGACAGTCCTCCCCGGGAGGCAAAATAATAAAAACACTGGCTGGCACAGACCAGTCGGAAGAAGGTGGAAAACAGACGAGCTGTAGGAGTGAAACCCCAGCTCAGACAAACAGACTCGAAGGAGCACATGAAAAGAATCGAGTAAGGGGCAAGCATACGGGGAGTTATCCCAAAATACCGAAAAACCTCGATAAAGAATGGAGTGAAATGAAAAGTTAAACCAAACTCGCACTGTTTGACAAAGAAGACTAGACTACGGTCCCTCTAGGGATCAACGAGACCAGAGACAGGAGGATCGGGAAGGACGATCCTCTCATTGCGATGAGGAGCCTTACTCCGAAATAAAGGAGTATCCAAATACTCTCGAGAAAATAGGATAGCGAGAGAAGAAGGAGTGACAGTAGACTCTAGGTTCATCACATCAGGAAGTTTAGGACCCTCCATGGTAGAACAAGAAACGTACCTTGAAAATGGTTTGGCGAGAATACGAGAGAAATGAAGTGCACAGAGAGCAAGTGAAGGAGGAAAGTTCTGTAAAGATTTGGGGATTTTTGAATTCTAAAGACAGTAAAGCAAAGAAGAGACGTTTTGATGGAACCGTTCTCGAGCCGCACGGTCATTAAGAGAGACTAGATATTTACCCTCTCATCACTCATGTAATAACTGTTGAGAAGGTAAAGGAGCAATTGATGACTGTCGAGTCTCACGCATTCCAGTAGGGGGCCGAGCCCATAAAGGCAACACTGGCCAAAGCCCACGAAGCTTCCTCAACAGGCCGGTCCAACCCTTTCAGCCCTAACTCAATCCCACAAAGTGAACCTTTCCACTCACAAACCCAGGCCCACTAACCAGGAGCTCGGCCCGATGACGTGACAGGAGGAAGGACAGCAGGCTCAGTCACCTCGTAGCCCTGTCTACACGCGCGCTGGAGGAAATTAAATGACCGTCTGGCGTGGAGAGGGCGTCTAACGCTTCCGTACGTACGGACCTGCGTGACAGAGACAGGAAGCACTGCAGCAGAGAAGCCGTTAGGCGTCACTAGCAGACAAAAGGAAAGGAATAAAAGGGGAGGGACACCTCCCTCCCTGGGAAGGCAGAGACAACTATTGAAAACCCTATTTTCTTTGGATCTCAGAACATCAACTATAATTATATATGATGCTAATGATTTAAAAACTTAATAAATACTATAAAGTAGAACTAATGTATTTTAGGAAATGATATAAAAAAATTAAATAAAATTAAATGTGATATTACTTTTTTTATAATATTATCTATATTATATTAATTGATGACGATCGGGTCATGACACTCCGCTGAGCCCATTTTAAGAAAGTCGGGCTTTAATTCTATTAGAGCTCAATGTCGAAGCCTATAGCATATATAAGCATTGGACTTATTTTGATGAGTCGGACTGAGGACAGGGTTACATATAGGGGTCTAGTCACGAATAACCCGTTAATTTCGTGGGATAACAAACCCGTGATGTCCGGACATGTCCACATATGTCTGTACGTACGGCCGGCGTGACTATGACAGGAGGGTACGAGCGTAGGACAGCGGTTACACGTCACTAGAAGACAAAAAAGAAAAAGAATAAAAGGAATCAGGGGAGAAATAAACCAAACTTACCAAAATACACTCTAAGCCTACTCTTATTGGATCTCATACATCAATTAGCACCGCTTGTGGGAACGAAAGAGATCTTTTCATACCAGAATTCTCATTCTCATTTCACCCACTGAGATCCACATGGCCAATCACAGTGAAAATCATACTGAAAATACTCCAAACGAACTGAGTTCAAACAAGAAAGGTCCACAGTTCTCATTTTCTAGCCCAACTGCCCCAGTAAATCAACCGAGGATGGTACATATTGCTATAAAGCTACGCCTTTTGGGTTGAAAAATGCGAGGGTGACATACCAGTGACTGATGAATAAAATCTTCAAAGATCAGATAGGGAGAAATGTAGAGTGTACGTCGATAACATGGTAGTTAAAAGCCAAACTTTCCAGCAACACCTGATTGACTTAGAAGAAGTCTTTCGGGTACTGTAGCGGTACATAATAAGATTGAACCCTGCGAAATGCGCTTTGTTCATCAAAGGAGGAAAATTTTTGGACTACATGGTCAGTCAGAAAGACATACAGCCGAACCCAAAAAAGGTTAAAGCCATATTGAGTATGTCTGAGCCAACTTATGTAAGGGATGTACAGAGGCTCACAGAAAGAGTAGTAGCACTTAACAGATTTATGTCTAGGTTAGCAGAGAGATGCCTACCCTTCTTCAAGAATCTAAGGAAAGTCCCGAATTTCAAACGATCAGAAGATTGCCAAGAGGCCTTCAAAAGCCTTAAGGAATATCTCAGCTCTCCACATGTGCTTAGCAGTCCATTAGTGGGAGAAGAGCTATTGATCTACCTGACTGCATCAGAACAGGCAGTGAGCGCTGTACTAGTAAGAGAAAAGGCAGGAATCCAGAAACCCATCTTCTATGTCAGCAAGATACTTAAAGACGCTGATGTTAGATATATGAACATAGAGAAATTGACATTTGCTTTGTTATTGGCAGTGAGGAAATTCAGGATGTATCTGTAAGACCACCAAGGAGTAGTAATGATTGATCAACCTTTGAAGAAGATCTTACACAGGCCTGAAATTTCAGGATGGATACTAGCATGGTCAGTAGAAATTAGCCCTTACTGTCTCATTTATCGACTTCGGACAGCAATTAAAACACAAGCCTTGGTCGACTTCATAGTTGAATGCTCCTTCAGCACACTTGAGATGAATAGAACAATGCGCTGCCGAGTTCAGTGGAAGAAGGGGAGGGAAGTCAGCACCAGCATGAATTCGTGTGGAATCTGTTTGTAGACGAGGCGTCGAGCTCCACAGGTAGTGGGGCAGAAATTCTTCTGAAAGGACCTGATGAGTTTAAAGTATGTTATGCCCTGCGCTTCGGGTTTCTAGCATCTAATAACATGGCTGAGTACGAAGCCCTTCTGAATGGAATGTAGATAGCCTCAAAAATGGGGGCAACCGACCTCAGAATAAACAACGATTCATAGCTGGTAATGAACCAAATAAAAAGGTATACCAAGCAAAGGATCTAGTAATGCAAAAGTAGCCAAAGTACAAGTCTTGAAGGCCAATGTAATACCCGGCTAGACCCCGGTATCAGAATTCCTACCTTCCGGCGGAATCTCCGTTGGAATCCGGAATTCATGGATGTCGGAGCCTTCTAGAAGGGTAAAATAAATATTTTCTAAAATGTTTTTATATGTTTTATGGTTTTAATGAAGAAAGAAATTGAGTTTTGAAAGAAAAGACCAAGGAGGGAGAAAGCCAGGTTCGGCCGCCGAACTTGGTGCTCTTGCGGAAGCACCTTTGGCCCCCGAAGGTGGCCTGGCCAGCCACCTATAAAAGGCCCCCTGTCCGAAAATGGGCGAGTTTTTTTTCTCTATTTTCGGACAAAGGTGAGTTCTTGACCCTCCATGGTTGATTTTATGTTTTCCTTCAAATCTCTTAGAGTTTTTATGAGTTTTTACCATGTTTTGAAGATTTTAAGCTAAAGATCAAAGTTTTGAAGCTTGGAGACCCCCGGAGCTCGATTTCTCCCAATCTCCAAGTTTGGGTCACATCTCCTCTCAATCTTCAAGAGGTAAGTGTAGATCTCTACCCTCTTTTATGTTTTAAGTAAGTTTTAAGAAGGGATTAAGGGTTTTGATGCATGTTTAGGCTAGTTGTAAAATGTTAGGGTTTATGTACCATTTAGGATAAATGTATGCTAAATGTGATGTTTGTTGGGGTATAGGCTAGTTTTATGCCCCTATATACTTGAAAATGTGTTTATGCATGCTTTAGTATAGTTGGATGCATGTTGGGATATTGGGATGGCTGAATGTGGGATGGCAGAATCGAGTTCTGCCACCTAGAAGGATCCAGGTTCGGCCGCCGAATCAAGGTTCGGCCGCCGAACCTGCCAGGGGAGGCAGTTTTGGCCGCCTAACCTTGCCCCCGAAAGTTGGACTTTCGGCTCTGGAGGGGAGTTTCGGCCGCCGAACCTGCCCCCGAAGGTTGTGACTTTCAGATCTGGAGGGACCTTCGGCCGCCGAACCTGCCGCCGAAAATCCCCTGTCCAACCTTCGTTTGCCTATTTCCTATGCATGTTTTATGATATTTTAGGGAATTTTTTGGAAAGTTGTTTAGAGTCATGTTAGAGTATGTTTGGTCCCTCATTTGAGTCCACCTGTGTAGGATCGGACTTGAGGAACCGAGGTGATCAGCAGTGAGATAGCTGCTACAGAGTTAATTCAGAGTCAGCCAGAGGTGAGTAGAACTAAACTAATCTTTTATTTCAAGAAATGAAATGTTTTAAGTATGCTCATGCATCATGATATTTAACAAGTTATTTGCATTAGAATTCACGAATATGACGCATTGCATTATTCATTGTGGGTGTGGATGGACAACAGGATGACCCATTAGCCCTCTAGATAGTATGTTATGTAATAGAAGTCCTGAGGAGCCCCACCGAGGGCCGGGCACAGAGCTTATGTATGTAATAGAAATCCTGAGGAGCTCCACCGAGGGCCGGGCACAGAGTAGAGGGATTTTTGGGTCAGTCCATCCGTGATGTGAATTGTTTGTGCTATGACGCATCCATGAAAGCATAGGTTTATTATGATATTTTTTATAGTTCTGCTCACTGGGCTCTTGTAGCTCACCCCTTTCCCCTAACCCACAGGTTTGCAGGGTCAGAGTTAGCAGGATGTCAGCAAGGGTAATGGCTATGTTATGTAATAGAATAGTAGTGGACATGTAAGGTAATGCAATGTAAAGTAATGTAATGAGGATTAGTATTGTGCTTGGCCCTAATGTATGGTTAATCCCTGTTGGTACATGATCTTTATGAAATGTTTTAATGATGAGATATGTTGAACCAAGCTTGATGTATGTTATGTTGACCCACTAGAGCATTTGATGAGGGCTCTAGTAAGGGGTTTTTATATTTACAGTTATGGTGCATGCACAGGTCAAGCTTGGTATATGAAAAGTTTTAAAGTTTTTATGAAAATGTATTATCATGTATGGGTTTTATCAGATGTACAAGATGTATAGTAGGCTTGCTACGGGTCCCAGCGACCTTAAGTCGATCTGGACCGTAGCGCCGGTAGCGGTCCGGTTTCCAGGCCGTTACAGCCAAGCTCGGTGAGCAAGGAATTATGGTCGAATATAGGTGAATACCTCGAGAGGAAAATGAAGAAGCTGACTTGCTCAACAAACTGTCTATAGAAGAGCTAGAGCAACTGCTAGATACTTCATATGTGTAGCAAATCGACATCCCAACTTTTGAAAAGCCCGCCTCCATTATGCAAGTTGATGAAGAACAAAGCTGGATGACCCCATACCTTGAGTATCTCAAGATCGAAAAATTGCCCAAAGACAAGGCAGAAGCTCGAAGAATTACAACTAAAGCCACTAATTACCAGGCGATTAGAGGGGCTCTATATCAGAGAGGGAAGTCCAGCCCATGGTTAAGATGTGTAGGACCGGAAGAGGCATTCAAGAACATTCAAGAGATACACCAAGGAGTCTGTGGAGTTTATGAAGGAGCGACCACATTAGCGAATAAGATTTTTTCGGCAATGGTATTACTGGTCTACAAGGAAGAAAGAAGCCAGTGAATTTGTGAAAAAATGTGATATTTGCCAAAAGTTCGTCAATGCCATCAACAGCCTGGCTACACCACAATCAAGTATATCAAGCTCGCGGCCGTTCTCGTAGTGCGGAATAGACATTCTGGGACCATTTCCTAAGACTATAGGGCAGAAGATGTTCGTGATTGTAGTTGTAGAGTGCTTCTCCAAGTGGCCCGAGACAGAGGTCGTGCCCACCATCACGGCCCGAAAAGTGAGAGAATTTGTGTGGGGCAATATCATCTGCCAGTTTGAGATATCCAGAATACTCATATCAGATAACAAAAAACAATTTGACTACAACTCTTTTCGGGATTTCACCAGAAACATGGGTATATGGCACAAATTTTCCTCAATAGCTCGTCCGCAGACGAATGGCCAAATCGAGATGACAAATCGAGCTATCTTCCAAGGGCTAAAAAAACGGTTAGACGGAGCTAAAAAGAATTGGGCAGCCGAACTGCATAAGCATCTTGTGGGCATTCCGAACTACACCTTAGACACCGATAGGAGAGACCCCGTTCGCACTAGTATTCAGGACAGAAGCTATGGTTCCATAAAACTGCAGATCCCCACTCACTGAATTCAATTCACTGATGAAAACACTAATGGTGAGAAATTAAGAAACAACTTAGATGCCCTAGAGGAAATTAGGGATGAAGCACAAGTGTGGATAGCCGCTTATTAGCAGAAAGCAGCTCGGTACTACAACCAGAAAGTCCGGAGGAGAAACCTGAAGGTTGGGGACCTAACCCTGAGAAGACTAGAAGCCACAGGAAAAAGAGCTGCTGTTGGAAAACTAGCCCTGACCTGGGAAGGACCATTTAGAATCACCAAAGTCATCAAACCGAAAGTATACAGAATTGAAGATTTGCAGGGAAATCCAAAACCTCATGCTTAGAACATTCAGCACTTAAAGAGGTATTTTCCACAAAGATCTACAATGTAACTATTGTATTGAAAATATGAATAAAGTCATTTTTTCTACTCCCAAAACTTCTGAACAAATGATGAAGACCTCAATGAGGTGGATGACCAATATTGGAAATAAGACTGCTGGCACCACAAAACCGATTGAAAAGACAGAGGCCGTGTCCACCATCACGGCCGGAAAAGTGAGAGAATTTGTGTGGGGCAACATCATCTGCCAGTTTGAGATACCCAGGACACTCATATCAGATAACGAAAAGCAATTCAACTATAACTCTTTTCAAGATTTCACCAGGAACATGGGTATATGATACAAATTTTCCTCAGTAACTCATCCGCAGACGAATGGCTAAACTGAGGTGACAAATCGAGCTATCTTTCAAGGGCTGAAAAAATGGTTAGATGGAGCTAAAAAGAATTGGACAGCCGAACAGCATAGCACTTTTTGAGCATTCCGAACTACACCTCAGACACTGATAGGGGAGACCCTGTTCACACTAGCATTCGGGACAGAAGCTGTGGTTCCATAAAACTGCAGATCCCCACTCACTGAGTTCAATTCAGTGATGAAAATACCAATGGTGAGAAATTAAGGAATAACTTGGATGCCCAGAGGAAATTAGGGATGAAGCACAAGTGCGGACAGCCGCTTATTAGCAAAAAGCAGCTCGGTACTACAACCATAAAGTCCGGGAAAGGAACCTAAAGGTTGAAGACCTAGCCCTGAGAAGACTAGAAGCCACAGGAAAAAGAGCCGTTGTTGGAAAACTAGCGCCGACCTGGGAAGAACCATTTAGAGTCACCAAAGTCATCAGACCGAGAGTATACAGAATCCAAGATTTGCAGGGAAATCCAAAACCTCACGCTTAGAACATTCAGCACTTAAAGAGGTATTTTCCATAAAGATGTACAATGTAACTATTGTATCAAAAATATGAATAAAGTCATTTATTCTACTCCTAAAACACTTTTAAACAAATAATGAAAACCTCAATGAGGTGGATAACCAGTCTCAGAAATAAGACTACCGGCACCACAAAACCGATTGAAGAGACGAACTTCAATGAAGTGGATGACCGGTCTTAAAAATAAGACCGTTGGCACCATAAAACAAGTTGATGATACAAAAACCTCAATGAGGTGGGTGACCAGCCTTGGAAATATGACCGCTGACACTACAAAACAGGTTGAGGAGACGAAGACCTCAATGAGGTGGGTGATCGGCCTTGGAAATAAGACCGTTGACACCACAAAACTGGTTGAGGAGATGAGGACCTTAATGAGGTGGGTGACCGGTCTCGAAAATAAGACCGTCTGCACCACAAAATCGATTGAGGAGATGAAAGCTTCAATGAGGTGAATAAGACCACCAGCACCATAAAACCGGTTGAAAAGACGAAGACCTCAATAAGGTGGATAAGACTGTCGATACGATAAAACCGGTTGAGGAGATGAAGGTCATGTTGAAGGCCCATACTAGTAAGGCTATAAGCCAAAAGAAATGGAACAGAGATACAATGCTAACCTCAAGAAAGGACCTCGACACCCCTAAGGTCTAAAGGAAAATAAAGTTAAGACATAGTGCCGACCTCCAAAGAGAGCTCGACTCAAAGAGAAATAAAGTTAAGGCATGGTGTCAACCTCAAAAAAGAGCTCGGCACCCCTAAAGCCTAAAGGAAAATAAAGTTAAGGTATAATATTGACCTCCTAAGAGAGCTTGACTCAAAGAAAAATAAAGGCATGGTGTCGAGCTTAAAAAAGAGCTCAGCACCACTAAGGTATAAGGAGAGATAAGGTTAAGGCGTGATGCCGGCCTTAAAAAAGACCTTGACACCCCCAAGGCAAAACTGAAATAAAACTAAGTCCAGGTACTGACTCCAGAAATGGACACTAGTCCCCCAAGACACTGTTTCTTCTTCCCTCGTAAGGAAAAGGTACAACTTTGGGACAATATGAACCAAGACAGAGAGCTGCATGAAAACTAGGGTAATAACAAAAAAAAAAAATCAAAAAACTAGTCTTTGGAGCTAAATCAACCTGGAGTAAGAGCTCACAATCCGACCATCTAAAGGCTCCAGGGGAACAGAAGGCATAAAAAACTAAGGCATTCAATAAACAAAGTACAAAATGCAATAAGTTGGATGCTTTTACAAGCAAAATATCACACAAGTAGCTAGCTCAGCACAGCTCACAAATAACATACACAAAAAATAATCTAAATATGAAAATACAAATGAAATTCGAATGGACAAGAAAAATAAAAGCAAACAATGGAAAAATAATAAAAAAGTTCAAAATTTTATTAATACAATCATTCCTTCCCTACACCGTTAGAATGGGTTACAAAAGCAGCAAGGAAAGGAGGAGTATAATTAACTAGGTCATTTACACGATTACCCTCCTGCAGTCCAGGGAACAAGGAAGGAGGGTTCTTGAGTAGAGAATTGTCGTCCTCTCCGTAGCAGACCTCCTCGCCATCAGAATCGAGTTCGGAGGCTTGCAGGTCAGCCAACGGAGTGGAGGGGGCATCACGAGCTGCTTTGAAGCCTTAGTTGAAGCCTGAAGCGAACATGCGAAAGGTCTCCTTATATATTCTTTCCTTTAGCTCCGTCGAGCACTTGTACTCCTCCAACCACGCTGTTGAATTTTCTCCTTCAGCTCTGCAGAGTCCTTGTACTCCTGCAACTGCAATTCACAGGACTGCTGAACCCTATTCTCTATAGCCCGGGCATTCCTTAGTAAAGAAGCACACCTCTCCTCCAGGGCAGAAACCTCTTGGCAGAGTTGCCTCTACTGAAGCCAGGACTCCTCCGCTGCTAAAGTCATGCCCTTCAAGTCTTTGATGTATTTGTTGAGCTACTGCTGGAGGACAGTAGCATGAGCCAAGGCCTCGTCGCGCTGATGACAGGTCTCCTTCAAAGTAGATAGTTGTGCAAAGGCTTCATCTCGCTGAAATTCTACCGTAAAAGCTCGTTGGGAAGCCCTGGCAACCTCCTCCCTCATCTCTCCTAACTGCTTGGTGAGGTCCTTGATTTACCCCAAAACTCAATAATGTGCTCACGAGCCTCACTAGTGGCAACCAGATTCTCATCCCGATGTGCCTCAGTAATACACTGGTCCATCGAGCTCTGGAGAGACTGGTTTCGGGCATCGATCTCTATAAACATGCCAAAAGCCTACCACAAAAAAGAAAAAGTAAAGTTAAGAAAGCTAGAAGATAAAAAAACACTTTCAAGAAAGACAAATAACTTACCACGAGTAATATCTCCCTCAGACCATCCTTAAGATCCTCCAAGGAGTGTCAGCTAAAGACTGCCTGCTATTTGGTATAACAGGCTAAGTGGCTGACAAGGGCCAGGAAGCAGGGATCAGAAGCATCTGGGAACCCCCCTAAATATCCTCTCACACACCATCCCGGCCATAGAAGCTACCATAGACTTAGCAGTCACCTCAGCGGCATTCAATAGCTCATTGTCCGGGGCAGATGACAAGTGTTTCACTACCTTTTTCCCCTTATTAATGGGAGAAGAAACGACTACCCCTGTAGGTTCCAAAGTCCGGGCACGCTTAGCAGCCCTGCCTTCTATTATGATAGCACCTACAGCTTGAATGGGTGGGACATCCAAGGTAGCAGTCCTGATGCCCTCCTTCGAGCTGCTCTCAGCCGACTCACTAAGCATGATGGACTCCTTAGAAACTTCCTTTGAATAAGGGGAAACCTGGGAAGAAACCGGCGCTTTTGGAGGGACTAACATTCTGGATGTCGCTGAACGAGAGCCCTTCGATACAAACATTAAAGTTAGAGGAGGAGCAGGAGCAGAGCAACGAGCTGAAGATGCAAGATCTGTGGCCTGGAAAACCTCTTTGGTCACATCAGCTACTGACTTGTTGGCCTTAAAGGCAGTCAGAGTCACCTTCATACTCTCTCGAGACAGAGTGAAGTTCTTGAAAAGCTTGATGGAGCCCATCAGCATAGCAAACACTGAAAAGAAAATATCAGTCCAATCAAAACCCAAAACAACAAAAGAAAAACATAAAAAGAAAAAAAAAACAAAGAATACTAGCTTCCTGACAGTCTTGCAGATTAGACATAAACATGCACTTCTCGACATTATATTTCTTCTTCACGAAGGTTGATTAGAGAAGGCAAATTTGGTCTACTAGACTTGGCCTAAAGAAGTCATTATAGCCCTGAGAAACTTCTCCCCAAGAAAGATCGATATCCCAATTAACCCTCGACAACCACAAAATTTTTTGTTCAACCTTTAATCGAGTCCTTATACTCAGCAAATATAGACAACTCAAACGAGGGACCAAAGTAATAAAACTTATGGGTAGACCTAACAAGATAGAAAAAAGTGGAAATAACTCGATAGAAAGGGCAAAATCCAGCACAGACAGATGGACTTGAAACAGCACATAAACAGCATACAGTTAGGGGATAACATCTCAAGAGTCGCCCTAAAATGATGAAAAATCTCGATAAAGAAAGGGGTAAAAGGGAAGGTCAGCTCTAAGTTACACTGTTTGACGAAAAAAACTAAGTTATGCCTTGTTGAGCGTCTATCAAACCTACTAGCGGTGGGTAGGGGAGAACAATTCGTTCATTAGGCAAAGAAACCCTAATTCTAAAGATGGTAGTGTCAGAATAGTCGCGAAAAAAGTAGTGAGAGAAGAAAGGAGTAACAAAGGGAACCAGATCCACTACATCGAGAATTCTAATAAAAGTCATGAGAGGAGTAAGACGTACCTCGAATTAGAAAATCAGGAATTATAGAAAAGAGAAAGAACAAGACAGCAGAAGCAGTGCAAGAGGCAGAGCAACGAGTGAAAGCAAGAGTGTAAGTTTGAAATGGGTAAAAGCGAAGAAAAGATGTTTTGACAAAACTCTCATAGAGCCACGCGATAATAATTGAAATCTCAAAATTTATCCCTCATTAGTCATAAAATAATTAATAAGCAGGTAAAGGGACACTTGATTACGACCAGGCCTAAGACGCCCCTGTCATGGCTGATTCCATACTAGAAAAGTTGAGTCTTAATTCTATTAGACCCAATGCTCGGGACTACTCCATATATAAGCTCTAGACTTGCCCTGGACTAGCTTTGACGAGCCAGGCTGGGTGCAGGCCTACATGTAAACAACCTGATCACAAATAATCCATTAGTTCCGTGGGACAACAGAGCCCGTGA
Source organism: Manihot esculenta (assembly GCF_001659605.2). NCBI lineage: Eukaryota > Viridiplantae > Streptophyta > Magnoliopsida > Malpighiales > Euphorbiaceae > Manihot > Manihot esculenta. The sequence continues at coordinate 8,420,288 of NC_035169.2, read as the reverse complement.
TGTCCGGGATCATGTCCACCTGACACCATATGGAATTAAATAGCCCCCTGACAATAGAAAATAATGCAGTACTTCCGTACGTACGACCAGCATAACTATGACAGGAGGGTACGAGCGTAGGACAGCAGTTACACGTCACCAGAGGACAAAAAAGAAAAGAAATAAAAGTAGGGGAAGAATAAATCAAACTTACCAAAATCCACTTTGAACCTATTTTTACTATTTTTACTGGATCACATACATCATTAATTATCTTTTATTTTTTAAAAATTATACATTGTATTGTATATATAATTAATAAAAACTATATATAAATAAAATAAATAACGAATGTATAACAAGTACAAATAACGTACAAATCACATTTAAAAATTAGTTTTTATAAGTATTTTGAGCATAAAAAAATGAAAAAAAATATATTTTTTATCAAACAAATGAAACCCTAATCTCCTTAATTCATATGCTTATATATGTTCTAAGTTTATATAGGATTCGCATGTGAATTTGCTTATTATGCAGAACTTCATAATGCTTAAAGAGTGAAGGAAATGGTTATAATAAATTAATTGAATACAAAATTTTGAGAGATCCAGAAAGTCAGGGTCAACTTTCAATTGAGTTAATGCTCATAGACTATTTTTTGTTGCATTGAATAGAGAAGATGACTATGTAAATGGAAGAAAAATAACTTTCAGAAAGAGTTTCACAAAAGATTGTACCATAACATGCCTTCAATTTAAACATCTTATCTCGTACTGAGTCCGCATTAGAACCCCTTTTCTTTTTCTACACCAAAAGGTTAGTAAAATCATGATAAACCAGTTTCTAGTAGTGTAAGCTCTAATTATCAAATATATTTTTAATAGCAATTTATTAGTTGAATATAAAATTAGGCACTCTAATTATCAAACATAACCAATTGGGTAGAAGTAAGGTAAGCTTGCCATAATTTCTACAAAAAAAAAAAAAGGGTAAGCTTGAAATTAGTATTTACTGTTATTTCACACCCACAAAGCATTTTTTATTCACTTTTATAGATATAAACTTATAAATAAGCCAAGTAAATAACCTCCCCAAATTTGATTTATAATTTTACCAAATAAATAGCCATAATTGCTTTGAAAGGTCAAATCAAGTGCAGAAGGAAAATTTCTAAGTTTTATGTTTTTTCAGTTAGGTTCCTCAAATGGCAATACCAAACTACTTTGGTCAATTTTTTTCCCTTTAGAATCCAAATTCAATAATTTTAGCAGAGCCTTATCTCACTGGCATAAATGGGTGATATAAATACAAAGTTATCGAAAACTGACTTGAAAAATAATACAAAATTTATGCAGTTTGGCCCCTTGGTGGCTCTCATTAAACCACCAACTTAATACCCATTTACTCATAGTAGCTCAAAATTTATTATATTTAACCAAAGGTCCAGTCATTTTTAATACTATTTTATATATGTAACTGATAGAAATAGCAGGAATTTTATATTACAAACTATTCTAATCTCAATAAATATTACTACCTCATTCTCAAAAACGTACGTTTAGTTTCTCTCTTTTTTCTCTTAGCAAATTCTTGACTAAATCATTTCTCTATCTGTATCTACTCAAGGTTTTTTCCTTAGTGGTTAATGAAGTTATCAAATCACCTAAATTATAAGAAAATACTTGTCAATTTAATTAAATTACCACTTAAATCTCAACTATAGAGAAACTTGTTCAAATTAGAGTAATCATGTGAGATAAATGATAATTCAGTCAAACTATGGCATATTTTTGTCATTATTTAAATAATAATAATAATAAAAAAAAGAGAAATCATTAGTTATCATAAATTTACAAATGGAAAAGCAAGGCTAGATACCTTTTTGCCAGAAATACTTTGACTCCAGCAAAACCCAATGAAGAGAGAGTCATACTGAAAAACTCTTACCCTGTGAAATATGAATCCAAGTGCTATGACAACCATAACAATTGCCATTTTCGAATCTCAACCTTATATTAAAATAAACAAAATTGCACTAATTAATATAATATTTTCTCATGTGGGTGTGTTTTTAAGATTTTCTTTCTTTTTCTTCTTGGTTGTTTTTTTAAAACATCCATAATCATGGTAAGTTTTTTCCTTAAATCATTTTAATCTAATTCCTACTTCTGCTCAACTACATTCTGTCGTATTAGGTCATTTAGATATTTTTTTAGGATGTCCTCCGAAAGACCTGTCTCACCTATGATAATAAATATTATTAAAAAGATATTAATTATAATTATTAGTAAATTAATTATCCAAGTGCTTTCTTAAGTCACTTGGGTTTTACTCTTAACTCACTTATATTTTACTCTCACCCGACGGTTTTAGAATCACCCGTAATAATAGTTTTTAAATTCAATTTCGTCAACTATAGCAAAAGAAAATGACGGGAAAACTTATATTCATTCAATAGTTAAATAATTGCCTCCTACTTTTTATTGGATTTTTTTAATGTAATAAAAATAACTATTAATAATAGTAACACATAATAATAGACAAATCATTATGAAATTCTTGAATTTTTATAAAATTAACTAATTTGATCCTATTTTAAAATTACTCAATTAAAATATTTTCTGTTAAAAAATTATTTACAGCTTTAAATTATTTATATTATTTAATCTCTATAATTTTAATGATATATATACTTTTAATTTTTATAATTTTAAATATTTATATTATTTAATTTCTTTAACCAAGTTTAGAATAAGTTGATTAACATTTTTTTTACAGACAGACTAAAACAATTTGATTTTACAAAATACAGAAATAGTTTAATTGATTGATTTAAAATAGAAATAAATTAATGAATTTTCTAAAAATTTAGGGACTTTATAATAATTCTCCTTAATAATTACTCATTCCATAATTTTTATCTATTTTACTTTTTTAAAGAAAAATAACATTTTTTATTAGTTTTTTAATTATATTATTCTTAAAAATATTAAATTTTATTAAATACTAAACGATAATTTAATTAATAAGAAGTTATTTTTAAAATAAGATAAAATTAAATAGGATTATAATAGTGAATTTATATATTAACTATATATAAAAGATAAAAATGAACAATGATTTTGAGATAGTAAAAAAAATAAATAAAAATTATGAGACAATAGGAAGGAGTATAATAATAATAATTATGGAAAAAATAAATAAAATAGATGAAGCATGACACATAAGCTATTACCCAGTCGACTACAAACCAGCAAGGGTAAATGATATTAAGAAGAAATACAAGGATGTTATAGACATTTACCAACTTCTTTCTTTTATCTAGAACAGAGAACATTTGCTCTTCCACTTGCTTCAAATATTAATCTGTTGTTGTTTCCTATGTAATATTTGAGTGTTGCCATTTAAATTTTTCCGGTGCTGTTCGATTTCAATTTCTTTGTGTGCTGTTGGGTATTTAAATTGTGTTTATCTGTCATGGTTACTTTTATTTAGTTGACATTTATTTTCCTGGCGGTTTCTATTAAATTCTTAGGTGGTGCTAGTTTCAATTTATATACATATATATAAAGATTATTTCTAGAAAAAAAAAAAAAAGACCATATTTTTAGCTAAAAATACCTTAAAAGCCAGGGATTTTCTCTGTGGCGTAAGATTATGGAGAACTCTACATCATATGAGAATAAGTTTCACAATCTAATGATAACATATTTGTATAAAATTTAATTAGTTATATATAAATCTCAATAAAAATATTAAATTTAATATATATATATATATATAAGCTCGTTCACGTCTGAGATTGAGCTTATATTAGACTCACCCTTTTATGTGCTACATTGCTCTCAAAGACTTTAAAACACCAACCCTCCTCCCTAAAAGCAATGAATGAAGGATTGCTGCAATTTGTAATTGCGATATTTACTCCAATTTTCCCACTTCTGCATACTCCTTGGGATTTTTCAATTCATTAATACATTTCCTGGCCTCAATTAACAGCCTTCTTCCACCAATACTTCAATTCAATTCAATTCTCTCTCTCTTTACACCCTCCACCTCTCCCCCATAATTAATTTAAGCTTTAAAGAAAACCCCATCTCTCTCCCTTCATTTTCCTTATATATAATGGTCTTACAGGTTGAAACCCACCGACACCAAGATCATTTTCATGGTGCTAGAGTTGTTGGTCATGATTCAAGCCTAGCCACTAGTCTCCTTCTCACCCTTGATCTTTTTCATAATATTAAAGTCTCTTCTTCCCCCTATATTTGAATTAGAAGCGTCCTCTTCTCTGCCCTTAGGTTGGCTGAAGTTCCTGAACCGAAGGTATTATTCATGACCATGTTTGAACTATGTCTGTATCTTATCTGTTGTGTTCTGTTAGAGCGTTTAGTTGCTAATTTAACTCTGTTGGTTCTGTTTTCAGACAGGTGAAATATACTAACAAAGCACGCCAAAGATGAGCCAAAGAAATGGCAACGCACCCAAGCTCGACCTGAAGCTGAACCTATCACCACCAAGGGCTAACCCTATAGTGGAGTCACCAAGCCGATCAGCGACAGTGTCACCAACATCACCACCAAGCTCATGTGTGTCATCAGAAACGAACCCAGAACCAGAATCTAACAGCCCTGAGGCTACTTCGATGGTGCTTGTGGGATGCCCTAGGTGCCTCATGTATGTGATGCTCTCAGAGGATGACCCTAAATGCCCCAAATGCAAGAGTACTGTGTTGCTTGATTTCCTGCATAACAACACTGTGCAGTCCAAGAACAGTTGAAAAACATTATAGGGCTTCCTTCTGCTGATTCTGCTGCTATTAGGACTAGTAAACTTTCCTATATTCTCCAGGTAGTGCTACTTGGGCTCCAGTTTTTTGCATCTCCATTCCTTGCAAGAATACTGCAGGAAATGGAGAAATTTAGAAGGGGCTTGGAGCCCAAGTAGCACTATATCCTCTATCCCTCTTTCTCTCATATATTTTATTTCTAACCTTTTTCTAGTCATAGAACAAAGAATAGGAGCTGTTTGGACTTAGAGGTAGTATCTGCGTGTTTTTTTTCGTTTCAGCTTTCTTCCCTCTTTTGCAGAAGACAATGTAATCGTGTTCCTTGCAGCAGCCAAATATTCCTATGAATGTTAGGTACTTTATGATTTTATCCTGTGCAGTTTTTTTTTTTTAATATTAGCCTTTTGCATTTTAAGTTTATTTTATCTCACTTCCAATCAGAAAATGCCACGTTCATAATTACCAGGCAGTGCAGCAATGCCCATGTCATCTAAAATAATGGGAGAATAAATAATCAATCAATTTAATATGCATAGTCATGGGATGGGTAAATCTATAACTGGAAATAAGATACTTTTGTACTTGAAGAACAGTTTTAGAAGATGACAGTGGGACAACTCATGCCCCACAGTTACCACCATATGCTTATCTCCACCTAATGAAAGATTATATGCTAATAACAAAAGATTAAGAGCTAAACTAGAATGGAGAATACATGAAACAACATCAGTGCAAAGAATATCCTAATCAACAAGCAACAAACACATGATCAGGAAAATGCTCTTGGTTTTTCTGTTTCAATTCAAAAAATGAATTTGGAACCTCAAAATCTGTAGAAGCACATAGGGTAAGTGACAAGGCTATGAACAGATTCCCTGGTTATGCAATACAGAGTTACAGACGAACATTGTAACGGTCAGAAGGGCAGATAAGCACAAGATATATTGTTGTAATGAATTATTTTAACAGAAAGAAGAAAATAATTATAATATGCTATTTAAGGATAAATAGGGTAATACAGATAGGGCAAAAGAATTTTAGTTGAGGGGAAAATATTAACGGTAATTAAGTAAATGAAGAAGAGGTTAAAGAGGGGACGTTGGGTAGTTCGAGCATTGAAAAAAGAGGGACTATATAAGATTGAATGACTATTAAAAACAAATAAATGCAAGAGTAATTGAGACAGTTGAGAATAATAAGGGTATTACGTCAGATGATAAATACAAATTTAATTCCACCTTCACCTCTATTGTTCAATCTTTTCTTTTGCTTTCCTTTTCACTAGCTTTTCTCATTACTCGATAAATGCCACCTTTCTGGGGCCATTCTCTATTTTGGTAAGAAACCTTCTCTACGACTCTTTCTTGTGCACGTTCTCACTCTTTAATTGTATCTTTTTCTATCCTGCTTCCTTAACTCTCACATAATGCTCTCTCTCTCTCTCTCTCTTTCTCTCTCTCTCTCCCCTCTCTCTCATATATTGTTTTATAACATTAGAAAGCCCAGGGAACCATATCAAGTTTACCAGATTTTTGAAGCATGATAGTAAAATGTCAGAAAAGAGTATGTTCAAACCTTCAATTCCAGTGAATATTTATTATTCAAATAACCTCCAAAAAAAAATGTTACTTTCGTCCCACAAAAGTATGTTTATGGAATATAGTTTAAAGAAATAAATTTTGCTTTTTCCTACGATACATTCTATTTATATTGCTCAATTTAAAAATTAAATAACTCATAATAAATTATTCTTGAAATTAATAAACTTTATTTTTTTAGTGCATTAGGCCTCCATTTATTTCACAGGATGTAAACGTTTGTGCACTCAAGAAAATCAGTCAATAGAAAATACTTTACTGGTCAAAGATAAAATATAGTCATTTTTAAAAAAAATAACTTCCTCTAGAGAAAATAAAAAGTCATTTTCTAGACTTTATGAATCTTATTAACACTGTTATATATGTATTTATTAATATTTTTTATTTTTAAATTACAATAAAAATGAAAATAAGTTATTTTTTTGAAAAATATTTTCCATGAAAAATATTGTGGAAAATGTTTTTCACCAAAAATCTTTTCCACAAGCAAGTTATTTTCCGCAAACAAAGGAAACCTAAACAAGAACTAATAAATATAGCATCTTCTAAAAAAGAAAATAGCTTATAATTTAGGGTAGATAAAAAATGAGTGTTTGTGGGAAGAATGGAGTAGCATAAGCAAGTGTATCATACACATTAGAATGACCAGCGGAAACAAATAAAATCACGTCATACTGCCCAAGTGGACACAGGAAAGAAGGCCACAGCACACAACCACGCAATCAGAAATCATCATTCAAAGGTTTTACATAGAGACTTTGAAAATAGTCCGAGACTTAAAATAGTCCATGCCTCAAAAAATGAAATTAAGCACCACCACCTAGTGTTATCAAAGTTGGGACCATTCTTTAATGGCTGGTTTGACTAGCTAACGTTATATAGACCAAGTTGCCAGACCAAGCGCTAGTGACATTTTTCTATTTGAAAAGTCCAATACAGATCCAGATAGATAAAAAATATCCTTGTCAAATCTATAAATGAAAAATCCAATTCAAGATCATTATCCAATGACATCCCTGACAAATCTACAAGTGTCTGGAAACTTTTTCTAAATTTGTACATATCCATTATCAAGAGAATCCATATACTAAGAACATTGTGGCGATAAAAATAACATTCCAAGGGCATTGTTGTGTATTGAGTGTTTGCCTGTTTCACATGCATATCAGTTGTATGTGCATCTGTTAGCAGCTATTTTTAGTTTTGACTTGGCCTAACTAGTAATTCAATAAAATTTTCATCCGTTTAACTCAAACTTATAGAAAATATGAGAGAAGAAAAATCCGACAATATCCGTTGAATGATCAGTAATATCAATCTTAAGACTTAAGGTAGTAATTACTAGAAAGAATGAACTAACCTTAAAATATCATGCTAGACTGCTGGAGTTTATGATGAACTCTTGAGCCTTGACAGTGGTGGCCATCAATTTTTTTCATGTAAAGAAAGTGAGCAGAAGATGCTCCTATGACCATAAACTGAGCACAAAAGTCAAATGGAATCCTCAAATTCTTAACAAATTATGTGAAAGACCTGCAGTTAAGATCAGAAAAAGTGAAGAAGGGTGAAAACCAAAGGTTAATCAGAAAAAATTTACATTTTGGATTGATCCATAATACCTGTAAATTATGTCCTTTTTTTCCTGCATTGAGAAATTACCAACCTGCAGCTATAAAGCAATCTTAAAATAATCTCCTTATTAGACAAGGGAATACAAAAGAAGAAAACAGATGAAAAGCATCAGTTGCTAAAATATTACGATCTGAGACTAGGCATGCAATCAACAAAACAGAAAACAGAGCGAGTATAAATACCAATCAATTATATGTCCATGCAACTCCATTTTACATCATATAAGCAAAATACTCAAAATCCTTTATGTAATGTTTTCAAGATTTGACAGTACATTAACTCTCAAAGCCTAATCTATTATCAAAATATGGTTCTCAGAACAAACTAAATGAGTTAATCTCGAATCAACTACCCATAATTGGATTATAAATTTTCTACATCAGTTAAATAATACAGCACTTGGAAAATTTACACAGATGAAGCATTTTAGCCTTCCCAATGCATGCAAGTCAACAAAGCCACTTTACCAAACACCTTAGGAGTCGTGCTAAATATTGAAACCAATATAAGGACATGATTTGAAACTCCATTTCTGAAAGAGCAAAGGCAATAAGAGACCATGAAACCACTATTCAACATGGATGAAGAGGAAAGTAGGCAAAAATATAAAGGACAAATTTCCATTCAAAACATTTGCCACAGGCAATGGATCAAAACTAGCAATAACAGCTGTAGTTTTCTGAAAAGTGGTTTTCTAAGTTCAGAAATATCGTAGCACCAGACGCCATTCCACTCAGGAATAAAATGAGTGAGCTTCAACTTTGTTCATGCATAGTATGGACCACATGAAATGAAACAAAATGGCTGGTTTAATGCAAGGTCAGTATTAAGCATATATCAAGTCCGCAAACCAGTAGTGGGTCCCTTGTAGCACTCCTGATGTACTAAAAATGCACCACTCTCCCTTGTTCCTTGTAGATTTGCTTTTGACCACTTCAATGAAGCTGTACTGTAAGCACAGCATCTTAAAAACAAACTGATGCATCTACATTGTCACTCTGATTCTTCTCTTTTCTTTTTTTTTTTTTTCTTTTTGAAAATAACAGATCTTTGATTTGAAACTTACAATCTAAAACAATGGACTGTAAAACTTCAATTGAAATTGCACTCTGAACATGTTTGGGCCTAATGAAGGAAATCAAAGTAACTAATAAAATCTTTCACCCCTCCCACAAACATTTCTCCTTGATCTCTTACGAACCTTGAAAACTCTGTTTGCAGTGATGTTAATGTTTTACAATTCAGGACAAAGAGCAGAAACTGAAAATGAAAATCTGAATGAAGCCTGCCTGCAGTCAGAAAATAGAAAACTCAATCTAATGAGCCTGCATGTTTACAGCAACTTTTTTTTTTTTACCTTCAATAGCATCATTTCGTCAAGCAATCTTACTGGTAATTACTGTTAAGCTGCTGAATAGTTGGAAAGAAAAAGTGTACTTGCTGATGAATTTTAGTTAAATAACTTTGCTCAGAATTTCACCATTAATTATATATTCCAACATCGGAGAAACGAGTATCCTAAACTAGTGAACTTTGACAAGGTTGGAATACTACAATTAACATTAAGCAATGACTTCTGTTGAATCCCACATCGGTTGTGGAAAGGGGTAATGTGCCCCTTATATGAGTCATAGGTACTCCTCTCCCTTGAGCTAGCTTTTGGGGTGAGTTAGGCCTGACCCAAATTTAACATGGTATCAGAGCCTCTCCATCCGATGTTGGGCGCCCCATAAATGTGCCACGCACCAGTAAAAATTCTGGGCGTGAGGGGGTGTCCCCTTGAGCTAGCTTTTGGAGTGAGTTAGGCCTGACCCAAATTTAACAACTTCCATGCAATTCTATCCTACAGACGAACTGTTAAATAAGAAGGCACTCAATGGTCTCTATAATATTCAGTGGGAAGAAGTTTTATGAACAGAAAAGGGATTGAATTACAGCTGAGGAATTAAGAAGATCCACTAACAGCATTAAAAAGAACACCAGAGGAAGCCTCATTAAATCAGGAACAAAAGAAAAGTACTAAATTCAACTTCATTTTATGACATGTACAAAATGCAGAACACCCAAGCTCAGAAGCAACCTTCTAAATACAATAGTATGGATTCTAAAAGTTCAATAGAACACTTTGAAAATGAGAATGAGAAACATATTATGAATTAAGTTACCTTATCAAAATTTCTCCTTAATTATCCACTAGATATTGCATATTAACTCTAATAAGGATTGAAGTATCAAAGGTTCAGCCATGCTTAAGTTCTAAAACAGCTAACCACAAAAAACCAACTATAAAAAGCTTTCAAGGAATCCCTGGGCCCAATTCTTCCCATCCACTGCTACTTCTGATATATCTGTCAACTATACCAAATTCCCTATTCTGATCAACTCGCCTGGAATAGTTCTCAACAGAAATAGCACCCTTCTTCAACCTCCTATAGTAAATAACCTCCCACGGCCACAAGCGAGCAGAACCAAAGTACGCGTCAGCAGGTAATTGCTTTTCATTTTCATCTTGAAGATCAAGACCATAATAATGCTTGAGAACCATGCATAAATCCTCTGAGGAAAGGCTTGTCAAATGACCTGACAATGAACAGACAGGAGATTCTGAATCTAGATTCTTAATTGGAACATGCACATGCTCTGTCATCTCTTCAGAATTTCCACAGTTCATTTCTACAATTTTTTCTGGAGAAAAACTCTCAGCATGAACTGCACCCTTCTCTGCTGCCAACGCGTTTGGATTTGTTACTTCACAGAATGAGGCAGATGCCATTTGGCAGTCCTGTTTACCCTTCACCAGAAGCTGGTCTTTCTCCATTTCAATTTCCGCTTGGGAATGAGGCACTGAGTTTTCATCGTTCACTGCCACCATTCCATTGTCAAGTTTTGCATTGTCTGAGCTATTATCACATGCTACAGGTTGCCCTTGCTCAACCAAAATTGCTTTGGAATCTGGAGTAGTAGCATTATCTGAACATCCTTTCAGATTAAACTGGGCCTTATTTGAACAAGATGGTAAGGGTTGACCAAGTGAGGCAGACAAAGGTGAGCGGGAGCTTGACCTTGCCCTATACTTGGAGCTTTTGGATCTAGAATAAAGTGATGTTGAACTAGACCTAGATTCAGACAACAATGAATCTGCTCTGGAAGATACTGACCTTGATCTAGATTGGGAACCAGACCTTTTCACATGATCAGAAGATTGACGAGCTGAGTGAGATCGAGATGCAGTGTAATCAGATCGGGGAGGAGATGAATATGACCTTCTTACTCTCTTTGCACTGTATCTTTTTGGAGATCTGGTTTCCTTCCTAGTTCGCTTATTTCGTTCATGGTGCTTTTTTCGAGACTTATCAGTTTTCTGCCCCACAGGGGAGCTTCCACCACTTAAACTTTGATGTTTTCTTAAGTCATGTGATTGCACATCATTCTTGAGTTGCCTTTTTGGTACTGCATCCCCACTTGACCGCAGCCGTTCCTGTGAACTGGATCCAAATATTCCCAGCTCACTTTCACCTCTACCTTTCCTATTGATATCATCATCATGCCTAAGATCAAACCTGGTGGACTTTCTCAATGAAGTATTTAACTGGGGACAATTGCGCATCTTGTGACCAAAACCTCCACATCTGTAGCAAGTTAACTGGACTTTTGATTCACTAGGTTGCTTCAACTTCAATTCATCAACTTGATCTCGACCTACACCCTTTGGGGAGCTTTGTGGATCAGAACAACCACCAGCATAGGCCACCTGATGGATTTCATCATCATATTTCCTGTCACAACCTTGGTAAGGTTCATACCTGTCAAATTCTATATCATTTTCGCCACCATTTTCACTTGGTCGAACATTGAATTGCTCATCCCATCTGTCATTGTCTACTGGGTCAGGTTCAAACCTACCACCTTCATCGACAATATCTTCCCTATAGCCATGACGCTCTTCTGCCAAGTTTTTTTTGGCATTATCCTCACAGTAGGCCACCTCTTTATCATGCATATCACTTGAACCATGCTGTCTCCGAATACCATTTGATCGCTTAATACTCATCCTGTTATCCTGATCATTTGAACCCAACTTTCCTTTAACAAGCTTTCCTCTCAAAGAATCTCTGCTGTGCTGTGGCTCATATGATCTAGCAGTCCTTGATGATCTCTTAAATGGTCTGGGCTGTTTATTTGACCATGTGAGAGTTAATGGCTCACCACAAATGTACCTCTTTTGTAGTGCTCTCAAAGCTTTCTCTGCATTTGGAGGGAAATCATATACCACAAATCCATACCCATCTTTGAAACGTACGCTGCATCGTCCAAACCTTTGGAAGACACGCTCAAGTTCATCTTTACGAGTGCGAGATGATAGATTACCAATGTACAACGACATCTGCAGCCAAAACTAAGTTCTCAAAACAGATATCTATTAATAACTTTCAAAGAGAGGAGAATCACTTTAATGAGAACAGAAATAATATTACTCTTGACATGTATAGATCTAGCTAATCGTGTAACAAATCATAACATGCTAGAGTTTGATAGTACCAAACTACAAATTCCTCCAAATGGATTATACATATCAAATAGTTCTCATGCTTCAATTATCAATCAAGAAACAAGTTTCACACCCTCGCAAAACAACTAAAATGGATATATGATTCCTTACTTGATATCTGCTCTTCATTACGGAAAAAAAAACGATATGAAAGTTTTTCTTTAATATCAGCATCTAAAAACACCAAAGACACCACAAGATCATATGTTTCCATCATAAGAAAATTGCAAAACGTAAGCTAGAAAAATAGTCCACAAAAGACTTGTGCCAAAGAGGCCAAAACCCTAGCTAAATATCTTCCCCCGGATTTAAGACATACAGATGGCCATCGACTGCCTCAATAATCAATGTCAAACACAAATCCAATCCATCTAAGCTCAAGATTAATAGAAGTGGCAATACAATACCTAACTTCAAACGTACAGCAACTCTTAGAAACAAATGAAAACTCCATAAGACTTGCACTAAACAACGGAAAGAAACAACATCGGAGAAAAAGAGGCGAAAGTAGGAGGTAAATAGTCAGGCATTTAATCAAGCACCACACATGCACTAAAAAGTAATACATAAAACAGCATAAAAATGGCTGCACATAGAATGAAATATCCAAACCCAAGTAGAAGTAGAAAGAAGTAGATACCAGGAGAAAGTGATAGAAACCACGGGATCGCTGTGTTTAGAATCTCCACTTGCACTCTCGTCTCTCTCTATATATCTCTATCTGTGTGGCTGGTCGAATCGCGTTAGCAAAAGGGTCTGGAATAATTGCTTGCAGTGTTATTTTATTTGTCATATACGTCGCTTCATTCATTTCCCCTCTTTGGCTCTCTCTTTCTTAATTTCTGCTTTGTGGACGTGGCAGATGTTCACCGGCCTGATCCGCAGTTTTCATGGGACCCATCCCATGAGAAAACTGAAAATTTTTACCCATCAAATGCATAAACATTCAATGATTCAAATGAGTTATTTTATTATTTTAAAAAAAAGAGTTATTTTAATGGGAGATAAAATAAATAATAAATTTTTTTTATTATTTTTCGTCTATTTTTTATCTCAATTTTTCTTCAATTTAAACAAAAAAAAACAACATTTATATTTTCCTTTAAAATTTTCCTTCTTAATTTCTCTCCCATACAAACATAACCTTAATTTTTTATTTTTTCACTTTACTAACTTCTTATCCAAATTTCCCTTAAGACTTTTGATGTCTTTATTTGGTACTGCTTATGGAGGAAGAGAAATAATAGCAATTTAAGTGTAAACATAGTTTGATTTAAATTTAAAAAACTGAACTAAAAATATTTATTTTCAATTTTTTAATTTAATTTTCTGATAATTCAATTCAATATTGATTTATTAATTTTTTTTAACCAATTGTCAATTTAGTTTGATTAATTTAATTGCAATTGAAGGATTGATTTAATTTTTTTAATTGTTGTGATTGTTTGAGTATAGAAAGTTTAAATTTAAGCCAACATTTTGATGTTTTGTAATAAGATTTGGTATTGAAATCCTAGTTTGGAGGTTGTAAATGTAACGACCCGGAAACCGAACCGCTATCGGTGTCAGGGTTCAGGTCGACTTAAGGTCGCCGGAACCCATAACAAATCTACTGTACATCCTGTTACACCTGATAAATCTCATACATGATTACAAAATATAATAAAAACATAAATATTTCATGAATCAAGACTTGACCTGCGTGCATATATTAAACTGAAAACATAAACCCATACTAGAGCCTCATCAAATGCTTTACCATGGTAAACATCATACGCCTCAAGTTTGGTTCAAACATAAACTTATACATAAAACCTTTACATAAGAATCATGTAAACAGGGATTAAAAGGTCAAAAATTAGGGCAAAGCACAATTTTAATCCATTAAACAATACATGTCCACAACTATACTATTACATTAGACTATACCAGCCATTATGCCGACTTCCCCGAGCTATCTTTTACCCTGCAAACCTGGGGTTAGGGGAAAGGGATAAGCTATAAGAGTCTAGTGAGCAGAACATAAAAATAATTTAATAAACATATGATCAAATGGAATGTGTCACAACACAAACAATACACATCAAGATGGACTTGTCACCAGTAACCCTCTACATATTCCAATAATGAACGGCCCTCCACGGGAACTCCTCAGGACTTCCTCTTAAACATAACATAACATATTCATAATGTCAGGGGCGTAGAATGGGCAGCCATGGTCTTTCCATATCCATCATAACATATTATACTCGAGAGCTAGTGGGTCATCCAACATCCATCCACATCAACAGTAAATTATGCAATGCATCATATTCATGAATTCTAATGCAAACAACCTAATACATATACATGGCATTCGTGATACATGAGTATGCTTAGATCAGCTCAGTTCTACTCACCTCTGGCTGACACTCGCCTAACACTGACGCAGTTATCTCACTGCAAGCCTCTACGGTCTCCCAGGTCTGATCCAGCATGTAATACCCGGCTAGACTCCGGTATCGGAATTTCTACCGTCCGGTGGAATCTCGGATGTCGAAAACCTCTAGAAGGGTAAAATCATGTTTTCATAAAACGTTTTAATGTATTTTATGATTTTAAGTAAAAAAGAAACTGAATCTTGAATGAAAAAGACCATGGAGGCATTTCCAGGTTCGACCGCCGAACATGGGATAGTTTAGGGGGGCAAGTTAGGCTTCCGAAAGTGGCTCAGGTTCGGCCGCCGAACCCCATGTTCGGCCGCCGAACTTGCATGAGTTTTGGAGGCACTTTAGGTTGCCGAAGGTGGTCTGGCCAGCCCCTATAAAAGGGTTCCATGGTCGAAACGGGCGAGCTTTCTCCCCTATTTTCGGTCAACGGTGTGTCCATGCTCTCCCATGGTTGATTTTGATGTTCTTCCTCAAATCTTTCGAGTTTTAACAAGTTTTAACTTGGTTTTTTGAAGATTTGTGAGCTTAGAACAAGTTTTTGAAGTTTGGAGGCCCAAGGAGCTAGATCTCTCCCACCTCCGAGTTGGATCGCCTCTCCTCTCGATCTTCAAGAGGTAAGAGTAGATCCTTGGCTCATTTCATATTTTAAACAAGTTTTATGAAGTTTATGGGGGTAGAAATGCATGTTTAGGTTAAGGTTGAGTTTTTGGTTAATGTTGAATGTATGGACAATGTGTGCTGTATATCTATGTTTGATGTGTTTTAGTTGGGGGTTAGGATAGTTTGAGGCCCCTATGAGCTTATGTATGTGCGTATGCATGTTGTGGAAGTGTTGGTTTTGAGTTGGTTGGTTTGGGAGGCAAATGTGCATTGTGGAGGCTGAGTTCTGCCCTTTGGAAGAACTCAGGTTCGGCAGCCGAAGGGACTTTCGGCCGCCGAACCTGCCCGAGAAGGCAAGCCTTTAGCTGCCGAACCCTGCCCCCGAAAGTGGACTTTCAGCTCTGGAAGGGAGTTTCGGCCGCCGAAGGTGCCGCCGAACATGCATGAGTTTCGTCTCTGGAAGGAACCTTCGGCCGCCGAAAGTGCCTCCGAAGGTGCATGACTTTCGGCTCTGGAGGGACTTTCGGCCGCCGAACCTGCCGCCGAAAGTGCCCTGTTCAGCCTTCCTTTGCATGATTTCTATTATTGTTTTGTGATGTTTTAGGGGGGTTTTGGGGAGTATTTTAGAGTAATGTTCTTGTATGTTTGGTTCCTCATTTGAGTCCACCTGTGTAGGTTCGGACCCGAGGAACCGAGGACCTCAGCAGTGAGATAGCTGCTCCCGAGTCTTTTCAGAGCTAGCCTGAGGTGAGTAGAATGAATCCTTATGTTTCAAGAATAAATTGATTTTGAGCATGTTCATGCATCATAAATGCCATGTGATATGTATTAGGTTATTCGCATTAGAACCCACGAATATGTTGCATTGCATATCTTGATGTTGATGTGGATGGATGTTGGATGACCCATTACTCCTCAATATGATATGACATGATATGGTATAGTCTAGTGTGGAAGTCTAGGTGTGGCCTGCACTACGCCCCTGGCACTATGTAAGAGAAAGTCCGGGTGTGGCCTGCACTACGCCCCCGGCACGATTGGATATGTATGATATGATATGTGTAAGAGAAAGACCAGATGTGGCCTGCACTATGCCCCTGGCATGATTGGTTTATGTAGAGGACTATTGGTGACAAGTCCATCCTTAATGTGATTTATTTGTGATGTGATGCATTCCATGAAAACATGAATTTTAATATAATGTTTTATTATTCTGCTCACTGGGCTCTAGTAGCTCACCCCATTCCCTTAATCCCCCAGGTTGCAGGTACGGGATTGAATCAGGAGGTCAACAAGAATAAGAAGTCATGTTTTATGTAATAGCTAGATGTGGACATGAAAATGATGTAATGTAAAGTATAGTATAGTAATGTAATGTAATGATGTTTATTGAGGTTTAGAGTTGTGCTTGACCCTAGTATGTTGTTAATCCCTTTTTGGGTTACATGATCTTTTAATGAAATGTTTTATGATGTCTATGTAAACCAAACTTAAAATATGTTATGTTACCCCATTGGAGCATTTGATGAGGGCTCCAGTGTGGGGTTTAATATTTATACTTATGAGTTGTGCATGCACAGGTTAAGTTTGGTAAATGAATGAGAAAGTTCAAAAATTTTATGTATATGTTGATCATGTATGGGATTAAGCAGGTATACAGGATGTATATTAGGCTTGCTATGGGTCCCGGCGGCCTTAAACTGATCTGGATCCTAGCGCCGGTAGCGGTTCGATTTTCGGGTCGTTACAGATTGGTATCAGAGCCCTAGGTTCATATGGTTGGACCTATAGTGTGTTGGGCTCATAGATGTTCTAGAAGGTCAAGCACAATAGGAAAATCATGTCCACTAGGATAGGATGTAGAGTCCTGTCTTGAATGATGATGTGAAATGTCATGATTTTATGCATGTGCATTGATGATATGCTATGTATGTGATGTATGTGATGCGGGTTCATGTGTTTCCACATGAACCATTTGATGCTAATGTTTTATGTGATGTGTGCTGTTTTCCAGTAAGCAAGATGAGAGGAACTCGTCGATCTGCACGATTGACTGGAGTAGCCCCTCAGGATGAGGGCACGGATGCCCGTCCTCCTGCATTGCCTAGGGCAATGTCCTGCAGGTCTAGCAGGGAGATAACGTCAAGGGACCCTATAAGGTCTTTTGATGTGAGCAGAAGGGGAACAGTTCAAGGTGGAATGTCAGAATATGTGGGGGATGATATGGATGTGGATCAGAGGAGGGATGGCAGTCTTGGTGTGAGCATGTCTGAAGAGGGCACGAGAAAGCCCCAAGGAAGCACTCAGGCCTCGGGATTTGTTCAGCCACCCTAGTACCCACCCTTTTCACAAAATCTCGGGTATTCGATGGGAGGTACATCGGATTACCCCAGTTTTAACCCTTATCACTCTCACATGCCATACCCACCTTTCTACCCACCATACTCACAGTACCCTATGTACCCACCCCCATCCTTCTACCCAGGTACAACAAACCCTAACCCAGAGGATGTTGCACCTCCTCCACCACCAGCAGAACCAGAAACCCAAGTACCTAAACCTAGCTCATCTGGAGGGAGCAAGGTCAAGATGACCGATTACATGAAGTTGGATGCTCCCCAGTATGAAACAGGTGATGACCCGTTTGAGTACCTTGGGAGGGTCAAGATGATTACAGATGAGATAGGAGCTGATGACAGTAGAGCCATTCAGATGGCTGGGTTCACACTAAAATGCAAGAAGGCCCGTGAGTGGTTCAAAAACTATGTGAACCCGAGGGTGGATAGTCTTTCATGGGAGGAGTTTGCGAATGAGTTTGCAGGATGGGCTTTCCCTGACAATTCAAGGGAGTTGAAGATGATTGAATTTGAGCAGTTGAGGCAGTCAGAGGAGATGAGTGTGGATGAGTACACAAATAGGTTCTTGGAGCTGTTGCCGTTTGCTGGGCAGAATCTTGACACAGATTAGAAAAAGTCTAGGAGGTATATCATGAGGCTTCATTCCAGGTATTCCTCCTTGATCCAGTCAGCAGAGAGGGAGAGTTTCCATGCCATAGTGGATATGGCCCGGAGGATGGAGGCTAGTGCAATAATCGAGGGAAAAGTTAAGCAGTCAGTAGCACAGTCTTCAGGTTTCAAGACCCCCGGCGGGGGAAGGTTGGACTCCTCTTCTCTGAATGCAGCAGCTTCAGGTGAAAAGAAAAAGTGGGACAGAGGCCCTAGGAAGTCAAAGAAGAACAAGTTTTGGAACAAGATCAAGTCAGATCTGGGTTTAGGAAGTGGCTTGAGCTCAGGGGCAGACAATGCAGTATGTATGAAGTGTGGAAAGCCGCACAAGAGAGTATGTTGGTTTGGGACGACAGCCTGCTTCAGATGTGGGCAGGAGGGGCACATGGCACGGGAGTGTCCCAGAGCAGCTTTTGTGGCACAGTCCCAGCAGACAGCTTCGGGTAGTGTGGCTTAGCCAGCAGCTCCAACCGCGACTCAAGCCAGTGGCAGAGGCAGAGGGAGAGGGGCAGCCTCTTCTTCAGTGGGTTTCAGGGGTGAAGGTCCATCAGCTCCAGCGCGGATCTTCACCATGACACAGCAGGAGGCAAATGCATCAAACACTGTGGTGTCAAGTAATCTCATCATTGGTTGTTCAGATGTTTATGCCTTAATGGACCCTGGTGCATCTCATTCTTTTATTGCTCCGAGAGCCATCGAGAGGTTGGGTTTGATGGTCTCTGGGTTAGAGTGTCCCCTATGGGTTAGTGGACCCAAGTGTGACCCGTCAGTGGCAGAGTCAATCTGCCAGTGTAGTCCAGTTTTTATGGAGGGGAGATGCCTTTCAGCTGACCTTGTGATTCTAGAGTTAACAGATTTTGACGTCATTCTAGGGATGGATTGGCTATCTACCCATGGTGCTACCTTGGACTGCAGAGACAAGGTAGTCGGGTTCAGATGTCAGGATGGGTCAGAGGTTGTCTTCAGAGGAGACAGGAGGGGTATACCTAGAGGTTTGATATCAGCCCTACAGGCTCGTAGGTTGCTCAGGAGGGGTTGTCAGGGTTTTCTGGCTCATGTGAGAGAGCTAGATAGTCATGTCAGAGAGCCCGCCTCAGTGCCCGTGGTCAGAGAGTTTTTAAATGTCTTCCCAGACGAGCTGCCAGGTTTACCACCTGCTAGGGAGATAGAGTTTGAAATTGAATTGATGCCTGGAACCAGACCGATCTTTATCCCTCCCTACAGGATGGCACCAGGAGAGTTGAAGGAGCTTAAAGAGCAGTTGCAAGAGCTGGTAGATAAGGGTTTCATCCGACCGAGTACCTCACCTTGGGGTGCTCCAGTGCTGTTTGTGAAAAAGAAAGATGGATCCCTTAGACTTTGTATGGACTACAGGCAGTTGAACAAAGTCACTACCAAGAATAAGTACCCGCTGCCAAGGATCGACGATCTATTCGACCAGCTAGCAGGAGCAGGTTGTTTCTCCAACATAGATCTGAGATTCGGGTACCATCAGCTGAGGATAAGAGAAGAGGATGTGCCGAAGACAGCATTTAGGAACAGATATGGGCACTATGAGTTCCTTGTAATGCCGTTCGGGTTAACCAATGCCCCTGCAGCATTCATGGATCTCATGAACAGATTTTTCAGTCAGTATCTGGATCACTTTGTTATTGTCTTCATAGATGATATCTTAGTGTATTCCAGGAATGCAGAGGAGCATGCCCATCATCTGAGATTAGTCTTGCAGACCTTGAGGGAACACGGCTTGTATGCCAAGTTCTCCAAGTGTGAGTTCTGGTTGAGGAGCATTTCATTCTTGGGGCATGTTGTGTCAGAGAATGGAATAGAAGTAGACCCCAAGAAGGTGGAAGCTGTAGCTAACTGGCCTAGACCCACTACAGTGACTGAGATCAAGAGTTTTCTGGGTTTGGCAGGTTACTACAGGAGGTTCGTTCAGGACTTCTCTAAGATTGCAGCTCCTATGACCCGACTGACTAAGAAGAATCAGAGGTTTGTGTGGATTGACCAGTGTGCAGAGAGCTTTGAAGAGCTAAAGAAGAGGTTGACGTCAGCACCGGTGTTAGCTCTGCTAACTAGTAATGAAGACTTCACAGTGTATTGTGATGCGTCCCGTGTGGGACTGGGTTGTGTGCTGATGCAAAATGAAAGGGTGATTGCTTATGTTTCTAGACAGCTGAAGAAGCACGAGTTGAATTACCCTACACATGACTTAGAGATGGCAGTTGTAATCTTTGCACTCAAAATGTGGAGGCATTACCTTTATGGGGTTAAATGTGAGATCTTCACAGATCATAAAAGCTTGCAGTACATCTTGAGTCAGAGAGAGTTGAACCTGAGGCAGAGAAGATGGGTGGAGCTGCTTAGTGACTATGATTGCAAGATTTAATACCATCTGGGTAAGGCGAATGTTGTGGCAGACGCCCTATAATACCCGGCTAGACTCCGGTATAGGAAATCCTACCGTCCGGTGGAATCTCGGATGTCGGAAACCTCTAGAAGGGCAAGATCATGTTTTTATAAAATTTTTTGATGTATTTTATGATTTTAAGTAAAAAGGAAGTTAAGTTTTGAATGAAAATGGTCTTGAGAGGAAGACCCAGGTTCGGCCGCTGAATCCCAAGTTCGGCCGCCGAACGTGCATGCGTTTCGGGATTGCTTTAGGCCCCCGAAGGCATAAGTGAGGGAAGTCCAGGTTCGGCCGCCGAACCTTAAGTTCGGCCGCTGAACATGGCATGCATGCGGAGGCACGTTAGGCCCCCGAAAGTGGTCTGGCCAGCCACCTATAAAGGGGTCCCCATGTCCGAACGGGAGAGCTTTTCTCCCCGTTTTCGGCCAAGGTGAGCTTTCCGCCGTCCCTCATCGATTTTGAGCTTCTTCCTTCGAATCTTCATATTTTTCTTATGAGCTTTCACTTGGTTTGAAGATCTTTGAGCAAAAGAGCAAGTTTGGAAGCTTGGAGAACAAAGAGTGGATTTCTCCCTACCTCCAAGCTAGGATCGTCTTTGTAACGACCCGAGAATCGGACCGCTACCGGCGCTAGGATCCAGATCGGCTTAAGGCCGTCAGGACCCGTAGCAAGCCTGACATATAACCTGTAAACCTGTATAATCCCATACATGATCAACAACATACATAAAAATTTAAAACTTTTCTTTCCATGTACATCAACCAAACTCAACCTGTGCATAAACATTAACATAACATTGATCCCTCTGTGGGATCTCATCCGTGCCCCCAAATGGGTGACATAATATATGTTGAGTTGGTTTACATAAACATCATAAAACATCTAAGATCATGTATTAAAAAGGGATAACAACATTCTATGGTCAAGCACACCTCTAACATCCACAAACATCATCTCATTACATATCTATACTGATTAAGACATTACATTACAACTTGATCATGTCCATTGCTAGCTATTATACAAACATGACTTCTTTACTCTATCCGGACTCCTGCTCTATACTGTACCTGCAAGCTTGGGGGTAAAGGGAGAGGGGTGAGCTAAAAGCCCAGTGAGTAGAACTATAAAACATATTAACACTATTGTAACGACCCGAAAATCGGACCGCTACCGGCGCTAGGATCCGGGTCGACTTAAGGCCGCCGGGACCCGTAGCAAGCCTGACATAAAACCTGTAAACCTGTATAATCCCATACATGATCAACAACATGCATAAAAATTAAAACTTTTCTTTCCATTGAACATCAACCAAACTCAACCTGTGCATAACATTAACATAACTTTGATCCCTCTGCGGGATCCCATCTGTGCCCTCAATGGGTAACATACATCTGTTGAGTTGGTTTACATAAACATCATCAAAACCTCTAAGATCATGTATAAAAAGGGATACAACATTCTATGGTCAAGCACACACTAACATCCATAAAACTCATTACATAACTATACTGTACTTTTACATTACAATTTTGATCATGTCCATTGCTAGCTATTACATAAGCATGACTTCTTTACTCTATCCGGATTCCCGCACTATATCCTGTACCTGAAAGCCTGGGGGAAAAGGGAGAGGGGTGAGCTAAAAGCCCAGTGAGTAGAGCTAGTAAAATACATTAACACTATGCTCAAATGGAATGCATCATAACACAAACAATTCACATAAGGGTTGGGTGAACTTGTCACCAAATAGTCCAAGTTAACTCTGTGCCAGGCCGTAGCATGGGGTCCTGGTCTTCCTGTCATACATACATTACTTACCATTCTCCAGGGCCTCCTCTGGGCTCCTGGTCTTCGAGTCCCATAACCGTGTTTTACTCTGTGCCGGGCCTGTAGACTGGGGCCTGGTCTTTCTTACTCTGTGCCAGGCCGTAGCATGGGGTCCTGGTCTTCCTGTCTTGGACTAATTGGGTCATCCAACATTCACCCACATCAACAACAATAGATGCAATGCGACATATTCGTGAAACTAATGCAATCATCCTATTGCATAATCATGATGCATGAAACATGATAAAACATTTAATTTAAAAGATTGAGTTTAGTTCCACTCACCTCTGGCTGACTCTGACAACACCAAAGCAGCTGAACTCACTGCTGGGGTCCTCGGTTCCTCGGGTCCGAACCTACACAGGTGGACTCAAATGAGGGACCAAACATACGTAATTACAACTCTAATATACTCCCCAAAAACCCCCTAAAACATCCTGAAAATAACACATGAAAACATGCAAGAAATGGCTGAACAGGGCACTTTCGGCGGCAGGTTCGGCGGCCGAAAGTCCCTCCAGAGCCGAAAGCCAGGCAGGTTCGGCGGCACCTTCGGCGGCCGAAACTCCCAGACAGAGACGAAACTCATGCATGTTCGGGGGCACCTTCGGCGGCCGAAACTGCCCGACAGAGCCGAAACTCCTCTTTCGGGGGCAAGCTTCGGCAGCCGAATGCTGCCTCCACAAGGGGGTTCGGCGGCCGAAAGTTCCTTCGGCTGCCGAACCTGGTTTCTGCCAAAGGGCAGAAACTTGGTTCAAACATGCACATTTGCCTCCCATATCAACAATCATGCATAAATCCTACTCTACAACATGCATACTCATACCACAAGCTCCTAGGGGTCTCAAACTACCTTAAACCCCATCTACAACACTTCAATCACACACAAACAAGCTACATTGTTCAAAACATCAATATATACCCATAACATCAACATATAACCTAACATGCATTTCTACCCATAGATCTTGCATAAAACTTATTTAAAACTCATAAGGAGCTTAAGATCGGCTCTTACCTCTTGAAGATCGAGGGTTGAGGAGATCTAAACTTGGAGATGGGAGAAGTTCCAACTTTTGGTCTCCAAGCTCCAAAACTCGTTTCAAAAGCTTAAATCTTCAAAACCAAGTGAAAACAAGTGAAAATATTGAAAGATTTAGAGGAAGAACATTGAAAATGGGTGAGGGACGGCGGGAAGCTCACCTTGGCCGAAAATGGGGAAAAAGCTCGCCCGTTTTCGGCTAAGTGGCTGGCCAGACCACGTTCGGGGGCCGAATGTGCCTCCGCATCCATGCAAATGTTCGGCGGCCGAACTTGACTTTCGGCGGCCGAACCTTTACTTCCCTCACTCATGCTTTCGGGGGCCTAACGTGCCTCCAAAACGCATGCATGTTCGGCGGCCGAACTTGACTTTCGGCGGCCGAACCTGGGTTTTCCTCCAAAGACTTTTCTTGTAAAAACTCATTCAATTTCATACTCAAAACCAGTAAAAACATGAAAATATTTCATAAAACATGATTTTACCTTTCTAGAGGTTTCCGACATCCGAGATCCCACCGGACGGTAGGGATTCCGATACCGGAGTCTAGCCAGGTATTACAACTATGCTCTATGAAATGCATCATAACACAGATAATTCACATAAGGGTTGGGTGAACTTGTCACCAATTAGTCCAAGCTAACTCTGTGCCAGGCCGTAGCATGGGGTCCTAGTCTTCCTGTCACAACATACATTACTTACCATTGTCCCAGGGCCTCCTCTGGGCTCCTGGTCTTCGAGTCCCATAACCGTGCCAGGCCGTAGAATGGGGTCCTGGTCTTCCTGTCATGGACTAATTGGGTCATCCAATATTCACCCACATCAATAACAATCGATGCAATGCGGCATATTCGTGAAAACTAATGCAATCATCCTATTGCATAATCATGATGCATGAAACATGATAAAACATTTAATTTCTCAATTTAAAAGATTAAGTTTAGTTCCACTCACCTCTGGCTGACTCTGACAACACCGAAGCAGCTGAACTCACTGCTGGGGTCCTCGGTTCCTCGGGTCCGAACCTACACAGGTGGACTCAAATGAGGGACCAAACACACCTGAACATAACTATAAACTACTCCCCAAAAATCCCCTAAAACATCATGAAACAATCATAGAAAAACATGCAAAAGAGGCCTGGACAGGGCACTTTCGGCGGCAGGTTCGGCAGCCGAAAGTCCCTCCAGAGCCGAAAGTCAGGCAGGTTCGGCGGCACCTTCGGCGGCCGAAACTCCCAGACAGAGGCGAAACTCATGCATGTTCGACGGCACTTTCGGCGGCCGAAACTCCCAGACAGAGGCGAAAGTCCTCTTTCGGGGGCAAGCTTCGGCAGCCGAATGCTGCCTCCACAAGAGGGTTCGGCGGCCAAAAGTCCTTTCGGCGGCCGAAAGTCCTTTCGGCTGCCGAACCTGGTTTCTCCCAAAGGGCAGAAACTTGGTTCAAACATGCATAAATGCCTCCAAACCTTCCAAACATGCATCAAACCTATTCTACAACACACATACACAAGCATACATGTCCCTAGGGGACTCAAACCATCATAAACCCCATCTACAACACATCAAGCATCCACATTGTTCATGAACATACATTAAACCCATAAACTCCAAAAATATATCCATAGCCTATCATGCATTTCTAACCCATAGATCTACTTAAAACTTACTTAAAACATGCAATGAGCTTAAGATCGGCTCTTACCTCTTGAAGATCGAGAGAGAGACGACCTAAAACTCGAAGTTGGGAGAGATTGGGTTCTTGAACCTCCAAGCTCCAAAACTTTGCTCAAAAGCTCAAATCTTCAAAACAAAGTTAAAACAAATGAAAATCTTGAAAGATCTAGAGGAAAAACATCAAAGATTGGTGAGGGACGGCGGAGAGCTCACCTTGGCCGAAAATGGGGAAAAAGCTCGCCCGTTTTCGGCTAAGGGACCTTTTTATAGTGGCTGGTCAGGCCACGTTCGGGGGCCGAACGTGCCTCCGCATGCATGCCATGTTCGGCGGCCGAACTTGAGGTTCTGCGGCCGAACCTGGGCTTCCCTCACTTATGCCTTCGGGGGCCTAAGGCAAACCTGAAATGCCTGCATGTTCGGCGGCCGAACTTGGGGTTCGGCGGCCGAACCTGAGTTTTCCTCCAATGCTATTTTCATGCAAAAACTCATTTTCTTTCATGCTTAAAACTATAAAACACATTAAAACATTTTATAAAAACATGGTTCTACCCTTCTAGAGGTCTCCGACACCCGAAATTCCACCGGATGGTAGGAATTCCGATACCGGAGTCTAGCCGGGTATTACAGTCTTCCCTCTCGATCTTCAAGAGGTAAGCTTAGATCCAACATTTCTTGCATGTTTTAAACAAGTTTTATGAAGATCTATGGGGTAGAAATGCATGTTAGGTTTTTGTTATGTTTATGGGTTTATGTATGTTTATGAGCAATGTGGGTTGTTTGATGTGTTGTAGTTGGGGTTTTTGACGGTTTAAAGCCCCTAGGAGCTTGTATGTTTGAGTATGCATGTTGTAGAATAGGAAAATGCATGATTGAGTGAGTTGGGAGGCGTTTGTGCATGTTGGAACCAAGTTTCTGCCCTTTGGGAGAAACCAGGTTCGGCAGCCGAAGGCTCCTTCAGCCGCCGAACCTGCCTATGGTAGCTGGTATCGGCTGCCGAATCCTGCCCCTGAAAGTGGACTTTCGGCTCTGGAAGGGAGGTTCGGCCGCCGAAGGTGCCGCCGAACATGCATGAGTTTCATCTCTGGAGGGAACCTTCGGCCGCCGAAGGTGCCGCCGAACATGCATGAGTTTCGTCTTTGGAGGGAACCTTCGGCCGCTGAAAGTGCCGCCGAAGGTGCATGACTTTCGGCTCTGGAGGGCCTTTCGGCCGCCGAACCTGCCGCCGAAAGTGCCCTGTTCAGCCCTCCTTTGCATGAATTCCTTGATTGTTTTAAGGTGTTTTAGGGGGTTTTTGGGGGATGTTTTTAGAGTTATGTTTATGTGTGTTAGGTCCCTCATTTGTGTCCACCTGTGTAGGTTCGGACCAGAGGAACCAGAGAGTTCAGCAGTGAGCACTGCTTCAGAGTTTGCAGAGTCAGCCAGAGGTTAGTGGAACTAAACTTAATCTTTTGAAATGAGAAATTAAATGTTTTGATCATGTTTCATGCATCATGATTATGCAATAGGATGATTGCATTAGATTTCACGAATATGTTGCATCGCATTCTTTGTTGTTGATGTGGGTGAATGTTGGATGACCCAAGTAGTCCCTGAGGAAAGACCAGGACCCCATTCTACGGCCTGGCACGGATATGGGACTCGAAGACCAGGCACCCAGAGGAGGCCCTGGGGAAATGGTAAGTAATGTATGATATGACAGGAAGACCAGGACCCCATGCTACGGCCTGGCACGAAATGATGCTGGGACTATTTGGTGACAAGTTCACCTAACCCTTGATGTGAATTGTCTGAGTTATGATGCATTTCATATGAGCATGTTTGTTAACATGTTTTTATGGTTCTACTCACTGGGCTTGTTAGCTCACCCCTCTCCCTTAACCCCCAGGTTTACAGGTACAGGATAGAGCGGGAAATCGGATAGAGTAATGCCCTAGTTATGTAATAGCTCGTAGTGGACATGATGGATACTGTAATGTAATGTTGAGTTATGTAATGTAATGTTGATATTGAGGTTTAGAAGTGTGCTTGACCATAGTCTGTTGTAAATCCCTTTTTAGATACATGATCTTAAATGTTTATGGATGTTTATGTTTTACCAAACTTAATGCATGATTATGTTACCCCATTGGAGTATTGATGAGGACTCCAAGGTGGGGTTAATATTAATGTCTATGTTAATGCATGCACAGGTTGAGTTTAGTTCATGAATGAAAAAGAAAAGTTCAAATTTTTATGTATGATGTTGATCATGTATGGGATTAAACAGGTTCACAGGATGTATGTTAGGCTCGCTACGGGTCCCGGCGGCCTTAAGCCGATCTGGATCCTAGCGCCGGTAGCGGTCTGGTTTCCGGGTCGTTACAGAGTGGTATCAGAGCCCTAGGTTCATATGGTCGGACCTAGAGTGTCGGGCTCATAGATATTATAGAAGGTCAAGCACAATAGGAAAATCATGTCCACTAGGATAGGATGTAGAGTCCTGTCTTGATTGATGATGTGTAATGCCATGATAATATGCATGTGCATTAATGATATGCTATGTATGTGATGCGGGTTCATGTGTTTCCACATGAACCATTTGATGCTAATGTTTATGTGATGTGTACTGTTTTTCAGAAAACAGGATGAGAGGAACTCGTCGATCTGCACGATTGACTAGAGTACCACCTGAGGATGAGGGCATGAGTGCCTGTCCTCCTGCATTGCCAAGGGCAATGTCTAGCAGGTCTAGCAGAGAAAGAGCAGTAAGAGACCCTAGAAGGTCTTTGGATCTGGGTAGAAGCAGATCAGTGAGGGGAACAGTGCAAGGGGATATGTCAGAGGATGTGGGGGATCAGATGGATGTGAATCAGAGGAGGGATGGTAGTCTCGGAGTAAGTATGTCGGAAGAGGGAATGGGAGAGTCCCAAGGAGGCACTCAGGCCTCGGGATTTGTTCAGCCACCTTACTACCCACCCTTTTCACATAATCCCGGGTATTCGATGGGAGGCACATCGGATTACCCCAGTTTTAACCCTTATCACTCTCAGATGCCATACCCACCTTTCTATCCACCGTACCCACAGTACCCCATGTACCCACCCCCATCTTTCTATCCAGGTACAGCAAACCCTACCCCAGGGGATGCTGCACCTCATCCACCACCAGCAGCACCTACTGTCCCAGAAACCCAAATGCCTAAACTTAGCTCATCTGGGGGGAGCAAGGTCAAGATGACCGATTATATGAAGCTGGGTGCTCCCCAGTTTGAAACCGGTGATGACCCGTTTGTGTACCTGGAGAGGGTCAAGACAATTACAGATGAGATAGGAGCTGATGACAGTAGAGCCATTCAGATGGCTGGGTTCACACTAAAATGCAAGAAAGCCCGAGAGTGGTTTAAGAACTATGTGAACCCGAGGTTGGACAGCCTATCATGGGAGGAGTTTGCAAATGAGTTTGCAGGATGGGCTTTCCCTGACAGTTCAAGAGAATTGAAGATGATTGAGTTCGAGCAGCTGAGGCAGACAGATGAGTTGAGCGTGGATGAGTTCACAGACAGGTTTATGGAGCTGTTGCCGTTTGCTGGGCAGAATCTGGATACAGATCAGAAGAAGTCAAAGAGGTATATCATGAAACTCCATTCCAGGTATTCCTCCTTGATTCAGTCTGCAGAGAGGGAGAGTTTCCATGCCATAGTGGATATGGCTAGGAGGATGGAGGCTAGTGCTATCATCGAAGGGAAAGTCAAACAGTCAGTGGCACAGTCTTCTGGTTCTAAAACCCCAGGTGGGGGAAGGTTAGATCCCTCTACCTTGAGTGCAGCAGCTTCAGGCAGTAAGAGATGGAGTAAAGCCAAGTCTAAGAAGAACAAGTTCTGGAGCAAGATCAAATTAGGTCTGAGATTAGGGAGTGGCTCAAGCTCTGGTGCAGACAATGCAGTATGCAAGAAATGTGGGAAGCCGCACAAAGGGGTATGTCTGGTTGGGACGTCAGCCTGCTTCAGATGTGGGCAGGAGGGACACATAGCACGGGAGTGTCCTAGGCCAGCTTTTAGGGTACAGTCTCAGCAGACAGCTTCAGGCAATGTGGCTCAGCCAGTAGCTCCAGCCGCGACTCAGGCTAGTGGTAGAGGTAGAGGGAGAGGGGCAGCCTCTTCTTCAGCGGGATTCAGGGGTGAGGGTCCATCAGCTCCGGCACGGATCTTCACCATGACACAACAGGAGGCGAATACATCCAACACCGTGGTGTCAGGTAATCTCATCATTGGGTGTTTAGATGTTTATACCTTAATGGACCCTGGTGCATCGCATTCTTTCATAGCTCCGAGAGCCATCGAGAGGTTGGGATTGATGGTCTCTGGGTTAGAGTGTCCCCTATGGGTCAGTGGACCCAAGTGTGACCCGTCAGTGGCAGAGTTGGTCTGCCAGTGTAGTCCAGTTTTTGTGGAGGGAAGATGCCTATCCGCCAACCTTGTGGTTCTAGATTTGACAGATTTTGACGTCATTCTAGGGATGGATTGGCTATCTACCCATGGTGCTACCTTGGATTGCAGAGACAAGGTAGTCAGGTTCAGATGTCAGGATGGGTCAGAGGTTGTCTTCAGAGGAGACAGGGGGGGTACACCTAGAGGTTTAATATCAACCCTTCAGGCTCGTAGGCTACTCAGGAGGGGTTGTCAGGGTTTTCTAGCTCATGTGAGAGAGCTGGATAGTCATGTCAGAGAGCCCGCCTCAGTGGCAGTGGTCAGAGAGTTCTTAGATGTGTTCCTAGACGAGCTGCCAGGTTTACCACCTGCTAGGGAGATAGAGTTTGAAATTGAGTTGATGCCTGGCACTAGACCGATCTTTATCCCTCCCTACAGGATGGCACCAGCAGAATTGAAAGAGTTAAAAGAACAGTTGCAAGAGCTGGTAGATAGGGGTTTCATCCGACCGAGTACCTCACCTTGGGGTGCTCCAGCGCTATTTGTGAAAAAGAAGGATGGATCCCTCAGACTTTGTATCGACTACAGGCAGTTGAACAAGGTCACTAGCAAGAATAAGTACCCGTTGCCAAGGATCGACGATCTATTTGACCAGCTAGCCGGAGCAGGTTGTTTCTCCAAAATAGATATGAGATCGGGGTACCATCAGCTAAGGATAAGAGAAGAGGATGTGTCGAAGACAGCCTTCAGGACCAGATATGGGCATTATGAGTTCCTTGTGATGCGTTTGGGTTAACCAATGCCCCTGCAGCATTCATGGATCTCATGAACAGAGTATTTAGCCAATACCTGGATCACTTTGTTATTGTCTTCATAGATGATAACTTAGTGTATTCCAGGAATGCAGAGGAGCATGCCCATCATCTGAGGTTGGTTTTGCAAACCTTGAGGGAACATGGCTTGTATGCCAAGTTCTCCAAGTGTGAGTTCTGACTGAGGAGCATCTCCTTCTTGGGGCATGTGGTGTCAGAAAATGGAGTAGAGGTAGACCCCAAGAAGGTGGAAGCTGTAGCTAACTAGCCTAGACCCACTACAGTGACAGAGATCAAGAGCTTCTTGGGTTTGGCAGGTTACTACAGGAGGTTCGTTCAGGACTTCTCTAAGATTGCAGCTCCCATGACCAGACTGACTAAGAAGAACCAGAGGTTCGTGTGGACCTACCAGTGTGAAGAGAGCTTTGAGGAGTTAAAGAAGAGGTTGACTTCAGCACCAGTGTTAGCTCTGCCATCTAGTAATGAAGACTTCTCAGTGTATTGTGATGCGTCCCGTGTGGGACTGGGTTGTGTGCTAATGTAGAATGAAAGGGTGATTGCTTATGCTTCTAGGCAGCTGAAGAAGCACGAGTTGAATTACCCTACACATGACCTAGAGATGGCAGCGGTAATCTTTGCACTCAAGATGTGGAGGCACTACCTTTATGGGGTAAAATGTGAGATCTTCACAGATCATAAGAGCCTACAGTACATCCTGAGTCAAAGAGATTTGAATTTGAGGAAGAGAAGATAGGTAGAACTGCTCAGTGATTATGATTGTAAGATCCAGTACCATCCGGGTAAGGCGAATTTGGTAGCAGATGCCTTAAGCCGGAAATCACTTGGCAGTTTGTCCCATATTTCAGCAGAGAGGAGGCCTGTGGTGAGGCAGTTTTTCGAGCTCATTAATGAAGGACTGCAGTTGGAGTTGTCTGGTACAGGTGCTTTAGTGGCCCAGATGAGAGTGGCACCCGTGTTTCTGGAGCAGGTGGCTCAGAAACAGCATGAGGAACCAGAATTAGTGAAGATTTCCAGGACTGTTCAGTCAAGCAAGGATAGTGAGTTCAGATTCGACAGCAAGGGGATCCTTCGCTATGGAAGCAGATTGTGTGTACCAGATGACATAGGGCTAAAGGGAGACATTATGAGAGAGGCTCATAATGCCAGATACAGTGTTCACCCTGGAGCCACCAAGATGTATCAAGATCTGAAGAAGGTTTATTGGTGGCCAGCCATGAAAAGAGAAGTGGCACAGTTTGTGTCAGCCTGCGAAGTGTGTCAGAGGGTGAAGCTAGAATATCAGAAGCCGGCTGGAATGCTTAACCCACTACCTATTCCAGAGTGGAAATGGGAGAATATAGCTATGGACTTCGTGGTGGGGTTACCGGCGACGTCCAACAGATTGGACTCCATATGGGTGATTGTGGACAGACTCACCAAATCTGTTCACTTCATCCCTGTCAGGAGTGGCTATTCTGTGGACAAGTTGGCGCAGGTGTATGTTGATGAGGTTGTCAGGTTGCATGGGGTCCCTGTTTCAATAGTGTCTAATAGAGGGCCCCAGTTCAACTCCAGGTTTTGGCGGAGTCTGCAGAACGCTATGGGTACCAGGTTGGATTTTAGCACTGCTTTCCATCCACAGACGGACGGACAGTCAGAGAGGACCATCCAGACAATAGAGGATATGCTCAGAATGTGTGTGTTGGATTTTGGCGATTCTTGGAGGCAGCATCTACCTTTAGTGGAGTTTGCCTACAATAATAGCCATCATTCCAGCATAGGGATGGCCCCATATGAAGCTTTGTATGGAAGGAAGTGCAGGTCGCCTGTCTGTTGGGAAGAAGTAGGAGAAAAGGCCTTGGCAGGGCCTGAGCTAGTAGAGATCACCAGCAGAGTGGTGCCCATAATCAGAGAAAGGATCAAGACTGCTGCAAGCAGACAGAAGAGTTATGCAGATGTCCGCAGACGGCAAGTAGAGTTTCAGGAGGGAGATTTGGTATTGCTCAAAGTGTCTCCAATGAAAGGGGTGATTCGGTTCGGGAAGAAAGGTAAGCTGGCTCCACGGTACATCGGACCCTTTGAAGTCTTGCAGAAGATTGGGAATGTATCGTACAAGCTGGACTTGCCTGCTTCAATGGAGAGAATCCATCCGGTTTTCCATGTTTCTATGTTGAGAAAGTTCGTGTCAGATCCGGGCAAGGTTCTTAGTGAGCCTGATGTGGAGATCCAAGAGGATCTCACCTATGTTGAGCAGCCGGTACGGATCCTAGACACCCAGATCAGGAAGCTAAGGAACAAGGAAATCCCGATGGTGAAAGTCCTTTGGAATCACCACAACATCGAAGAGTGTACCTGGGAGACACGGGAGTCTATGCTCCGGCAATATCCTCATCTCTTCTAAGGTAAGTGTTATGTGTTTAGTATGTATGGATAGGTTTTATGCTTTGTATGTTTATGTTTTATGCTATGCATGTGTTGTTTGGTGAACATTCGGGGACGAATGTTCTTAAGGGGGGAAGAATGTAATACCCGGCTAGACTCCGGTATCGGAATTCCTACCGTCCGGTGAAATCTCGAATGTCGGAAACCTCTAGAAGGGCAAGATCATGTTTTTATAAAATGTTTTGATGTATTTTATGATTTTAAGTAACAAGGAAGTTAAGTTTTGAATGAAAAAGGTCTTGAGAGGAAGACCCAGGTTCGGCCGCCGAATCCCAAGTTCGGCCGCCGAATGTGCATGCGTTTCGGGAGTGCTTTAGGCCCCCGAAGGCATAAGTGAGGGAAGTCCAGGTTCGGCCGCCGAACCTTAAGTTCGGCCGCCGAACATGGCATGCATGCGGAGGCACGTTAGGCCCCCGAAAGTGGTATGGCCAGCCACCTATAAAGGGGTCCCCATGTCCGAACAGGAGAGTTTTTCTCCCCGTTTTCGGCCAAGGTGAGCTCTCCGCCGTCCCTCTTCGATTTTGAGCTTCTTCCTTCGAATCTTCATGTTTTTCTTATGAGCTTTCACTTGGTTTGAAGATCTTTGAGCAAAAGAGCAAGTTTGGAAGCTTGGAGAACAAAGAGTGGATTTCTCCCTACCTCCAAGCTACGATCGTCTTCCCTCTCGATCTTCAAGAGGTAAGCTTAGATCCAACCTTTCTTGCATGTTTTAAACAAGTTTTATGAAGATCTATGGGGTAGAAATGCATGTTAGGTTTTTGTTATGTTTATAGGTTTATGTATGTTTATGAGCAATGTGGGTTGTTTGATGTGTTGTAGTTGGGGTTTTTGATGGTTTAAAGCCCCTAGGAGCTTGTATGTTTGAGTATGCATGTTGTAGAATAGGAAAATGCATGATTGAGTGAGTTGGGAGGCGTTTGTGCATGTTGGAACCAAGTTTCTGCCCTTTGGGAGAAACCAGGTTCGGCAGCTGAAGGCTCCTTCGGCCGCCGAACCTGCCTGTGGTAGCTGGTATCGGCTGCCGAACCCTGCCACCGAAAGTGGACTTTCGGCTCTGAAAGGGAGGTTCGGCCGCCGAAGGTGCCGCCGAACATGCATGAGTTTCGTCTCTGGAGGGAACCTTCGGCCGCTGAAAGTGCCGCCGAAGGTGCATGACTTTCGGCTCTGGAGGGCCTTTCGGCCGCCGAACCTGCCGCCGAAAGTGCCCTGTTCAGCCCTCCTTTGCATGAATTCCTTGATTGTTTTAAGGTGTTTTAGGGGGTTTTTGGGGGATGTTTTTAGAGTTATGTTTATGTGTGTTAGGTCCCTCATTTGTGTCCACCTGTGTAGGTTCGGACCAGAGGAACCAGAGAGTTCAGCAGTGAGCACTGCTTCAGAGTTTGCAGAGTCAGCCAGAGGTGAGTGGAACTAAACTTAATCTTTTGAAATGAGAAATTAAATGTTTTGATCATGTTTCATGCATCATGATTATGCAATAGGATGATTGCATTAGATTTCACGAATATGTTGCATCGCATTCTTTGTTGTTGATGTGGGTGAATGTTGGATGACCCATGTAGTCCCTGAGGAAAGACCAGGACCCCATTCTACGGCCTGGCACGAAAATGAAAGACCAGGACCCCATTCTACGGCCTGGCACGGATATGGGACTCGAAGACCAGGCGCCCAGAGGAGGCCCTGGGGAAATGGTAAGTAATGTATGATATGACAGGAAGACCAGGACCCCATGCTACGGCCTAGCACGAAATGATGCTGGGACTATTTGGTGACAAGTTCACCCAACCCTTGATGTGAATTGTCTGAGTTATGATGCATTTCATATGAGCATGTTTGTTAACATGTTTTTATGGTTCTACTCACTGGGCTTGTTAGCTCACCCCTCTCCCTTAACCCCCAAGTTTGCAGGTACAGGATAGAGCGGGAAATCAGATAGAGTAATGCCCTAGTCATGTAATAGCTCGTAGTGGACATGATGGATACTGTAATGTAATGTTGAGTTATGTAATGTAATGTTGATATTGAGGTTTAGAAGTGTGCTTGACCATAGTCTGTTGTAAATCCCTTTTTAGATACATGATCTTAAATGTTTATGGATGTTTATGTTTTACCAAACTTAATGCATGATTATGTTACCCCATTGGAGTATTGATGAGGACTCCAAGGTGGGGTTAATGTTAATGTTTATGTTAATGCATGCACAGGTTGAGTTTGGTTCATGAATGAAAAAGAAAAGTTCAAATTTTTATGTATGATGTTGATCATGTATGGGATTAAACAGGTTCACAGGATGTATGTTAGGCTTGCTACAGGTCCCGGCGGCCTTAAGCCGATCTGGATCCTAGCGCCGGTAGCGGTCCGGTTTTCGGGTCGTTACACGCCCTAAGCCGGAAATCACTTGGCAGTTTATCCCATATTACAGCAGAGAGGAGACCAGTGGTGAGGCAGTTCTTCGAGCTCATTAATGAAGGTTTGCAGTTAGAGTTGTCTGGTACAGGTGCTTTAATAGCCCAGATGAGAGTGACACCTGTGTTTCTGGAGCAAGTGGCTCAGAAACAGCACGAGGACCCAGAGTTAGTGAAGATTGCCAGGACTGTTCAGTCAGGCAAGAATGAAGAGTTCAGATTCGACAGCAAGGGGATCCTCCGCTATGGGAATAGATTGTGTGTACCAGATGACGTGGGTCTGAAGGGAGACATTATGAGGGAAGCTCATAATGCCAGATACAGTATTCACCCTGGAGCCACCAAAATGTACCAAGATCTGAAGAGAGTTTATTGGTGGCCAGCTATGAAAAGAGAAGTGGCACAGTTTGTGTCAGCCTGCGAAATATGTCAGAGG
Organism: Manihot esculenta; assembly: GCF_001659605.2. NCBI lineage: Eukaryota > Viridiplantae > Streptophyta > Magnoliopsida > Malpighiales > Euphorbiaceae > Manihot > Manihot esculenta. The sequence continues at coordinate 8,384,252 of NC_035169.2, read as the reverse complement.
GTGAAGCTAAAATATCAGAAGCCGGCTGGAATGCTTAACCCACTGCCAATTCCAGAGTGGAAATGGGAGAATATAGCTATGGACTTCGTGGTGGGGTTACCGACAACGTCCAACAGATTGGACTCCATATGGGTGATTGTGGACAGACTGACCAAATCTGCTCACTTCATCCCTGTCAGGAGTGGCTATTCTGTGGACAAGTTGGCGCAGGTGTATGTTGATGAGGTTGTCAGGTTGCATGGGGTTCCTGTTTCAATAGTGTCTGATAGAGGACCCCAGTTCACCTCCAGGTTTTGGCGGAGTCTGCAGAATGCTATGGGTACCAAGTTGGATTTTAGCACTGCTTTTCATCCACAGACGGACGGACAATCAGAGAGGACCATCCAGACAATAAAGGATATGCTCAGAATGTGTGTGCTAGATTTTGGCGGTTCTTGGAGGCAGCATCTACCTTTGGTGGAGTTTGCCTACAATAACAGCCATCATGCTAGCATAGGGATGGCTCCCTAGGAGGCTTTGTATGGAAGGAAGTGCATGTCACCTGTCTGCTAGGAGGAAGTTAGAGAAAGGGCCTTGGCAGGACCTGAGCTAGTAGAAATCACCAGCAGAGTGGTGCCCATAATCAGAGAAAGGATCAAGACTGCTGTGAGTAGGCAAAAGAGTTATGCAGATATCCGCAGAAGGTAAGTAGAGTTTCAGGAGGGGGATTTGGTATTGCTCAAAGTGTCTCCGATGAAAGGGGTGATTCGGTTCGAGAAGAAAGGTAAGCTAGCTCCACGGTACATCGGACCCTTTGAGATCTTGCAAAAGATTGGGAATGTATCGTACAAGTTGGACTTACCTGCTTCAATGGAGAGAATCCATCCGGTTTTCCATGTTTCCATGTTGAGGAAATTTGTGTCAGATCCGGGCAAGGTTCTTAGTGAGCCTGATGTGGAGATCCTTGGAGATCTCACCTATGTTGAGCAGCCGGTGCGGATCCTAGACACTCAGATCAGAAAGCTAAGAAACAAAGAAATTCCGATGGTGAAAGTCCTTTGGAATCACCACAACATCGAAGAGTGTACCTGGGAGACACGGGAGTCCATGCTCCAGCAATATCCTCATCTCTTCTAAGGTTAGTGTTATGTGTTTTTGCATGTATGTTTATGTTTGATGCTATGCATGTGTTGTTTGGTGAACATTCGGGGACGAATGTTCTTAAGGAGGGAAGAATGTAATATCCGGCTAGACTCCGGTATCGGAATTCCTACCGTCCGGTGGAATCTCGGATGTCGAAAACCTCTAGAAGGGTAAAATCATGTTTTCATAAAATGTTTTAATGTATTTTATGATTTTAAGTAAGAAAGAAACTGAATCTTGAATGAAAAAGACCATGGAGGCATTTCCAGGTTCGGCCGCCGAACCTCAAGTTCGGCCGCCGAACCTCAAGTTCGGCCGCCGAACATGGGATAGTTTAGGGGGGCAAGTTAGGCTTCTGAAAGTGGCTTAGGTTCGGCCGCCGAACCCCATGTTCGGCCGCCGAACTTGCATGAGTTTTGGAGGCACTTTAGGCTGCCGAAGGTGGTCTGGCCAGCCCCTATAAAAGGGTTCCATGGCCGAAACGGGCGAGCTTTCTCCCCTATTTTCGGCCAACAGTGAGTCCATGCTCTCCCATGGTTGATTTTGATGTTCTTCCTCAAATCTTTCGAGTTTTAACAAGTTTTAACTTGGTTTTTTGAAGATTTGTGAGCTTAGAACAAGTTTTTGAAGTTTGGAGGCCCAAGGAGCTAGATCTCTCCTACCTCCGAGTTGGATCGCCTCTCCTCTCGATCTTCAAGAGGTAAGAGTAGATCCTTGGCTCATTTCATGTTTTAAACAAGTTTTATGAAGTTTATGGGGGTAGAAATGCATGTTTAGGTTAAGGTTGAGTTTTTGGTTAATGTTGAGTGTATGGACAATGTGTGTTGTATATGTATGTTTGATGTGTTTTAGTTGGGGGTTAGGATAGTTTGAGGCCCCTATGAGCTTATGTATGTGTGTATGCATATTGTGGAAGTGTTGGTTTTGAGTTGGTTGGTTTGGGAGGCAAATGTGCATTGTGGAGGCTGAGTTCTGCCCTTTGGAAGAACTCAGGTTCGGCAGCCGAAGGGACTTTCGGCCGCAGAACCTGCCCGAGGAGGCAAGCCTTTGGCTGCCGAACCCTGCTCCCGAAAGTGGACTTTCGGCTCTGGAAGGGAGTTTCGGCCGCCGAAGGTGCCGCCGACCATGCATGAGTTTCGTCTCTGGAAGGAACCTTCGGCCGCCGAAAGTGCCGCCGAAGGTGCATGACTTTCGGCTCTGGAGGAACTTTCGGCCGCCGAACCTGCCGCCGAAAGTGCCTTGTTCAGCCTTCCTTTGCATGATTTCTATTATTGTTTTGTGATGTTTTAGGGGGTTTTTGGGGAGTATTTTAGAGTCATATTCTTGTATGTTTGGTCCCTCATTTGAGTCCACTTGTGTAGGTTCGGACCCAAGGAACCGAGGACCTCAGCAGTGAGATAGCTGCTCCCGAGTCTTTTCAGAGCTAGCCTGAGGTGAGTAGAATGAATCCTTATATTTCAAGATATTTTGAGCATATTCATGCATCATAAATGCCATGTGATATGTATTAGGTTGTTCGCATTAGAACCCACGAATATATTGCATTGCATATCTTGATGTTGATATGGATGGATGTTGGATGACCCATTAGTCCTCAATATGATATGACATGATATGGTATAGTCTAGTGTGGAAGTCCAGGTGTGGTCTGCACTACGCCCCTGACACGATTGGATATGTATGATATGATATGTGTAAGAGAAAGTCCAGATGTGGCCTGCACTACGCCCCTGGCATGATTGGTTTATATAGAGGACTATTGGTGACAAGTCTATCCTTAATGTGATTTGTTTGTGATGTGATGCATTCCATGAAAACATGAATTTTAATATAATGTTTTATTATTCTGCTCACTGGACTCTAGTAGCTCACCCCATTCCCTTAATCCCCCAGGTTGCAGGTACGGGATTGAATCAGGAGGTCAGCAAGAATAAGAAGTCATGTTTTATGTAATAGCTAGATGTGGACATGAAAATGATGTAATGTAAAGTATAGTATAGTAATGTAATGTAATGATGTTTATTGAGATTTAGAGTTGTGCTTGACCCTAGTATGTTGTTAATCCCTTTTTGGGTTACATGATCTTTTAATGAAATGTTTTATTATGTCTATGTAAACCAAACTTAAAATATGTTATGTTACCCCATTGGAGCATTTGATGAGGGCTCCAGTGTGGGGTTTAATATTTATACTTATGAGTTGTGCATGCACAGGTTAAGTTTGGTAAATGAATGAGAAAGTTCAAAAATTTTATGTATATGTTGATCATGTATGGGATTAAACAGGTATACAGGATGTATGTTAGGCTTGCTACGGGTCCCGGAGGCCTTAAACCGATCTAGATCCTAGCGCCGGTAGCAGTCCGGTTTCCGAGTCGTTATACAGCACAGATGGACTCAAATGAGGGACCAAACATAACTTTTACAAGACTCTAAACAACTCCCCAAAAAACCCCTAAAACATACCAAAGCATGCATACAAAACAAGTAGAAGAAGGCTGGGCAGGGGCTTTCGGCGGCAAGTTCGGCGGCCGAAGGTCCCTCACAGATCCGAAAGTCAGGGACTTTCGAGGGTAGGTTCGGCAGCCTAAATCCCACACAGATCCGAAGGTTGGAACCTTCGAAGGCGGGTTAGACGGCCAAAAGGTTGCCTCCACAAGCAGGTTCGGCGGCCGAACCTTGCTTCGGCAGCCCGATTCTACCCTATGCACAAAGCCACCAAACACTCTAATTCTCACACCCAACTACTCATAAACATTCATATCCACTCAACATGCATAAGGGACAAAAAAACTAGCCTAATCCTCAACAAGCAACAACAAAAACAACACAAGAGAAAACATTCATTATCAACCAAACTCAAACCCTAAAACTTTAGATTTAACCATTTCATGCATTAACAAGCCTTAACCCCTTCTTAAAACTTATGTAAAACATAGGAAAAGCAAAGATCTATACTTACCTCTTGGAGATCTAAAGGTGACAGCAACCCCAACTCGGAGATGAGGTAAAACGGTCTCCGGAGGTCTCCAAGGTTTAAAACTTTAGATTTGAACTCAAATCTTCAAAATCAAAAGAAAACTCATGAATTTTCTAAGAGATTTGAAGGAAAAACAACAAGAGCAACCAATGGAGGCTAGGACTCACCTCTGCCCGAAAATGGAGAGAAAGCTCTCACATTTTCGGGCTGAAGGCCTCTTATAGGTGGTTGGATAAACCACCTTCGGCGGCCGAACAAGAAGTTCCTGCGGCGGCCGAAGGTGGTTCACCTGCGGCGGCCGAAGGTGGTTTACCTTCGGCGGCTGAACTTGAAGGTTCGGCTGCCGAACCTGGGGTTTTCCTTCAAAACTCTTCTCTTTCTTTTTAACACAAAACTCTAAAAGAAAATTTTTCAAATTCATTTTATGAAAACCTTATTTTACCCTTCTAAGGAGATTCCAGCTTCGAGATTCCGGATTCCAATGGGAATTTCGTCGAAAGGTTGGAATTCTGACGCCGGAGTTTAGCCGGGTATTACATTCTTTCCCCCTTAAGAACATTTGTCCCCGAATGTTCAACAAGCAAACAAGCAAACATAAGCATCAAGAAAACACATGAAAACCTATAACACTTACTTTAAAAGAGATAGGGGTACTGCTTAAGCATAGACTCCCGGGTCTCCCAGGTGCACTCTTCCATGTTGTCAGAATTAGTAAAGATCACTAGCAGAGTAGTGCCTATTATTAGAGAGAGAATCAGAACTGCTGTAAGTAGGCAGAAGAGGTACAGAAACGTCTACAGAAGGCATGTTGTTTTCCAGGAGGGGGATATGGTGTTGCTTAAGGTGTCTCCTATGAAGGGGGTGATTTGTTTTGGGAAAAAGGGTAAACTAGCTCCAAGGTACATCGGACCCTTCGAAATTTTGCAAAAGATCACGGGAACGTATCTTAGAAGTTAGATTCACCTGCTTCAATGGCGAGAATCCATCCGATTTTTCCATATTTCTATGTTACGGAAATTCGTATTAGATCCGGACAAGGTTCTTAATGAACCTGATGTGGAGATTCTAGGAGATCTCACCTATGTTGAGCAGCCAGTGCAAATTATAGACACGCAAATCAGAAAGTTGAGGAACAAGGAAATCACATTGGTGAAAGTTCTTTGAATCGAACCTTATGTAGGTAGATCAAAGGTATCTCACATTGGAAAGAGGTTAGAAGGGGCAGGGCCTTATAAGGGCATGTCCTGGACACTCTAGTGGACGCGTTTTGGGAAGAAAGGGTAATCAATCCCTTGACCCGAAAACAAAACCGTGAGAGAAGAAAGGGTGTCAATCCCTTGACCAGAAGCGGACAATATTCACTGGTGTGGGCCCAGAGGATGTTACAATTGGTATCAGACCCTGGGCCTCATGAGTACGGTGTGCTGAGCGAGGACACTCAGGCCTGTATGGGGAAGGAACCTTATGTAGGTGGATCAAAGGTATCCCACATCGAAAAGAGGTTAGAAGGGGCAGTGCCTTATAAGGGCATGCCCTAGACACCCCAATGGACACGTTTTGGGAAGAAAGAATAATCAATCCCTTGACCCGAAAATAAAACCGTGAGAGAATAAAGGGTGTCAATCCCTTGACCCGAAGTGGACAATATTCATGGATCTAGAAAATGTTACAGGAAATTTCATCATTTAATATTATTTTGATTTGAAGTTCGAAAACTTAATACCTTAAACTTTTAAGGAGAAATTCGCGTATTTATAAATTAAAATAAGATAAATTTATCAATTATAATTGAATTGAATTAATTTTTAATTTAATTTGATTTATTTATTTTTATAATTTGGTTTAATTCGATTTTTTTAAAAAGAATAAATTTTTATTTTTTTAATTTAATTCATAATTGAGCTGGTCAATTGGACACTCATAATTTTTTATTATATATTATTTTTAATATGTAATTCCAGTAATATGACTGGTGGGAAAGTTTATATCAAAACCATCCTTTCATAGTATCTTCTATAGTTACTTTAATTTACTTCTAAGCCCAAAAAGAATATCCTGAAAATTTAATAATTTATTTACCAATTTATTTATTTCATAAAAAAATATTTTTTTTATATTTTATGGTGATTGAATACTAAAAAAAAATTAATTAATAAAAAATATATTTTATAATAAAAAATAAATTATTTTAAAAAAATAACAATTTATTTTGAAAATGAAAAGTCATTTTTCATATATTGTGATTACCACTTTTATATATAAATTTATTAATAAATTATATTTTTAAATTAAAATTAAATAATAAAAAATAAATTATCTTGTTGTAAAATTATATTTTTAAATTCATGTTCTTTTAATTATTAGGCTTGTATAGTATAAATAGGCCCATTGGGAGGGGACTATGCCATTTGTATCACTATATAATTTTTTTGAAATATTTTAATTTTTAATAAATTATTAAAATTATAATTAAAACTAAAATTTAATCGGGATAATTGATTTAAACATGATAATTTTGTTAAACAAAATCCAATAACGTTTTGTTAAATATTCATAAACGTATACCTCAAGTGTAATATTTTAAATTTGATGAATTGATTTTAATTTTTAACTAAACTTTCACAAATTGAAATTAAAATATTTAAATAAATTTATTTTTATCTAATTTGAGAATTGCCTTTACTTGAGAGTTGGTCCATACAAGTTCAATTCGGTAGATCCGTCTCTCAAATTAACATTTATTCTTTATTATTCTCTAAGCAACACATAAGTCTCAAACCCACAAACTCAACAGAACATTCAGCTTAAAGCCCACATCAAGTCCAAGCTTAACCTCCAAAATGCTGCCGCCTAAAATACAAACCATCCATCCACTGTCATGGTTTCCGATTTCGCTATAATTCGGTGTGAAGTATTCAATTCAAATTAAAATAAATTAATTAAATTAAATTAATTTAAAATTTTAATTCAATTTTTTATTTATTTCAATTCAATTTAATTTTTAATTTTAAAAAATTTAGTTATTTCAACTTAATTCGATTCGATTTTTAATTTTAAAAATTTTAATTATTTTAATTCGATTCGATTTTGATAAAAAAAATTAAAAAAATCGAACTGAATCGATTAGTGATAATAATATATTATTTTCAATAATATAGAGAGATTAGATTATATTAATATTAAAATATTCTAATTAAATTTTAAAATACTAAAAATAAAATGTAAAAAAAATAAAAATTTATTAAAAATTCAAACTATTAAACCAAATCGAATTGAATTAGACATGTTTAATTTAATTCGATTTCTAATTAAAATCAGTTTGATTTATTTTTATAAATACTATAATTTTGATTTTTAATTTATTCAGTTCGATTCGATTTTGAACTGAACTGGCTGGATTGTACGAACTGCTTCTTGCTTTTAGAACTTACTCTGGAAAATCAAAAGGTTAAGGAAATAAAGAACAAGAACAAGGTTTAATGGAGGAAACCAAGACCTCTACGTTCAATTGAAACGTAATTGTTATATTTTCTGTCATGCCTTTGGTTATTTTATTCATGAGCTTAAATAGAAGTAATAATTATAATACCCGGCTAGATTCCGGCATCGAAATCCCTACCTTCCGGTGGAATCTCCGTTGGAATCTGAAATTTCTGAAGATGCCAGAGTCTTCTAGAGGGGTAAAAGGTGTTTCTAAAATGTTTTCACATGATTTTATGGTTTTAAATGGAAAAGAAATTGAGTTTCGAAAAGAAAATGCCAAGGAGGAAGGACCCAGGTTCGGCCGCTGAACCTCAAGTTCGGCAGCCGAACATGGGGCTATTTCGGGAGTGCTTTAGGCCTCCGAAGGCTTTGAGGGCAGAAACCAGGTTCGGCCGCCGAATCTCAAGTTCGGCCGCCGAACATGGGTTAGTTTAGGAGGCAAGTTAGGCTGCCGAAGGTGGTGAAGTTGCGGAAGCAGCTTAAGCCGCCGATGGTGGTTGACTGGCCACCTATAAAAGGCCCTCAGACCGGAAATGGGCGAGTTTTCTCCCCATTCTCGAGCTCAGGTGTGTTCATGTCCTCCTTTGGATGATTTCTTGTTCTTTCTTCAAATCCTTAATGTTTTTATGAGTTTCCTTTTGGGTTTTGAAGTTTTAAAGCTTAAATCAAGTTTTGGAGTTTGGAGACCCAAGGAGTTTGTTTCCTCCCATCTCCAAGTTAGGGATCGCACCAACCCTCGATCTTCAAGAGGTAAGTGTAGATCCTTGCTTTCCTTTATGTTTAATAAAGTTTTAAGTAAGTTTTAAGGAGTTTTAATGCTTGAGTATGGGTAGATATGCATGTTAGGGTTTATGTGGGTTTTATGCCCAATATATGTTTATGTGATGTTTGTGTTGAGGTTTAAGTTAGTTTACGCCCCTATATGCATGTGGGAGTGTGCTTGCATGTTTGGGAGAGAGCATGTGAGGTTTTGGGTGGTTTGGAGGTTGGTTTTGCTGGTGACGGATTCAGACCTGCTGTTCGGAGGGAACCAGGTTCGGCCGCCGAAGGTACGTTCGGCTGCCGAACCTGCATGGAAGGCAGCTTTGGCCGCCTAACGTGCCCCCGAAGGCCAGGACTTTCGGATCTGGAGAGAGGCTTCGGCCGCCGAACCTGCCGCCAAAGGTGCCAGACTTTCGGCTCTGGAAGGACTTTCGGCCGCCGAAAGTGCCCCCGAACCTGCATGGCTTTCGACTCTGGAAGGGACATTCGGCCGCCGAAAGTGCCGCCGAAAGTGCCATGTCCAGCCCTTTCATGGTTGTTTTCTATGCATGTTTTGAGGATGTTTGAGGGGGGTTTTTGGGGAATTGTTTATGAGTTGTTTAGAGTGTGTTTGGCACCTCATTCGAGTCCACCTGTGTAGGATCGGACCCGAGGGACCGAGGAAGCCAGCAGTGTTAGCTGTTGCAGAGTCAGTCCAGCGTCTGCCAGAGGTGAGTAGAACTAACTCAAATGTTTTAAGCATGTTTCACTCATCATGAATACCATGTATATGTATTAGGTTGCTTGCATTAGATTTCACGAAGATGTTGCATTGCATAATTTGTTGTTGATGTGGATGGACCAAGGCGACCCCAATAGCCCTAACTATGATATGTTAATGAAGTCCTGAGGAGCCCCATCGAGGGCCGGGCATAATGAAGTCCTGAGGAGTCCGAAGGGCCGGGCATAATGAAGTCCTGAAGAGCCCAAAGGGCCGGGCACCATGTTATGTTACAGAAGTCCTGAGGAGCTCCCTTGAGGACCGGGCACAGTCAGAGGGAGTTTTGGTGGTCATGTCCATCCGTGATGTGAATTGTTTGTGCTATGACGCATTCCATGATAGCATGATTTATTATTGTTTTCCATGTTCTGCTCACTGGGCTTTTTAGCTCACCCCATTCCCCTAACCCCCAGGTTTGCAGGTTAGAGGTAGTTCAGAAAGACGTCAAGGGTAAAGGTTATGGCTTTGTAATAGAGTAGCATATTAGTGTGGACATGTAATGTAAACTGATAAAATGTATTGTAAGATAATGTAATATAATGAAATGTAACGTAAAGTAGAGTTATGTTTATGGATTAGTATTGTACTTGGCCCTAAGGTCTGGTTAATCCCTTTTTGTACATGATGTATGTTATGTTTTTATTGTTGAGTTGTGTGTGAACCAAACTTGTGGCATGTAGTGCTTACCACGCTAGGGTATTTGATGAGGACTCTAGTGGAGATTTTATGTTTATGACTCTGATGCATGCACAGGTTAGGTTTCGGTTCATCGGATGTGATCCAAGCTCGATGTATGTAATGTTGACCCAGCTAGAGCATTTGCTGAGAGCTCTAGTATAGGGTTCTTTTATGTTTTCAGTTATGTAGCATACAGGTCAAGCTCGGATTTACATAAGATGTTTAAGTTTTTTTGTAAATGTTTTGATCATATATGGGATTTGACCAGGTGATAGGATGTATGTTAGGCTTGCTACGGGTCTCGGCGGCCTTAAGCCGATCTGGATCCTAGTGCCGGTAGCGGTCCAGTTTCCGGGTCGTTACAATAATTAACAGCTTAAGCTAATTACAAGGAAACACCCACCTATTATGCAGCAACTAAAACAAATAAGAATAATAATAAAAAACTAACACAAGACTTATTCAAACAAATTATTAAGGCTATGTGTCCATTCCCCTCCCCTTAAACAATTCTCTTGTCCTCAAGAGAGACATCTGGAAACTACTTTTTCACCTGCTCAAGCTCTTCCCAAGTTGCTTCCATGGGAGATGAACCACGCCAATAAATCAAAACCTCACTTCTTTTTCTTCTTACTCTGCTGTCCAGAATAGCTTCAGGCTGTGGATTCGATTCATCATCTTCGTCAAACTGTGGTAATTGCGTCTGTACTCCACTTCCAGCTCTAATATACTTCTTAAGGAGTGAGACATGAAATACAGGATGCACTTTCGCTGTTGCTGGGAGCTCCAACTTATAAGCGACCGCACCAATTTTCTGTAGGACTTTGAACGGCCCATAATACTTAGGAGACAATTTGAAGTTCCTTCGCACTGCAAGGGTCCGCTGCTTGTAAGGATGCAGCTTAAGATAGACTAAGTCTCCTATGGCAAATTCACGTTCTTGGTTCTTTAAGTCGTATATTTGCTTCATTCTGCTTTGTGCCTGCTGAATTCTTTTTTTGAGTTCCTTCAACATGACATGACGATCACCCAATTCCTTTTCCACTGCTGCTACCTTGGCAGTACCTGGAATGTAAGTGAGCAAAGTAGGAGGCGGCCTACCATATACAACTTCAAAGGGAGATTTTCCAGTAACTGAATGGATACTTGTATTGTAACAATACTCTGCCCAAGATATCCACTTCATCCATTGTTTGGGTTTGGAGCTAGTAAAGCATCTGAGATACATTTCTAGTGTTCTGTTCACCACCTCCGTCTGGCCATCGGTTTGAGGGTGGTAAGCAGAACTAAAATTGAACCGAGTTCCATTTAAATCAAATAGTTCTCTCTAGAATTGGCTAGTAAAAGCCGGGTCCCGATCACAAACAATTGTTTTTGGCATCCCATGCAGCTTAAAAATATTTTCAAAAAATAATTGTGCAACAGAGGCAGCAGTATAAGGATGAGAGATGGGCACAAAATGAGCATACTTCGACAGTCTATCCACCACCATAAATATTGTTGTCTTACCGTTTGATTTCGGCAGCCCATCTATGAAGTCCATTGAAATGTCTTCCCAAATTCGGCTAGGAACTGGGAGAGGTTGAAAGAGACCAGCTGGAGCAGTGTGTTCTGCTTTATGTCTTTGGCAGACATCACATTCTCGAACAAATCTTCTCACTCGCTCCTTGAGATTTGGTGAGTAGAAGTTGGACCGGATTCGTTGAAGAGTTTTAAAGAATCCTTCATGGGTGCTGGAATGGAACTGGTTAATGATTTCTTGGACCAAAGCTGATTCCTTTGACAGATAAATCCGCTCTTTAAACATCAAGATGCCATTTCTATATTCCCATGGTCTAAAAGCCTCTCCATCTTGAACTTGCCTCACCTTCTCCTGTAAAAATGGTAAGGATTGTACCTCTTCTTTAATTGAATCGATCCAATTTGGGATTGGGCAAGAGATTGCTGAAATTTGCCCCTCCCCATCATCTTTCTCATCTCTTCTGGACAAAGCATCAGCCACCACGTTTTCTTTTCCCCCTTTATATTGAATAACAAAGTCAAAGCCCATCAGCTTAAACAACCATTTTTGCTGAGCTGCCGTGGTAATTCTTTGAGTCCAGAGATGCTTCAAACTTTGATGGTCAGTCTTGACCACAAAGGTTTGCCCAAGAAGGTAAGGTCTCCACTTCTGTACTGCAATTATAAGAGCTAACATTTCTTTCTCCTAAGTTGACAAAAGAAGATGTTTACCATGCAGAGTTTGACTGAAAAATGCAATTGGTCATTCCTGCATCAGTATCGCGCCAATTCCTGAGCCGGAAGCATCGCATTCCACAAAAAATTTTTTTGAGAAGTCCGGTAAAGCCAAAACTGGTGCTTTTGTCATTGCTTCCTTCAAACTAGCAAATGTTGTTTCCGCCATGAGTGACTAGTTAAAGCCATCTTTCTTTAACATTCTGGTTAGGGGCCTTGCAATTTTTCCAAAATGCTGTATGAATTTCCGGTAATACCCACAAAGTCCCAGAAATCCCCGTAAAGCTTTTGGCGATGTAGGCTTTGGCCAACTCTGTATTGCTGCGATTTTTTCTGGATCTACAGAGACTCCACCATTAGAGATAATATGGCCAAGGTACTTAACTTCCCTGGTGCCAAACTGCCATTTCTCAATTTTAACAAATAATTGATGAGTTTATAAAATTGAAAACACAGTTTCTAAATGCTGGATGTGTTCCTTCCAAGACTTGCTGTAGATGAGTATGTCATCGAAGAAGACAAGCACAAATTTCCTTAAATGCTTTTTGAATACCTCTTTCATAAGTGATTGGAAGGTTGATGGTGCGTTGGTGAGGCCGAAGGGCATTACCAGGAATTCGTAATGGCCCTCATGAGTGCGGAAGGCTGTTTTTTCAATGTCTGAAGGATGAACTCTTACTTGATGGTATCCTGAACGGAGATCCAGCTTGGTGAAATATTGGACACCCGAAAGCTCATCCAGAAGTTCTTCGATAACAGGTATTGGAAATTTATCCTTCACCGTGTTTTTATTTAATTCCCAGTAATCGATACACATTCGCCAAGAACCGTCCGCTTTTTTGACCAACAGAACAGGAGCAGAATAGGGGCTTTGGCTGGGTTGAATTATTCCTGTCGCAAGCATTTCTGCCACTATTTTCTCAATTTCTGTTTTTTGGTAATGGGGATATCGGTATGGCCTCACTGAAATAGGTTCTGGGTTTTTTAAGGGAATTTTATGATCATGAAAGCGTTGTGGTGGCAATCCCACTGGTTCGGTCATGGTCATGTTGAATTTGGTTAAAAGATCTTGGATTTCAGGGTGCAGGTTTGGAATTTGTGGGATGGTTGAGTCTGATTTCATGATTTGCAATAGGAACCCCTTTTTTATGTGTTTGAGCATCTGCTGCATCTGAATTGCTGAAATGGCTTGATTTGGAGGAATTTGAGAGCCCTGTAAGAGTACCTGCTTTCCATCTAAGTTGAATGCCATTAAAAGCTTAGAAAAATCCCATACAATAGGACCCAAAGTACGCAACCACTGAGTTTCCAACACGACATCATAGCCCTCTAATGGTAGTATATATAAATCAATTGTTATAGACTCTTCTTGAATTAAAATTTGAGTCTGGGTACAAATATCTGGGCTTGATAATTCCTCATCGGAAGCTACCTGTACTTTTAATTTTTTCCTTATTGTTGGCTCCAAACCAGCTTTTCTAGCGAACTCTGCACTTATGAAATTATGAGTACTACCAGAGTCTACCAAGACCGTTCCATCTAATCTGACTACCCTTCCACATAGCCGCAATGTTTCTGGTCCTTCAAAACCAACAATTGCATGTAGGGATATAGCCGGAACATCCTCTGATGAATCCTGCTCTTCTATCTCCATTTCAGTGTCATCATCACTGTCCTCAAGAACTGCTTGAATTGAAAAGAGCTTCTTGCACCTATGCCCAGAGCCAAATTTATCATTACATTTAAAACACAGCCCTAGCCGTTTTCTTTCATTGAGCTCATCCCATGTCAGCCTTTTGATGGAATCTGATGCTGGCCGAGATGGAGATCGAACCACCTGAGGTGCTGGTCGGGTTTGCGTTGGCAGCCCCTTCCCCGAAGCTGCATTTTGTGCTTCATACAACCGGGCAAGAGAAATGGCTTCTGCTAATGTTTTTGGCCGATTGGCCTGAACATCAGTGCAAATTAATGGTGTTAACCCGCTGACAAAACAGCTAACTTGTCTATCTTGCGCCAATCCCCCCACTTTGGCCAAAAGCTTTTCGAATTGCGTCTGATAAGTGTGAACTGTACCCTGCTGTTGCAATTTCGAAAGCTCTCCAAAGAAATCAATCAGCTGATTGGGCCCGTATCGTGCATAAAATCCATCTTTGAATTCTGCCCATGTGACCACAGGATTCTCTTGCTTCAATAATTGGTACCATAGTTGAGCATCCCCAACCATGTGGAAGGAGGCGATGCCCACTCGATCCTCATCGGGGGTATGGTGAAATTGGAAGAATTGCTCCGCCCTACAAATCCAGCTTGTGGCGTCCTCTTTTTCATCAAAACATGGAAAATCCAGTTTGACCATTTTCGGCGCACATGAAGAGGTAGCGACCGAATAGTTGGATTTAATCCTGGATTCCGGAGTCTGTGGTTCAGGCTCAGTGCGCTTCCCTGGAGAAGAGTGGGTAGCCAGCTGATCCATTCTTACGTTCAATTGGGAAAATAGTTCTTCTAATCTCTTCGCAATTCCTTCCTGTCCTCCAGAAAGGGACTGAACTGTCTGCTCCAATTTCTCCACTCTCTGGTCCATCCCAGAGCTCTGATACCACTTTGGTACGAACTGCCTCTTGCTTTTAGAACCTATTCTGGAAAATCAGAAGGTTAAGGAAATAAAGAACAAGAACAAGGTTTAATGGAGGAAACCAAGACCTCTACGTTCAATTGAAACGTAATTGTTATATTTTCTGTCATGCCTTTGGTTATTTTATTCATGAGCTTAAATAGCAGTAATAATTAATAGCTTAAGCTAATTATAAGGAAACAATCCACCTATTATGCAGCAACTAAAACAAATAAGAATAATAATAAAAAACTAACACAAGACTTATTCAAACAAATTATTAAGGCTACGTGTTACTGGATGCTCACCCTAACTGTAACCCGAAAAAATAAGAAGAAAACATTGCATGCTCTGAAAATTGAACTCCACACAAATACAAGGACATGCAAAATCAGATATATATGATACAAGTGAAAAAATAAAAGCACAAACCATATCAAAGTTCATCCACAATCGACTCTGTCAAACTTTAACAAACTAAAATAATTACAAAAAAAGAAATTTAATTTTCTAACAAGATAAATACCATATAAAAGAAAGAGATATAATAGAAATTTTGACTTCTCCAAAGCTTTTTGGAAGTAATAATTATTAGATGTCACATTTCCAAATTACAGTATCCACAAGTATGGGTCTTTTTTTAGCATAAACAAAACACTCCAAAGAAGATGAACAAAACCCAAGACATAATATCGAAACTAATAAACTCAAAAATGCCTCCAATCAAAAAAATATATAAACTATATAATAACAGAAAAAACTCAAAAAGGCAGAAATCTTAACAAATCTCGTTGCTCCCTATATTTTTTTTAAGAGAAATTTACTATTTAATAAATTAGTTATTATATTTAATAAATTTAAAAATTTATTAAAATATTCTTATTTTTTATTTCCGTCAACGAAATAGTTTTTTTATTATATTTTTGTATTAAAAATGAAGAATGAGAGAGAAAAATTTTAAAATTTAATTTTGCCCTTAAATAAAACCATTTATTTAGTTTTTAGATATTATTATTATTAATAAGTCAGTTTTTATATTTTTAAAAATTTATTAAAATTTATCTATCTATTTTTAAATTTATTAAAATATTTTTATTTTTTATATTTGTCAACGAAATAGTCTCTATTCATTTTTTTCAAAGAAGAATAAGAATAATCAAAATAAAAAATGAAGAAGGAGGAGAGGAGGAGGAAGGCTAATAGAAAAAGAAGAAAAAAAAAGAAGGCTTATAGAAGAAGAAGAGAAGGTTTATAGAAGAAGAAGAATCAAAATAAAAAAAAGAAGAAGAGGAGAAGGAGGAAACGTCTAGAAAAAGAAGATGGATAATTTAATAATCTATTATATTTTTAACGGTATAAATAGATAAAATAATTATTTTATTAATTGAAAAAACATATAAAAGTATTTAAATATATTTTTAAAAATATAAAAATTAACTTATTAATAATAATAATATCAAAAAACTAAATAATAAATCTCTCTTTTGCTCTATTGCTACTTTGTCTCTGTGTTTTAATCCCTAGACATTCTTATTTTTAAGGTCTTTAAGAGTAAAGTCTCCCAATTGATATATTGATTTTAAAAAATACTATATTAAAATATTATGAAAATTTTAAAACTCTATTAATTAATTATTTCATTAATTTTTATTATAAAGTATTTTATTATTTAATTTATATAATTTTTTAAAAAATTTAATTAATTTTTTAATTTTATAAAATGTCTCATGTGTATTAAGAATATTTAATTTTTTATAATATTAATAATTAAAATTAATGGATAATAAATTAGTAAAATTTTTAAAATATTAATATTATTTTACTTTTTAAAAAAAAATTAATAAATTAACTAATAAATTTTTTTAATAACTAATTAAATAATAATTTTTTTCCTTTTATTCATGATATTTAATTATATTAATTACTTTTAATTTATTTTTTAAAATAATTATAGTTACTAAAAATTATAATCATCTTATTATTATTTTTTTAAATAATAAAACTAATAAATAAATATGAAAAATATGTAAGCGAGGATTATTATTTTAGTTTTTTCTTTCTTTTTTAATGTGTATCCTCTATTGCCCTCATTTTCTCTCCTTTATTCTCAGCTTTGCCTTCGTCGCCTTCCTTTTCCTAGATTCTCCATCTCTGACCACTCTCTCTTCCTATCTCTCTCATTCTTCAATCAGATCTCAACTAACGCCTTCAGGGAAATTGCTGTGAACCACCCATGACGCTTGGCTCAGGGGGATCCAGTGTCGTGGGTGAGTCCCTTGATCGTATACCTCCATGCCCTTCTTGGGGTTTTCTTATCATTTCTCTGATCTTCTGCTTTTTCTTTTGTTATCTCGTATAATCTGCTCGTATGTTTTTTTTTTATTATTATTTTGATGTTTACCTGATGTGGGTTTTTGTTGGCTTTTAGAATGAGGTGTATCTGTAGTTTTTAGAATTTTGAAGTGTTCGGTGGTTTTTGTTGTGTCCTTTGAATGATTCTTAAATATAAGAAAAATCTGTTTTTTTTGGAAAATTTTTAAAGCAAATTTATGCAATTTAGCTTGTATTGTTGGTGCCTTTATCTGATCGGTTCTATATAATGGAGCTTTTTCTTAGATTATCGAGTGATGGAAACTCTTTTTGATATCCTTAACCACTTCAACAAAGCTGCTCAGTTTTTGTTCTGTGATGATTATAATTGATAACTTGTGTCAGATTGTGAATCTTCTTTTGGGTTGCCAAATTATGCTTTGGATGGATGCTGTTAATTCTTTTATTTGTTTCTTTTAAAGTGAATTGTGGAAATAACTTCAAAATATTTAGTGGCAAGGTGAATTGATTGGATATGGGAGTGTTACTATTTAGCAGCTGCACGACCCCTCCTTCTGTGCCTGATATATGATATCGAATGAAATAACTTGGAATTGGTTATGTTATGTTCTATTGAGTAGAAAATCTTCTTTATCCTCACATGCATGCCCTTGTGCTTTTGCCAGTGAGTTTCTGCGCTTCCACATACCATTCTTTACGTTTATATCAACTTAGCTATTGACTTCTTAGTATTAATAGGGCATGTTTATATATAATGCCCAACTGATACAAGTCATTTTTTTTTATTTATATATGTTTACGGTAAATGTTGTTGCTTAATGTAATTGGTTGAAGTATGAGGTTTATGCTTCTGTTCCATTGATTTTAAGTCTGAATGGTGGATTGCTTTTTGTATATTATTTTATTTATTTATGTTAGGGGTAGATTCAGAAACTAACTTGATGTTACCAAGTTGACTCTATTATGTTGTTGATATAGATCAAGGCTTTAACTAATTGAATTTGCATTTTTGGTTATAGAGTCTAGTAACTATTTTGCCTAATATAAAATGGCATATGGACAGATAGTGAAACAACAGAATGAGACATCTAAATACATGTGTTTCAAAATATTTTGCTAGAAATTATCAGAAGCAGCTATTACTGGTCGTATTCAGACCAGTTAAGTAAATGCATTGAGAATGATATAATAACTTCTCCATGTTTACTGCTACAAACACTGTTTTCTTCTAATAAATTGGGGAAACAATGATTGCTAGAATGAATTTTAGCATATCAAGAGGCAATATGTCAAGGAGAATGGGTTGTGCTGGCGTTCAATTGTTAAAAATGTTTATATGTGTTTTAGTCTAGTTCATGTATAAACCAAGGGGAATGAGAACATTGTTGTTGGTTTATTCAAGAAGGGAGTTTTTAGTTTCCTTCAGAAAAATGATATAGTTAAACAACTTTTTAGAGTATAAATTGGTTTGGTACTTGCAGTCCATTTGTGATTTTCTGTTGCTTAATATTATTGCAGAATCATGTGTGACACTGACTGTTTGAGTTTCTGAGCAGTGCCTCGCAACTTCAGATTGCTGGAGGAGCTTGAACGTGGTGAAAAAGGTATTGGAGATGGAACTGTAAGCTATGGAATGGATGATGGAGATGATATCTACATGCGTTCCTGGACCGGCACAATCATTGGTCCCCACAATGTAATTGTTGTTGTTTGTTTCCCTTTTTTTTTTCTTTTTTTTTTTCCTGTCTTGTGTGTATTGACGAACAATTCCAGAAGATGACCATATATTCATGCATGTACCTACGCATTCTACCTATTTGAATTTGTTGGATTTGATTCATTGCGCATCGCAATTGGCCTATGGCCAAAGACAGCAAAGAAATGTTTCATCTGGATGGTAGTTATGTTTTCAACTTGTATATGCCCAAGGTTCTATATTTTAGGTTACTACGGTCTCAAAACTGTCCATTCCATTTAAATGACTTGGCTTCAACTTTTCTCACTTCTTTTTTGCATCTTCTGAATAGCAACTGGTCTTTAGTGTAGGATACTAGGATCAGGCTGCCTCTTTTTTCCTTTAAGCTTTTTTTTTAATTTTTTAAATTAAGTTTTCCTATTTCTGTGTTGCTACTGTCAGGGGAAGTTATGAAGTCCCAGGTGATCATTTTTCTTCATTCCTTGGTAATTTACATACTAAACTGCTGGATTTGCGACCAAATGTTGATCATTATATTATACTATTAAATGATAGAGTTTAATGTGGTTCATTGTCATGTTGCGTATCAAATTTGAGTTCTAATCTTTTGAGTCCAATAAGCATGTAAATCTCTTCTTCATTCATTAAATTGGAGGGCATACACACTTTATTTTGTTGGTGAATTTATGTGATTTGCACTGTGGAATAAAAAGGTTTGCTTTTTATATCTTGTGTATGGCTTCTTACCTATTATAAAGGTTCATAGGTCAACAATTTTCCTTTTTTTTCATGTCAGACTGTACATGAAGGTCGAATTTACCAATTGAAGCTGTTCTGTGATAAAGATTATCCAGAGAAGCCCCCAAGTGTCCGATTTCATTCACGCGTCAACATGACTTGTGTTAACCATGAAACTGGAGTGGTATGGTTATATTAAGGAGCTTCTATTATGTGTTATGTCTCAATTTTATTCGACTTCTTCATTTTGAGTTGTGGGCAATGGTATATGTACTTTATTATGTTCCCTTGATTCCTGTTGTCTGCTGGATAGAAGTACTTCCGATAGTTACAACAACATTCATTGCAATCTCTTATACCCTTTGTTTGGCATGATTAATTTTGTAAGATAAGAATTCAAATGAATTCTTATAAAATTAGGCATGATTTTAAATAATTTAATTTTTTCATTCCAAACAAGAGACTTGCAAGAAAATAAATCAATTGAATTAAATTCTTGCAAAATTTTTGATTCCAAATAGAGGAATACTGTTGCCTTCTATATGAAACTACTATTGTTATATCATGGGAGGTTTAGTCCATTTGGCTACCGTATTGTTTGGTAATTAAGCTGAAGTGTACTTCTATAAGAATTTGAGAATATCCATTTGTTGACTTAATGTCATCGGAATGCTCCAGGTTGAACCGAAAAAGTTCGGACTTCTTGTGAATTGGCAGCGGGAGTACACTATGGAGGATATACTGACACAGCTGAAGAAGGAAATGGCAGCCCCGCACAACCGAAAGCTAGTCCAGCCTCCTGAGGGTACCTACTTCTAGCTTTCAAGATCATATAGATATATATCATATTGCTTTTGCAATATGCAATATATAGTTTGTACTCCTGTGTTGATCTGCTGAAGTTTGGAACATACAGGGGAATGCCCTAAAAAAGCTTCTCAAATTACCTCTCCATGGCTTCATTATCATTTTGTTGTCTACTCTTATAAGACTCTGTTCAACGGATGCTGTTTTATTAATGGGATTTATCTGTGTGTCAAAATACTTGGAAAAAAAGACCCATTAAGTAGTATTTTCAGTTCTAGCTTTATTAATGTATGTCAAATTTGTATGACTTGTCTCTTCTTTGTTGTTCTCTATATGCCTCTGGCTACTGAAGAAGCAGCTGCAGGAGTGTTACTGCAGTATTGTATATTCTACCACTGATTTGCTGGAGTACCATGTAGTTTCCTCTTTTTTTTTTGAGTGAATTGCAATTTAGTCCTGTAGTTTATTGAAACCTATACATTAGTATTTGTATTTTTCAAAACCAACTATCTAATCCTTGTAATTTAAGAAAACCAATAAATTAGTCTGTACCATGAAAAACAGAGTAAATTACTATAGTTCTATTATTTTTCAAGAACTAATTTTCTGTATCTGTTTAAACATCAGAGGCTCAATTGTTGAAATGTGTCAAATTATATGGATTAAATTATGAATGGTATAAAAGAGCATTGCTGTATAGAACTAATTTGTTGGTTTTTAAAATTACAAAGATCAAGTAGCTGGCTTCTAAAAATATAAGACTAAAACATAGGTTTCATTAACATCATGTACTAAATTGTAGTTTATCCAATATAGTTTTTTTTAGTATGTCTCTTTCTTGCAGTGTTGAATTCTTAATCAATGGTAAAGTTGGGGATTTTCTTGGCAAGGCAAACTGTTGGGAGGCCTCTGGACTGCATGAATTTGTAATATTGTCCAAAAGTTGAAGTTTGAACTTGGAAACCAAATCCATAATTGTAGTGATTTATGACGAAGAGGATTCCCTCTGTCCATTCTCAGAATATGAGAGAACAGAAAATGGTTTTTTTTTTTTTTTTTTTCTTGATTTTTGAATTATTTTAATAGTCTTCTTAATTTTTTTAATTAATTTTAAATTATTTTAATAGTTTTCTCAATTGAAATTTATTTAATTTATTTTTTAAAATTTTTTACACAATCCATATTCATTTAATTTATTTTTTAGATTCTTTTACATAATTCTGATTCATTTAATTTGCCTTTTAATTTTAGATAAAAATTAATTTATATTTATTTTTTATCTATTAATTTGATTATATATATTTGTGTTCTTTTTTGAAATGCCATATTTTTTTAAAAAAAATAAAAGTTTATTTACTTATAAGAAAAACAAAATATTTAAATTTTCTATCATAAAAAGTTGTAATAACAAATCTAAAAACTCTAGAATTTAAGAATATTTATTAATCATATAAATAATTAACTTATAAAATATTTTTTAATTTATTTTTATGATTTTTTAAATAATTTTAATATTCTTATTTTTTTATTGATCCACCTATATATATTTTGTATTCATTATTGATAAAATTTAGGTTCGTTTAATTTGTTTTTTAAATTTTTTTTACACTTCATATTTTCACCATTTAGATTCATTTAATTTGTTTTCTAAATTTTTAATAAAAATTAATTTACATTTATTTATTAATTTTATTTTAAAAAATATGTATATGTATGTTCTTATATTGAATTCACATAATTTGAAGTAGTATATTTTTTTCATGAAAATTCAGCATAACAAAAATAACAATAAACCTACAAAATCTTAGGATTTAAGAATATTTATTAATTATATAAATAGTTAACATATAAAATATTTTTTAATTAATTAAAAATTATTATTATATAATTATGAAAATAATTATATTACATAAATTTTTAATAAATAAATTCTATTTTTATAAATTATTATAATATTATAAATTAAAAATATAATATGAACTGTGGCGATTTAATTAATAATAAAATTTATTTATAATTTTTTGAGATAGTTTAATTAAAAATTTTGATTTCAAATCTTATAAGAGAAATTGGGATCTTTCATCTTATTTCAATTTCAATGGCTCTAAAAAAAAAAAGTCAGAAGTGATTTATATCTAATAATTTGAGATCCAGAAAATAAAGTTTTACAAGAAGTCTGTAAATTTAGTCAAAACTTAGTTCGTGAGGAGTCTGTTTCTCCTTTTATTTATTTCTTTTTGTCTGCTAGTAATATACAATGAAGTTTCCGTCATTGGACTACGTATCTCTACTGTACAGATATGGACGTACGAGAATATCAGATTTCTGCTACATGCGTAACGGCCACTTGATTCTCCTCTGGCATGCATGCGGATGGTCTTACCAGTCGAACGGGCTGGCCACTTTCCTCCTTCCGGATCGGGCTGGAAGATGGGGTTAAAGCTGAGTTTAGATGAGACCTGATCATTAGACCGAAAAGACTGGACCGACCGTTTTGAGGAATCTAGATGGAGTCCGGTCGTATAGCTGAGCGAGCTGGACCTGACTCTTGCAAGCGACTTAAAAGTCTTCAGATTATGGGCTGTCTTTATAGGCCTGATCTTAGTCCAGCGTGAAAAAATCCAGCGGTAATCAATATCACTTAATTCTAAAAAAAATTATTTTTTATTATTTATCAATAAAATTAGTTACTACTGTCAACTAGTTTCAAATAATTGATATTTCCACTAACTTTCCATTATGTATTGCAAACATGAAACCGTTTGAAAACAATAACACTAAAGCTTTTCATAATTAGATTTGTTAGTTGGAAATACAATGAATAGTACTCATATTTTTCAATTAGAAATACAATAACCAATTCATTTTACGTACATCAACCCAAATCAAAATTCGCCAACCTATCGTAATTACACGTTAATAGTCAGTCAACATCAACTGATCCTATGATTATAAATTCGTATTTTAAAAAAAAAAAATAAAATAAAGTATATTACAAAGAACTTACATTGACATGACCGTCATTTCAAATAAATAAATAAAAATTGAGCTTATTTATTTATCTTTATATATTTAAAAAATCCTTCGCTCGGCTTGCTTGTACTTTGCGCTCTTAAAACTACCTGCGATTGCCGTGTTTCAAAGAACCGTCTTTCTTCTTCTTTAAAAGAACCTCTCGCGTCGCCTTCTTCCCTCTCCTTCATCGTATATCTATATGATCGTGTTTTCTCTTCAACCAATTAATCAATCAAAGTCCAAAATTAAAAACCATTACGATCTCAGCCGCCATAAGCGAATTCGATCCATCGGATCTTGAACTATGTCTAACGCCGATAAAGCCCTGCCGTCGCCAACCCTATCGAGGAGGAGGCCCGTTGAGGTGCGATCGGTTTGGGCTGATAATCTTGAATCCGAATTCAAGATGATCCGATCATTAGTTGACAGTTATCCGCTGATCTCAATGGATACGGAGTTTCCTGGTATTGTTTTCCGTCCCGCTGCCGATGATCCGTATAATCGTTATCGTGATTCGAAAGCTCACTACCTGAACTTGAAGGCCAACGTCGATATGTTGAATTTGATCCAAGTCGGCCTCACAATTGCAGACCACGATGGCAATCTGCCGGATCTTGGTACGGATAGTTGCTATATTTGGGAATTTAATTTCCGCGATTTTGATGTGTCGCGGGACGCACACGCCTACGATTCGGTTGAAATGTTAAGAAGTCAAGGCATAGATTTCGAGAGGAATCGGCAGTGCGGTATCGAGTCGGTTAAATTTGCTGAACTATTGATGTCGTCGGGACTCGTCTTAAACGACTCGGTGAGTTGGGTGGCATTTCACGGAGCTTATGATTTCGGTTACTTAGTCAAGTGCTTGACTCAGCGAGTCCTACCAGTGGAATTAACGCAGTTTCTTGACACAGTGAGGTTGTTTTTTGGAGATTGTGTTTACGATGTGAAGCATTTGAATCGGTTTTGCGATTTGTATGGCGGGTTGGACCGGGTAGGGATGGCACTGGGTGCCGACCGGGTTATAGGGAAGAAGCACCAGGCTGGGTCGGATAGCTTGTTAACTCTGTATGTGTTTCAGAAGATTAAAGAGAATCACTTCAAGGATAAGAAATTAGAGAAGTACGCCAATGTTCTGTATGGTTTAGAGGTGTTTACATGAATTTGATTGGCTGTTAATTGAATGTATATTTCTCTTTTTTCTATCTTAGAAAGTGGGTTGTTCTACATTGCGGTATAACAGATATTAATAGTAGTCGATTAAATTCTTTTGTGTTAAATCTATATTTATTCTCTCTGCGTTAAATTCCGTAATTTTGAAGGTTTGATGTTGTGCTTGAATTGAAGAATACATATGCTTGTTTCTCATATTAGGTTTGACTTCACATATTGATATGTTAGCTATTACTGTGGGAGTAATTTGACTAGGTAGTTCAAATAATCTGATCAGGGCCAGGGGTTGCATATTGTAGAACCTATTGAAAAAGTTGGCATATAGGATAGGGGTGGATTTATTATGTTATGTGAAGTGTAACTAGGCTAGATATGAAGGACTCTGCTATCTGAAATCTTTGTTTCCTGATTTAGATGTTCAATAATGGATGTTGGCACTTAAATATTACAAGTCCTTATTGTTTAGAATAGGAGATGCATAGTCAATCTGCTGTTTGTAAATGAACATAGCAATTGAATTGTAATCAGCAGACTGCTTTGAATTTCTGTATAGATCATTTTGCTTGCCTTTTTCTTTTAGGATGCGGATATCACTGTATGCTCGATGTAATTCATCCAACCTTAAATCTTAACCATAGGTAATATGAATGCTTTTCCCATTCCAATTGGGTTGAGCTATAGGTTAATTTGTACAGCTGTTAAATTTCACTGCTTTATCTGATGTCACCCTATAGGGAAATAATATTTCTTTTCTTTTCTTTCCTATCCACTCTCTTCAAAACAAAGCAAGCATAAGTCACCCTTTATTTTCTCCAATCCTGCAACTTTAATGTTCTTGGCCTTCTTTACATGTGCATTTGGAGGGATATCTATATACCATCATACCGTAACTTCCTATAACTTCATAACAGAAAATCTTTTGCTACATTGTGGGTAGACAACTGCAACAATAACACCAAATGTGCTCTAATTATGTGATAAATCAAGCACTATACTCAGTCCATAGGTGTGCTTCTAGAAGTAGGCTATGAGAAACTGATGCTATTTCTTTTGAGAAAGACAAGAAAAGAAAAGAAGAGAAAAAGTAGAGGAAAGTTCTTGCATCATTCTTAATTCCAATTTTGGTCTTTCTAGACTGCACTGTTTTGAACCCACAGCAAATTGTTGGAGACGTTGGAGCACTAACTGAAATGGGGGAGACAGTAGAAGTGGTGAAGTCTCCAATAAAAGGGGTCTTAGTATCAACATCATGGAATGATATCCAGGCTTGTTTGCATGCCATAGTAAGATTTTGAAGAGGAGGTTTGGATTGTCCTAACCTAACTTGGTAGACTTACAATTTTTTTTTTTCTTTTTTTATGTTTTGGAAACTGAGTTGCCATTTATAACCAGACTGTTGGTTTTAACTAGTAAGCATGATTGTTTAATATTTTCATGTCGAAAGCTGATTGCCATTTTCTATGATCCAACATATCAGTGTCTCCTATGTTAATTCTTTGCTTAACTGTTACTATGTCCTTCCTTAATCCCTTGATTTGAATTTCTATTACATCCTATTGTTTGCCTTTTTCCTTCTGGGATTCTGAATTCAGATATCTCTATATATTCAATGTAATTCATCCAACCCTTAAATGCTTGAGGGCCATATGAATCCTTTTCCTTTATTCCAAGCAGGTTGGGCTAATTATGTAGAAATTTCCACAGCTTTTAAATTTCACTGCTTTATCTCATGTCACCCTAGAGGGAAATAGTATTTCTTTTCTTTTCTGTCCACTTCCTTCAAAACAAAGCAAGTCTACCCTTTATTTTCTTCGCTCCTGGAACTTTAAAGTCTTCGCCTTCTATGCATGCAAATTTTGGCATCAGTGTTGATTATACCAAATTTTTGCTGATTATGCCAAAATTCCTTTTGGTACTATAATTTCATATGCACGTTTGACTTCAAATGCAGGACCGCGAACTATTGTGCATGAAAAAAATTTGGGTTCTAGACTTCTAGTTGGGGGAATAGTTTGCACTTTTAAGTATCAGATGCATCGTTTGCTTATAGTATAAATTTGGGATCGTCACTGTTTAGGAAATGTTTTTCTTATATGTAAATTTTCTTATTGGTCAGTATAGGTGTGCAATGGCTGATGTTGGCACTCGAGTCCTGGGACAGGGTAGAAGCTATCATAGTCAATGTGGTGTATGAAGTTTCTAAATAAATGAAACTCTTGAATTGCTAGCATTAGGTTGCTTTCAAAGATGAAATTCTGGCAGTCAATAATTTTTGTTTTACTTAAATTTTTATATTTGTTTGAGCACGTACTCAGACTTTTTTTTTTTCCATATCTTATCGATTACTGCACTTCAAAGCAGGGAAACTGAATAAACATCGAGACAGGGATCCAGCTATGGTGCGAGAAGGGATCTCTTTCAGGGACAAAGTGGCAGCGGCCATGGAGTTAGACGTGGAAAAAGATTTGGCAGAGGAAAATGATGGGATTTTGATGAAAGTGAAGTGGTTATCTCTCTGAAGGGACCTATCCCAGTGGTGGACTTTTCTGATGAATTTGAACAGAGGCTTGCGAAAAGATGGAGTAAAGCTGTGATTGTGAGATTTCTGGGCATGAAGATAGGCTATCGAGCCATGGAGTCAAGATTCCAGACGCTGTGGAGCACTGAGAATTTCAAAATGATTTAGGTAATGATTATTTTCTAATCAAATTCTTCTCTGATGCAGGTCTTCAGTGAGCAATGCTGGCCGATCCATGGATTATCAATGGAAGTTATCTACTGACGTAACCATGGTATCCATCCTTTGATGTGGCCAGTATCGAAATTCATATGGCGGTCGTTTGGATTGTCTTCCAGGACTTCCAATGCATTGGTATCAAGAAAAAATGTTGAAGAGAATAGGTGCTTCTGATGGAAATGTGATAAAAGGTGGATATACACACAACGGATGAAGCTAGAGGGAAGTATGCTAGATTAGCCATAGCAGTGGATTTACGCCGGCCGTTAGCGGCCAAAGTGCAAGTTAGACATAGAGTTGAAATCATAAAATATGAGAATTTGCTTACTATATGTTTTAACTGTGCTAGAGCTGGGAATAAATTATCAGTGTGTCCTTCAAAAACTCAGAAAGATAATGATAAAGCTAGTGCAGAGAATGCATCGAATATGGTGAAACAGCCTCCAGAGGAGGATTTCGGTGAATGGATGCAGGTGCAGTGCCGGTCAAGGCAATTGCCGAAAAGGAAAATCCCTTTGAGCCGAAATCAGTGGATTCAGGATTTCGTTTCAATGCTCTTTTAGAGGAAGGTGTCACAAAGGATCTAAGGAGGAGATTCGGCCCTCAGCGGAAAATAAGAGGAGAGGATTACCAATTAGGAAATCTAATGTGCACATCCGAGAAAACAAAAACTCTTTCCTCAAAATGGGCAGAAATCCAATAAGGAAACAAAAGCGTCTATGAGACATATACGGAAAGATAATACCAATACTAGCAGTACTAAAGGAAGGCAAACGATTGGCTCCAAGGTGTCAAAGTTAAATGCTAGACACACAAAATCATTCGGTTGTGATTCTGCAAAAGGACAACTATCGTTATTATGAGCCCATGCAAAAAAACCCCTTGATTTGGAAATTTTCTTATTTTCACGATAATGTAAATACATGCAAGTGCTCTACGTTAGACCACTAGATTCGTCATATTCCCTCTCGATTTTGGAAAACCTGCCAGAGGGAGTAAATAAGCATATACAATCGGACTATATGAGCTTAGATCACTCCATTCTCATACAATCTGATCAGGAGGCAGTGAAAGAAGCAGACCATGAGAATGATAATTTGTCCACAGATGGACATGATGATAGTAGTTTCGATGAAGAAGAGTACACGATGATAGTAGTTTCGATGAAGAAGAGTATTGTGATCCCTACTTAAATGATTAAGGTACGTGGAGGTTCTTTTCTTTTTGGTTTAAATTTAGTTATTATGTCTATCTTTATATGGAATTGCCAAGGAGTAGGCAGCCTCCCTTTCATTAAGTCTTTCAAGTTGGTGCTCAAACAGTATCGTACAGAGTTGGTGGTTAT
This sequence comes from Manihot esculenta, assembly GCF_001659605.2. NCBI lineage: Eukaryota > Viridiplantae > Streptophyta > Magnoliopsida > Malpighiales > Euphorbiaceae > Manihot > Manihot esculenta. The sequence goes on along the minus strand of NC_035169.2, from coordinate 8,355,786 downwards.
CATGAAAATTCACATTAGTGGAGTTAAAAGCCGAGAGAGTGATAAAGAAATTCAAGAAATTAGACTTTGCACCCTCTCATAGGGTTGAAGCGCTTGTTACTCTGGGCGGCATGTAGTTGCTGTGGAACTTAGATTTGGAATATTGAAATTATCTCAAATAACTTCCATTTTCATTTATACTTGCATATTGAACACAGGCTTTGAGCCGATGTTCTTTATAGCGGTTTATGGTAGTCCTATTCCAAGCCGATGTTCTTTACAGCTGTTTATGGTAGTCCTATTCTAAGTAGACCGAAGCACCTGTGGGTTAATCTCAAAAAGCTATAAGTTAAGGACAATATTCCTTGGCTGGTAGTAGGGGATTTTAATGCTATGACTACAGCAGAGGAGAAGAAAAGAGGTTCAAGGTTTTGGTCAAGTATCTCGTATGACTTTATTTCTTGGATTAATTCTTCGAATTTGTATGATCTAGGCTTTAAGGGTTCTAAGCACAGTTGGCAAAGAGGTCGCACCTTTGAAAGATTGGATAGAGCCTTATGTAATTTGACTTGAAATACTCTCTTTGCTGAAACAATTGTGCACCACCTCCCTCGCTTGCATTCTAATCACAGGCCCTTTTTTATTTGCTTACAAAGCTAACAAGCTCCACAGGTAAATTCTAGACCCTTTAAATTTCAAGTAGCATGATTAACTCATAATTTTTTTTCAGGGTCTCACAAAGAAGGTTTGAAAAGGTGAGGATGATATGATACATAAATTGAATGAGCTTTCCAACAAGCTGAAAAAATCTAGAATCAGGAAGTTTTTGGAAATGTCTTCAAGCAAAAAAGATTATTAATGATCCGAATAGGTTAGATTCAGAGGAAATTGGAGCCCAACTACTCTAACAGACTTCAGAATCTTGAAATAGGAGCTCGATCTTCTTCTCTAAAGGGAGGAGTTCATTTGGTTCTAAAAGTCAAGAGCTGAAACCATCAAATTGGGAAATAGAAATACTGCTTTTTTTTCATGCCAAAACCATTGCTAGGAGACGAATGAATAAAATCGAACTCTTAAGGAATGAGGCATGAGATTGGCTGGACAATCAAGAGATCTTGAAGGCCATAGTATGTTAGTTCTTTCGAAGTCTGTACTCCCTGGATATGCTAAACATACCTCAGTATCCAGTAAGAGGTAAGTTCTCTCAAATTAAGGATTCAGACATGAGTAATTTTACATTACCTGTGTCTTCAAGATATGTCCGGGAGGCTCCTTTTAAGATGAAATCTTAAAAGGCTTCGGGATTTGATGATTTCTAAGCAGGTTTCTTTCGATCACAATGGTTAGTCGTAGGAAACGATCTCGTCAAGCAAGTCAGTACAATTATGGCTGGTCAAGCAAATCAGTACAATTATAATTGGTGGCACTCTAGGGAGAATTTTGAATAATACTTTAATTTCTCTTATCCTGAAAGTCTCTGATCCTGTTACTATTGCGATCTTCTAGATTTATTTTCTTGTATAGTGTAGTATATAAGGTCATAACTAAAGTGATAGCTAATAGATTAAAGCATATTTTGCCTTATGTTGTGAGTCATAACCAGACGAGCTTTGTTCCTGGCAGAAGTATCAATGGCAATATTATCAGAGCATATGAATTCATTCATTTTATGATATTTAAGATAGATAAAAAGGGTTTTCTTGTTCTCAAAGTTGATTTAGAGAAAGCTTACAATAAAGTCAAATGGGATTTATAGATAATACTCTCATCGAGGCATGTATTCCTTTGAACCCTATAACGGTTATTCTTAATTGCATTACTTCAGTCAAGCTGCAACTTCTCTGGAATGGAGGTCTCGTAGGGTAGTTCCAACCATCCAGAGGTTTAAGATCGGGTGATCTCATATCCCCCTATTTCTTTGTGCTTTGCATGGAGAGGTTGGCACACGGAATTATGGAGGGTATGGAGAATTAAAGAATGGAGACCTATTTTTTTAAACAAAGGAGGACTTCGTTATCTCACCTTTTTTTTAGATGATTTTATTCTTTTTGTGGAGGCTTTTGCGGGACAAGTTACGGTAATTAATAAAGTTCTTGACATATTTTGCCTAAGTTCAGGTGAAGAGTGAACAAGACTAAAATGAAAGTGTTTTTCTCAAAGAATGTGAATCTGACAACCAAGAGGACTCTAAGTGATAAGCTGAGTGTGGAAGCAGTTGATGATTTAGGGAAGTATTTAGACATTCCGCTTTTTAGTTTCAGAGTTTACAGAAATACCTTTCATTATATCATTGATAAAATGAGAAAAAAGCTTAATAGTTGGGAGGCAAGTAAACTCTCCCTTGCTGGTAAGGTTACTTTAGCTCAATCAGCCTTGGCCACCATACCCTCTTACACCTTGCAGACTCTGTTACTTTCTATTTTTGTGTGTGAGGAGATGATAAAATGTGCCGCCAATTTATTTGAGGAAGTACTAGTACCAGGAGAAAGGTTAATTTGGTTCCTTGGGAGCATGTCATTCGTCATAAGGATATGGGTGGCTTGGGTTTTAAAAGTGCAAAGATTATGAACACAACTTTCCTCTTAAAATTTGCATGGACTCTTCAAACTGACATGCAAGTGTTTCGGGCTAAAATTATCAAAGCATAAATTGTGCTCAAGGAATATAGACATTATCCAGAAATGCAGAAAAGAGTCTAACCTTTAAAAAAGGATGAGGGAAGTCTGGGGAATGCTTCAAGAGAGTACCAAGTGGAATATTGGTGATGGGAGTCGGGCAAGATTCTGAGAAGATGTGTGGCTTCCCTTAGGAAGAAAGCTGAAGGAGTTCACAAGAAGGATGATAAATGGAAAAAAAAAAAAAAAAAAACTAATGTTCTGATACGACATTACGTGACTAGAGATTGAAATTGGAATTGGCGATAGCTCAATGATTTTTTACCCACCTTAGTGATACTTGAGGTGGCTAATGTCCTAGCTCCTCGATCAGATAATAAAAGGGATAACCCTGTTTGGAAACACTCTAGTTCAGGTTTATTTACCACTAAATCTACTTATCAATGTCTTGCAGGTTTTGCTCATGGAACCTAGGAGCGGGAATGGAGTTTGGTTTGGAAGTGGCCTGATCCCCAAAGGATAAGACTTTTCTTATGGTTGGTTATGAATAAATGCCTGCTCAGTAACGAGGAAACGAGCAAGGAGGCGCTCGAGTGCAACAACGATTTGTGGGGTTTGTTCACTCGCCATAGAGAATGTGATGCATGCGCTACGAGATTGCACTATGGCTAAAGCAATATGGTTGAACCTGCTACCATCAGGATTGAAGAGAAGTTTCTTTACATCGGCAAATGAAGGGAAAGATTGGCTCGAGAGCACCCTACATGACATCTCTAGATACAAAGATGACATAACTTGAAGCGTTGTTTTTGGGTGGCAGCTTATTACATTTGACAAAGGCGAAATCATATCATCTTTCAATCGGAGGAGATAAGTAACTCCATCTTCAATATTATCCTTTACAGAGGAGTAAAATAATGATAGAGCCAATGCAAATAAAATGGTCCATTTTGGAGGAAGGTTTTGACAAATTAAACGTTGATGGCTTAAGGAGTGATAAAGAGAACTGGGCCTATGGGAGAGGCCTTCTTCGAGATGCTCAAGGCAAGTGGTTAGGAGGATTTATGGCCTCCTTTGATTACATGACAGTGTTAAAAGCAGAATCGAGAGCTTTGCTAGTAGATATGCATCTTGCTAATACATAGGGGCTCAAGAACCTAGTGGTCGAATCAGATTGCAAAGAAACAGTGGACCTCATATAATCATTGCCCGCAAGAGCTGGAAAATACAGTATTAGAAATCTAGAAACTCTATAAGTTAGGTCATATACGTAGAGAGGAAAATATTTATGCGACAAAATGGCTCAACTTGCTAAAGCTTACTTGAGATGCATGTAGACTCGGGAAGAATTCCTAAAGATCTTCTTTTCTGGTTAGAAAGAGATTATGTTGGTGGTAGTGTGTTCAGCTTTGATCTGTTTTGAGTTTTAAGCTCTTTTCTTTTTTCACTATAAAAGAAACATGGAAACTGAAATAAAAATCTTTAAAGAACGTATTTTAAATTTAATAAGATTATTTTTTTAAAAAAAATTAAATAAGTTTTTGCAAAGGAATTTAAAATTTTAATTTATTTTAAAATAAAATTCTTTTAAATTTAAAAAAAAAATTCTTTACTTCAAACAAGAAATTTTTATAAAAAAATTAATTAAATTAAATTTTTATGAAATTTTTTATTTCAAATTGCAGATCAATATATAATATATAAAATGAGAATTGAAATTATCTAAAGAAATCAATTATCTGCAATTATATAATATATAAAATGAGAATTGAAATTATCCAAAGAAATCAATTATGTTAGAATTCTTAATCTTTTTAAATTAAGGAAAATATGTATTCATATAGATATTAATCAACTCATTATCCAATTCTATTTAAATATGCTCTATATATATAAATGCTTAAATTATCAATCCCTTTAAATAAAATTTTCATTTATATCCTTAACTATTTTTAAAGAAAAAGTAAATTAAATAGCGTTTGAATCTTGAAATATTCAATTTGATCCCCTTTCATATTACATTTTATTTCCTCACCTTTTAGGAAATTAACATTGTACCTCAAACTTTCAATGAAACAACATTTTAGTCATGTATCTTTAACTAAATTAAAAAGTTGAGTGATTTCAAAATTTAAGAACACAAATGGCGCTCAAAGTAATAAATATTTTTGGCAAAAATATCAAATTTGCCTCTAAATTATAAGTCAGAGTAAAAAAACGAGTAGTACTAAATAGGATGAATTTTTTCTTAAATATACTAAATACGAAATTAAATGACGGTCTGTTTTGTCGTTGTATATATATATTTTTTCCTTTTCTCTCGCACCAAATATAAGTTGGGGATGCTAAGATCTATGCATGCTGCATCCACATTCATGGCTACTCTTGATTATATATGTAACTCAACCATCATTATCCTTCTTGATGCAAATTAATGAAGAAAAAATAAAAGAAGGAAGAAAAAGCAGACAACTAGAACTGTAGGAGCCACAGGAAATTGTTTGTGATGAAAACTTGCTGATCTTTGCTTTATTTTTGTTGCCTTGCTCTTGCAAAATGCCTAAAATTTTAAATTTGACTAGCTGTTGAAGCTTGTGGGAATATCTGCATAGATTTGTGTATAACATTAGATGAAAGAAGGGACCACCTTGGCAAATCATTGAATTCCATGTGTTGAATTCACTGGAGATTTTAAGTTGGAGGAAGAAGAAAAAGGCCTATCAGGACACTGATCTCAGAAACCAGTAACTCATGAGGGACCATTTACTGCTTTCTGTAGTTTTCCAAGGTGAGCACAGCCACAGATGTGTGTCATTTTGAGCAGAACTTTATACAAGCTACTGATTTGCAATTTAAGCTTATTTTCTTGGATTCTGTTTCTTTCTTGCTGTGCAGTTTAAGCTTGTAAATTATATTTTCCTAGAAAGTGTTCTTATGGGTTTTTGTGATTGAAAAGATCCTCACTTGGGCTGTGGCTGCCTGAGTAACTAATGCAACTGTTCCTCCTTGGAACTTTAGTCACTCACTCACCTACTAAAAGGCACGTTTGACACTGATGTTGGAGTAAAAAATATATATTTTGTAAAATTGAAAGATTTATTAATAAATTTTTAGATTAAATACTAAAATGGTTTAAAATTGTTTTTGCTGGTAGAGCTACAATTATTTCTACGTAGTATATGTGTGCCATGGAGGAGTTAAGGAATTCAGTTAAGTAGGAGGAAAATGAAGTGAATAGTGGGTCAAAAGTTGCTGCTAAATCTGGAAACTGGTGGGCCTTCTTGAAGGAATCCATTTTAATTGCTTGGCCAGTTGGCCACTGTAGGTTCATGTTTTTGGCTAGGGTTCACAAGAGACAAGAGCTGATATGAGAGAAAGGGAGATATTAAATGTAATAGGAGATTGGGGTCCTCCAATATGTTGTCATATTTCCACAATTGCTTCTGCAATGCACAGATTATTTTGCCTATATTCATTGATGGAAAATTGCTTCACAATACTTGCTGAAACTGACATTACAATCATATAGCATATTTCTAGAGTCTATATGGGCTTAATCTCATCAATTTCAAATGGTGTTTTAGCAAAATATGGCTTGTTCTTGGTGAGCTTTGTCTTGGATGGTGGCAAGCTTCTCCATATATATATATATATTATTTTTATAATTTAGGGAAACATCAGTTGTTGAAAGGGTGTCCCTTATATGGGTCATAGGCACTCCTCTCATTTGAGCTAATTTTGGAATGAGTTATCAGACTCTCCCCGTTCGATGTTGGATCTCCCATGAATGTGTCGCACACTAGTAAAAGTTTTAGATGTGAGAGAATGCATTGAATTCTACATCGATTGTAAAAAGAAATAATGTGCTTTTTATATGGCTGTTGTAGACATTTTTTTTCTTAAATTAATTTTTGGAGTGAATTAATTCTGACCTAAAATTAATATAAAAAAACAGTTGGGATAGATCTTACAAAACCATGAAATAATGAACTAAAAAACATTATAGGAGATAAAGAGTAGGGTACCCTACAATTATTCTTCATTTTGTAGGGTTGCTCTGAACCCCAAAGCTTGTTCCCAACAATTTTATGAGATTTTCAGATGGTTGTCAAAAGGCAAGGGACCACTCCTACTCCAATACTGCATGGGGTCCACAAATAATTAATAATAGAAAAAAAAATATTACTTTTACATCTTTAAGATAAATCAAAATTAAAGCATTTTTTTAATTTTAATTTATGTTTATGTATAATATTTTAATATATATATATATATATATATTAAATATTTTATAATTTAATTTTACACACTTGTTAATTAAATTGTTTAAATGAAAGCCGTAAAACATTTTTCTATTTTCTCTTTATTATTAATTTTTGTCTAAATTGTGTGGTGGTATTAATTTGTTTTATTTTGGGTTCAAATTTAAATTAATTAATGCTTTCTTCCCTTCTACTTAATTTATTGCTATTGTTGTCTGAATCCCATTTATAGCTGACAACAGTAATTAATGGGACTTATATCGAAAACGCATTAACTTTCTTTTACTTTTTATTTTTTTAAAAAAATACTATTTAGTTTTATGAAAAATTTCACTATTTAACCTTTTAATTTTAAAAAATATATTAAAATATTTTTAACATTTTAAAAAAATTTATTAAATAATTTTATCTATTAAATATTTTACTATTTAATTTATAATTTTAAAAAAAATTATTAATTGCTTTCAAATTTTTAAAAAAATTATTAAATAGTCTGAATAATTTTTTAAATTATTTTTATAATATTTAATAATTAAAATTAATGAAATTATTAACGAATAAATTTTTTAAAATATTAATAATATTTAATTTATTTTTTAAAATCGAGATATTAACTGAAGAGTTTTTATCTCTAATAGATTATATATTTTTACTATATATGTTAAACGGTTACTCTCTCTTTTTCTCATGGCTCTGTTTTATAATTTCAATATTTTATTAAATATTTTTTTTTATAATTTATTTTTCAATAAATAAAATATTAATTAGATTCATATTATTTATATAAATATTTTTAATTAAACGGTAATATAATATTTTTATCTCTATTTTTTTATTAATAATTATTTTAAGAGTTTTTCTAAATAAGTGTTTTTTTATGATTCCAATGCCTTATTAAATATTTTCTTTTCTCATCTACCCTTCTACATGTAAATTATTAATTAGATTCATACTATTTATATAGGTATTATAATTAAAAGGTATAGTTTTTTTTATTAAAAATTAGTATATTTATTGCTTTACTTAATTTGTGTATAAAAATTTTAAATACAGTTAATAAATAATAAATACAGTAAAATCAAGTATATTTATTGCTCTAAAAATTTGAAATTTGAAATTTGAAAGCCATTGTGTAATTTAGTTTGTTTAAAAATTTGAAACTAAAATTCATTTCAAATAAATCAATAATTATTTATTTATTTAATTAATTGTGAGTAAAATGGAAAAGAATAAGGGGTCACAAAATAATTTTTAATTTAAAAATAAAATATATATTTAATAAAATCTTCAAAATATTGAAAATCACTTCCTCTTTTTAAAATAAGATGTTATTTATTTTCAAATTTATTTAATTTTTATTTTAATTAAGAAAATATTTTCTTGCTAATTAATTTTTACAATTGCTTCAAACACAAAAAAATATAAAAAATACTTTTAATAAAATATACAGAGTCTTAATAACTTCCAGTATTATGCTTACCTGATTTCATCAATGACCTCAACTGAATTTGCATTTACTCATTATTTAATATACACAACAGCAGCATGAAAGATCTCAAAGCCCCACCACAAGTCCCAACTTCCATCCTCTCCTCTAAAAATCTACTATCTTTCTCTGACTTTGCCATTAATGCCTACATAAACAAACTCTCAAACTTCACATGTCTTCACCTTGGAAAAATCATTTGAAACCATCATTTCATATCCTAGAGAAACACAAATGGGCAAGAAAATGAAGCTTCCTTTTCTCTCCAAGATTTCTAAAACAGACTCATCAAGTTCTTCATCTTCATGGCCTTGGCCTGCTTATTGTCATCAACCCAAAACTCTCTCTTTCAGAATCACCCAAAACACACCTGCTGAATCTGCAAGTTTCTGCAATGAATCTGATGATGAGCCGTCCTTAGAGACTGTGATTAAAGGTTTAAGATCAGAGAGGCTGTTTTTTGAGCCTGGGGAGACCAGCTCAATCTTGGAAGAAGCTGCCAAGGCTGGAGGAGGTGGTGAGTTTCCATTTAAAAAAAGTGTTGTTTTGTCGATGGAGTCTCAAGACCCTTATGTGGATTTCAAGAAATCGATGGAGGAAATGGTTGAGGCTCATGGTTTAAAAGATTGGGGAGATCTTGAAGAGTTGCTTTCTTGCTATTTGAAATTGAATGCAAAGAGCAATCATGGGTTTATTATTGGTGCTTTTGTAGATTTGCTGGTTGTTAATGGCTTTGCTTTTGCTTCTTCTTCTTGTTCTATTTCTTCTTCTGCAAGTGATTCTTGCTGTTGTTGTTCTCGTTCTCCTTCTTCTCCTTTGTCGACTTTCTACACTTCTTCTTTTTCCGATGATTCTTCTGTAACTCCTTGCGTTTCTTCATTAGAAGCCGATGAGGAGGAGATTCATGGAAGTCTCTGTTTATCTTCATTAGAAGCTCAGAATCAGATTATTAACAAAAAATTGAACTAACTGAAGTTGATATTCATCAATTCATCTTTGTTTTTAATTTCAATTTTCTTATCTTTTGCTTTCTGATCAGTAATATACAAATAAATATGCAGAGACAAATACATTCTGCTTATACTATGATTCTTAACTGCTTAAAAATATATTGCCAAAATAAAATTATTAACCGTAAAATTATTTATTTATATTAAATTTTATATAGAATTAATTAAATTTATATAATAAATATAAAATTTTAATATAATAATTAATAAAGTATTTTATTATTAAAGGTTTATAATCAATTTGATAATAATTTGAAATTTATAAATATATATTAACCTATTCAAACTTTATATTGTTTTGTTTTGTTTTTATATAAAAAAATTATATTTCACAAAGCACGTTTATCTGTAATTAGGACTCTAATACAATCAAACCGACTCCAACAGTGATAAATTCAAATACGATTAGAAAATAAATTTAAAAATTTAAATTCGACTCAAATTTTATTTATAAATTTTAATTCAATTCATAAAATAAATATTAAATTTAAACCCGATTCGTAATAAGTTCATGTATCACTTTAATGAATCAACTCAAACTCTATTAAAAAATTTAAAATTTAAACTCATTTAAACTCAAATTTAAGTTAGACTCGAATTTGAGTTCGGTTACATTATAAACAATTTTAATATAATTTAAATTTATTTAAATTATAAATAAATTTAAATTTATTTAAATTATAAATAAATTTAAATTGAAAATAAAATTTAAATTATAAAATTATTAAAAAAATTTTAAATTAAATTTTTTTATTTAATTAAAACCTCTCAAACTCAAAATTAATAAAAAAATACAGAAAGATTATTATTTTATAAAGAAATCACAATCCTCTATATCCCTTTAAACTTTTGATTTGAGATTGGTGTTGATGAACGAATCTACCCACGAGTTATTCGTGTAAATCTCTTTATAAATTTAAAAATGAATCGAGCTCGTAAAACTAAATGAGTTGAATATTACTAAATATAAATTTGACTCGTTTATTAAACGAGTTTAAAAAATAAAATCAAGTTTGAATCATTTAAAATATAAATCAAATTCAATCAAATTTTTATGAAGTTGAATCTTAAATACGTTAAAATAATATGGTTTATTTACAAAGAATCTCTAACCACGGACGGCTAAAATGGTAAAGACAGGTTAAAGTTGAAATATGTCTTATAATATATTTAAAATTCAAATATGTATTTAGGTATCTCCCCGTTGTCTTAAAAAATAACATTTATAGTAAATTTAGTGTTTACAAAAGACAAAACAATCATACTCATGAATTTTTTAGGAAAAAGAAAAAAAAAAGACTGAAATTCAGACAAGTAGAAGCTTTTCATCAATGGCATATGAACCCATGCAGCACAAATCAGAGAGATGCACGTGTAGCCAATGTGATGGAAGTAAAATCAGACCATTGAAAGTGCACTGACAGATCAGAGCCGTTGGTTTTAAAATAGGAAGTCATAATCAATTTGATAGGTACAATTCCAGCGCAGAATTTTCAAGTGGTCCAAACACTGGTGCCCTGTTGCTCACTCAACCCCACATAACTTTTTATATATAAATTTTATTTGAAAAACCATATCTAAACTCAATTTAAAGATTCAAAATATATATAAATAATTTTTTATATAAAAATTTAAATAAAATCACTTATTTATTTTTTACCCTTTAATAAATCAAATTTAATTAATGTAAGTTTATATTTTTGTGTATTAACTATTTAACATAAAATTGGTATTTTCTAAGGAAATGTTGTTCATAGTGTTAAGACATTCAACGTTTTAATATAAGTTTGGGGCTCAGTTGGGCTCCATACGCAGAATGATGATAGGCCCTAAGCCCATCCTACCCACATCAGATTTAGAACCTGCGTCTGTATATTTTCTATTTTGGTATCTTTCCGTCTGTATATTTTCTATTTTTAGCAAAAAAAAATTGTTTTTATTTGTTATTTTACATATGAATGGAGCAGGCTGCGGCAAGCTGTGAAGTACAAGTTGGCATGCAAATAGTAAGTGCATAGCAAAGATTGTCTGCCACTGTGGCTATGGTAAAGGAAGACCGAAAATGGGTTGGACCCTCAAACCAAATCCCAATAGAATATACACCCATACCTTGATATCAAAATTCTTAGACATACTTGAACCATTCCACATGCTGCTCAAAAAAATTAAAAACCCACCATGAAATTTAATTTTGTAAATTAACAGTGTTGATTCTTCTCCTGATATAATTCAGATTAAAGTAACTTTTTCCTTTCCTGCTGGCTTTACTTTATTAAAAATGGAGCTGTTTGGCACCACTCAACTTTTGCTGCAATTTCTAAATTGAAAGCTTACATTGTAATGATGAGCAATGTTCAGGAATCAAGGATTTGTTCTTGGACAAGGGGCTCTATCCGGAAGGAGAAAGTGATCATCCGCCTTCAGCTTCACTACCACCTGTTTATGTATATGCACAATGTCAAGTCGTTTATATATATAAAATAATATAAATAATAATATATTACTATAAAAATCTAGACATAGCGCGTGTATTAAAAGATATATGACTTTAACTTATTAAATATTAATAAAATAACTATTCGCTATTATTAAACCGTCTAAAAATTTTATAAAAAAGATATTTGCCCCTTCAAAAGGAACATGTGATAAATGTACGGTGCATACAAATGAATATATATACTTTTGCGGCGGCGAAAAAAAAAAAAATCTTTTTTATCTTCTAAAATAACCATTTACTCATATGCAACTAAAACTTTAACACTTCTATAAACATATCAACCAATTCCATGGCTACCCACATTCATTATTACTATTACTACCTTTAGTATTCTTCTTAGAATTTAAGATCCATCATCTACTAATTCAAATCTTAATCACTTTCGAAATCTCACTTTCATTGCACATAATATAAAATTATCCACCATATATATTTTTATTTAAAAAAAACTCAAAATAATCCATTATTTAAAAGTTTGGAGTTTGGAGTTCGGAGTTCTAATAAAATAAACTAACACTGAATTCTAAAATGGTTATTCATGTAAAAATACTGCATTTTTTTTTAATGGGATAAGAGTGATGATTGTACTCTGATTTTCATGTGCCCTTAAATCTTTGATGATGCTTTTAAGGGACCTTTTCAGGTTGCTTGAGATTGGGTATGTGTCCCTTAAAATTAGATCCCTGTGGTCCTTTCCTAAAGGTGAAGGAAAAAGAAGAACAAAAGAAAAATCTTTGAGAGACAAATTAATCCACCAAATAGCATTAGACAGAAGCAGAAATATCTAAATGGCAAGGCCCTTTTGGTTCTTTGGCATTTCTTTTGTTTAGCAAATTGAAAGTGCCTTTCAATTCATCTCCCAATATTTTTACATCTTTTCCCTCTTTGTCGGTTTTTATTTAGCAAAACCTTTTGTGATTTTGATAGATATGTGATAAGTTCTCCTTTTTCAAAAAAAATAAAAGAATCAAACTCTAAATAATTTGCAACCTTTTTATATGTCTTGTTGAGTGGTAGACGGTAGTAGTAAGTAGTATTCGGTTTAAATTGAAAAAATTGATCGAACTAAATTAATTTAATTTTAGTTCGATTTTTTATTCATTTCTATTCGATTTAGTTTTTAATTTTAAAAAATTTCAGTTATTTTGATTCGGTTCGATTTTGATAAGAAAAAAATCGAAAAAATCAAACCGAACTGATTAGTGATAATAATATATTATTTTTAATAATATAGCGAGATTATACCAGGTTAAAATATTTTAATTAAGTTTTAAAATAATAAAATTAAAGTGTAAAAAATAAAAAAATTATTAAAAATTTAAACCAAATTGAATTAATCTGATCAAAATCAGTTCGATTCGGTTTTTAAAAATACCAAAATTTTGATTTTTGATTTATTTTGTTCGGTTCAGTTTAAAATCGAACCGACCAATTGCTCACCCTTAATAAATTGTTCTAATTTACCAATTAATTTTGATCGAATTAAAATTTTATATTAATGTATGTATGTCAAGTACACATAGCTTATAATCCAAATTAACAAGTAAAAGATTTGATTTTGGAACGTAAAAGGTGTTGTGTTGTAGACTGATGTAAAAGAAAAGCCAAGAATATATAGATTTGGTAAGTATGAGTGATTAACTTAACCCACATTTCAACAATGGAATCACAACATATAGCCAAAGAGACATGTTTGCAAAGACATGTTCCTAAAACACAACACTTTCTAGTTGCCTGTTTCAAGCATGCACAAAACCCTACTTGTCTTTATCCTAACAAGGATGTAAGGAGAATGAGTTGGACACTTGGACTTGCTTCCTATCTTGTATGCATACTTAACAAATTCTTTTTCAACAAAAACAAATAGGGTCTTGGTAGTTCCACTAAGCTTAAAGATTCCATTGCTTGTGCACCAACCCATGAAAGTAGACCACATTTAAATCGTCATTAATTGAATGGATAAGATCATTTATGGATTACCTCTAAGAAAGTGAAGGAAAGTTAGGGTTTTTTTATTGAGTAAAGATTGCATATCAATCAATTACAATCAGTTGTTTCTGGCCAACTTTGCCTTCTCCAACTTAACCATTCATTGTTCAGTCTCTTTCTTACTGAAAATCCAATAAATTCTATTGACATGCCATTGTCATCATAGATTCTTGGCTAGCCTTTCTTTTTGGCTTTTAGATCTTGATATTTCCCATAAAAGATTTAATTTCACTTTTTACTATATTATATTATTAAAAAGACTAAGCTATATTAAGATTAAAAAGAATTTTTTTATATAATAAGGAAAATCTAAAGAATAATAATATATAATATAAAAATTCATTAAAAATTAATTGCTCACAAATAATTTTGAATTAATAATATAAAATTAGATTTCAAATGAATTGCATAGCATTAATAAAATAAATAAATAAATAAAACGCATTAAAGTGTTGAGGAGTTGTAGAAGTGAAAGTTGCACATTTCCCAAACAAGGCTTAATACATTGCAAATCCCCATGCAACTTTGCATATCTTTTCTCACTGTACACGTTCAACGATCTCCTCTCGATCGCCGGGAGATTATTATTTTTTTTTAGCGTTATTTATATATTTATGAGAGATAAATTATTTCTCCTTTAAATTTTTATACACATTAAAAAAATTATAAATCAGTTAAATTTTAATAAAAATAAAAGTAAAAATAATTCTATTACTTTTCAATTAAAATAATTATATATGAGTAGTTTAATATTTTTTTAAAAAATAATTATATATGAATACTTCAATATTTTTTTATAAAACAATTAAGAGTATAAATTACATATATATTATAATATTTATCGAGAATATTTACTTTTTTTTATGGACTATAAAACACATAAGAAATTTTTATTAAGTGTTTAGAGAGTAAATATAAATAATTAACTTTGACAACAAAAAACTTCATAATCACCCTGTCACAAATTTTAAAAGAAAATTTTGTATTTATATAAATAAAAAATATTTTTTAAAATAAGGAATAAATTCCCCTAATACCAACTCATGAATTTGACCATCTCCTTTCGTTATTTCTTTGTTTTTATTTTTAATTTAATACTAATTTTGATTGTCGAAACTCAACATAACGGGACATAGAAAGAACAGCATTTTTCTAAAATTAATTAACAGTTGGATTCTACAAAATCCAGCAACCAAAATTATCTTCATACATTGATTTTTTTTTTTTTTTTTTTTTTTTTTTTTACAGTTGATGAAAATAGCCATGATAGGACTTTCACATGCAACACAAAAGCATTAGAATCACTTGACTTTAAAACTCTCAGCAGTTAGCAGCCATAATTGTAATAATTATAATAATGCAGCTTCTGCTGGGACTGGGAGGAGCCACCGCCGCTCCCACCACCAGCAGACGACTTCACAGAGTAGACACCGTCCCAAATATCAGTGAAAGCTCTGACAATAATCCCATGGTGATAAGGAGAGTTTAGCTGCAAGAAACAGTTAAGAAGCTCTCGAAGATCGTCTTTCGAGTATATTTCCTTCTCCAATATCATTTGAAGCATTGATTTACGAAAATCCATATATGGGTCATCAGAATCTTTCTCCACAGCCAAACTCTCGCCGCCGACCCGTCCTAGTCCTTGTACGGTTTTGGAGCACTTCTGGCCACCGTTCGTGTCGCAAAAAGAATGGGGCGGCGTGTCGGCGGTGGGGGAGAACGAGGTGGCAGTGTCGTAGCCAGGGGGAGATGGGTTGGTTTTAGAAGAGGTGGAAGAGTAGTAGAGGTCATGGTTGTAGCGTTTATAGTAGGAGGTGGCGGTGGATTTTCTAGGCCTGGGCTGGAAAATATTGGAAAGATTTGGTTTTTTGCAGCTGCTGCAGCCTAAGCTGACCGAAATCGTCCTGAGGATTGGCCTTTTCTTGCCAGTTGACATAGTAGACGAAAGCAGTAGCCCAGAGAGAGAGAGAGAGAGAGAGAGAGAGAGAGAGAGAGAGTTGGGATTTGGTTCTTGTGAAGTGTGGAGTGGGCAAAAGAATGAGTTGGGACCTTGAGATGAGGCATTTCTCGGCTATAAATCCTTCAGTTATTATAAAGGAGGGTCCATGTGTGGTATTCTCACAGTGCTGTTACTGTTTAATATATGACAAGATCATCCTGACCGTTAATCTTCACTACACGAACTTGTAAGTCAAATACGGAACGAGCCTTGTCTACGAAGGATAAAAGGGCTGGTTACATTACTTCCTATTGTATAATCTATCAATTATACTCTGTTTTTATGCTTTTTTTCCTATTAAGAAAAGGAAAAAATATTTCTTTTTTAATTTTTTATTTTTTTCTTGTAATTTAAATACACACTAATCAATAACAAGACTTAAGAATAAGTTTAATCTTTTTAATTTGATAATTAAATATATTTAATTATAATTTTATTATATAATAGGGTATATGGCAAGATGAAATGTAGTCTACTTAATTTGAAACTAGGGAAAAAAAATTTTTAAATTTGCATAAATTGATATTAGGAAAAATTATTTTTTAGTTCTTGAGATTTAACGTAATTAACACTTCTATCCCTCTATTTTGGCGATCCAACACTTAAATCCCTTGCTTTCTTTTCCGTTCAAATTCGTAGTCCTTCCATCCAAATTCGTAGTCCTTCCGTCCAAAATAGCCGTTTGGGACACGTGAATTGACAAAATTAACCCTCCTCTTCTTCACTTCTGTCCCTCTATTTTGGCGATCCAATACTTAAATCTCTCACTTTCTCTTCCGTTCAAAATAGCCGTTTGGGACACGTGAATTGACAAAATTAACCCTCTTCTTCTTCTTCTTCTTTTTCTTCTTCTTCTTCTGGAATTTCACATTGAAAGAAGGGTATTTTTGAAAAAAATTATCACATCTCACATTTGACTCTTTGACCAAACGGTTTAAATGGACGGAAGGACTACGAATTTGGACGGAAGAGAAAGTGAGGGACTTAAGTGTTGGATCGTCAAAATAGAAAGACAGAAGTGTTAATTACGATAAATTTCAGAAATTAAAAAATAATTTTCCCGTAATATTAATTTGGAGATTTATAAGGTGAAGATAAAACAATGGAAGGAGTATATATTTGGTCCTGGTTTTCTGGTGCTAACGTTGGAAAAAACAAAGGTGTCTTTATTGAGGAAGATAAATTACAGGTCGCGGCTCTGTCAAGTGGGTAGCTGGACTCCTTGAATTCTTCTATGAACCCGTTGTCCTTGTATGCATACAAGTGTAAGAACTTTGACCGTTATTTTTAAATCTGGCTCACTTGGAAAAAAAATTATACCCTACCGTGGTGGTATGATATAAAATGCAGTGAAATTTTTAAGTGAATTCGATTTATCATAAATTTAAAATGTTAGTGATTTTTTTTATAAAGGGATGAAAATTTATATATTATAAAATTTTTAATTAAATTCCAATAAATTTTATTATTTATAAAATATAATAAATTAATATTATGATATATTTATATAAAAGTAATATTCACTAATTTAATTAAACAACATATGTATTAAATTGAATTTTAAAAAATCGCGAACACTTCAAATCTATTTTCTCTAGTTTTTAACAAAAGAGAATTTTTTATTTTTTTTAGTTCATTGACTTGCCATTGTGGCTTTTGTAAAAAGGAGTTTTCTTCTGTTGTGATGTTTTCAAACTGAGGCAACAAGGAGCAACCAGAACTTCTGTATTAGGGGGAGCCGTGTAGCTTTCTTAGGTTATTCTAAGTTAGGGAGCTTTATAAAGAAAAAGACAATGTTAGAAGAAGCAATATGATTGAATTTGTTGGTTATGGAGTGTTAATTTGTGTCTTGAAGCTCCTCCATAAAATAAAAGGGACAAAACTCAGTACAGCCCTGACCACAGTCACGTGTTATTTATAAGAAATCTATATATTAATAACTAAATAAATAAATAAAACTTTTCATCACTGTACAAAACTTCAACTTGGAATGAATCGTCTGTCCTCAAGCTAATCCCAATACTTTCTATTGAATTTGCCCATGTGCAGATTGTCCATATAACTGATTTTTTTAAGTATGAATTAATGATTGTAGCTCTTAGTTAAACTTGTATTTCTGATCCTCAAATCAGTATTAGCAGATTTCCAGACACTTTTGATCTCAAGATTCAGCAAACAACTCTAGTAGAAGCAAAGTATATATTTAATAAGTTTAAATTCAATATAATTATACTAAATTAATTATAATTTAATAAAAATTAGATTTAGTATTGATAACATACACATTTTATAATTTTAATATTTTAAAACACTTAAATATTAAATTTGATTTTATTTATATCATGTTGATTTGTTTGAATTTTGATATTTTGATAGATTAAATAAGGATCACAGAGTAATAAGAGAAAAATTCAATTTGGATTCTATATTCTGAAATCAAATTTATACATAATCAAATTCATAGAAAAATAAGAAACAGAGTTATACTTAAACTGTAATTTTCAAACAAACTGTGTTATGAATTACGTTATGAGCATAACATACTTGATGAATAGAGTTCAGTTTCAAATCCAAGAAATAAACATATAACTCTCTCATCTATCAAAATGTACTAAACTTTGATTTTAATTACGTGTATTTAGGTTAATTAAGACTCTTAGTACTATAGAAAAAGGACATTCTAATGTATCTGACATCTTATCTAATCTCTCATCTGGCTAAAAACGCTCTTCTCATTGTGGTGTTTTAGCCATGATAATATGTGATTAAGTTTTTTCTTCTAATTGAAGGATAATTAAGGTTTCAGTTCAATTGATTGTGAGATTCATGTGATTATATATTTTTTTTTAATTATTCTTGATATTTATATTGTTTCTGTAACTAGTGTTTACTATTCTTCTATTGATTATTGCAATAAAAACCCGCTGCATAATTGTTAAAATAATATATTGCTATTCAGGTTGATTAAATCCATAATTATTTAATTTAATTTGAAACAAATGGTGAATTACATAACGTAAGACTCTCTTAAAGAATAATATAATCTAACTTAAATGAATTGAGTGTCTCGCGTTTGTTAGTTAGAATCAAATCCTTCTAAATTTTAATGCTATAGTTGAATTAAATTCTATAAATTTCTCCCACGATTATTCAAGAAATATAACTAGTTTACGTGCTAGTTTAAAATCTAAGAAATGATTATTTTAAAATAATATAATTATGCAACGGGCTCTTATTGCAATAATCGACAGCAACGACCTCTTATTGCAATAATCTTACTACCGTTTAAAAATTAAAATGTCAAGGGGGCAACAGCTCGTACTTGCCCCTTTGGTCCGTCACTGATAATGACAATGAAGGACAACTAGAAATTCATGTGTTTTCTGCTTTACCATTCATAACTCAACCAAGATGTTACAACAAAAACACCATGAGTGTGGGAAAGGTTCTACTAACAATAATGGGAATATAACTCTACAGTACTTGAGGTCACCTGTTATACAAGAAATTGCAACAGCATGACATTATTGGCTAATCAAGTAACAAGGACATGGTTGTTTTTGCTCTTACTTCTTCCATTTATTTGAACTTCAGCTACATGGTGAGATGAGATATTAGGCGGTTTTGGCCATGATGAATAGAATACTTCTCTTGTTATTTAACTGCTGTATACAAAGCAGTAAAATAGTAAACATGCCTAGTGAAATTCGAGCCTTGTTCGAGACTTGAATATACATCAAGCTAGATGATTAACAACAGTCGTTCATGAAAGGCTCTTTGTCGTAATTTCATTACAGTTCTAATTCCTAGATCAAGTTGTATACCAGCTACTTACAAGAGAACACCCATCTTAGCATAATATTTCAGAGAATGATTAGAATGTTCTCAGCAGTGAATAAGAGCAGACAGGTGTGTAGATCAACCATGCAAAGACACTATTTATTTAAAGCACTGATTTAAATACATCTACAACACATGAAGCCAGAATTTTTTGTCCAGGAACAAGACATAACATAATACTACACCTTCAGCAACTGACCACAAGCAGCCTCAACAGCAATTGCAGACCATGATCTCCCAATAGACTTTAACAAAGGCAATGTTAAAGCCCATTTAGGTAGTAACCCCAACAAGGCTATAATAAAACTAACTAAAGTCGAGAGGATTGAGGACCTGAAACAAATAAATTCCCATGATCATCCCTTGGATACAGGAAGATGAATATAAAGACAAACTGTTGAATTAGTGATCCTTTTTTAATTAGCAATTCTCTTTACCAAATGATAGGAACTCTGAGGCTTACAGCATTGATAATAGATTTAATCCACTGTAAATCCAAACAAGTATTTTCCCTTCAAACAAACAGAACAGAAGCACATGCCTTGATTTATAGTATTCGATTTGCCCACAAGGCTAGTTTTCATAGCATTATTGTAGAAAAACTGATAGTTCAATTTCCAAGTGCATTAATCAACTATTAATTTAAAAAAATTAATTCAAATTAAAGCGATTGAAGTGTACTAAATTGTTATAAATTAATAAAATTAAAATGATTAAATTATTATAAAAAATAAAATTTAAAAGATTAAATTGTTATAATCTGAAAATAAATTTTAATAAAATTATTATTTTATAACAAAAAGAAATTTATAAATTAAATTATTTATTATTAAAATAATAAAAATTAAATCATAAATTTGATTAAAATTCGTGATCATGTTATAAATTAACCTGTTTATTTTCCTTGCATGAGCAAGTCTGGTTGGAGGAAATTCCTTTTTCAAGTGCCCAGATTGTTTCATCTGATGTAAACATCCTTATTAGCTGTATTGCTAATGATACATAACAATTGCACTATGTCAGCTATTTAAGTTCACGCTGAGTAAAAAATACAGTTCATTTCGAGAAATATCTAAATACCGTAATATTCGATACATTATTAAAATTTGTCTTTTCTCGAACAGATGAATCTGGACATGAAATTACCAGGCATAGTTTAATAAATATTTATTGTATCTATAATCGCAGAATTGCCAACTTATTAGTCGATGAAATCACATATCAAATAACTAGTCACATTATTATTGAATTATCAAAAAATTCTATATTTATCATCACTTTTTTACAATATAAAAAAAGATAAATCATAAAGATAAATGTACGTTATTTTTTAATACTAAAATTTTAAGTTTATTGTATTTTTTTTATTCTCTTTAGCGTCGCAGCGACTGCTATGAACGTCTATCACTACCTCACGTTCTTTTCTTTATAGGTTTTCAGTGGCTGCTATGAACGTCCATCACTATCTTACATTTTCTTTTTTACAGGTTCTCTCCGGTTACAGCTCAATTCCATTTCGGCTATATTATTAATCTAATTTTTACAACATTAACCGCTATGAATTAATTTTAACAAAATTAAATGATTAGCTTTATTAAAATAAGTTATAAATAAGATTCTCTTATATTATGGATAATAAAATTTTTGTAAAATAATAAGAAGACATCTAAGATTTTAAAATAAAAAATAAATTTATATATTGGACGGTACCAATTTTTTTTTTAATTTAAATTATATTGTTTTAAAGTGATTGTTATGAAAAATGAATATTATTTTATGAAAATTTAATTTAATTTGTGTAATAAATTATTCTATTGAAAAATATTTTGTGTAGAAAATATTTTTTTATAGAAAATATTTTTTAAATATAATTTATTTTTTATAAATAAAAAGAATCTTAAATTTTTATATATTTAAGTGTTTGATTTTAAAAATAAAAATATTTATTATTAATTATATTAAAACTCAAAGGTAAGATATAATTTATCCTTTTAATTTAATAATTTAACTCCATTAAAATAGAAATTTCTCAATGTAAACATTATATTTTTCAGTTTAATAAAATTAAAATATAAAAAATTAAATTATTTATTTTTAGAAATCAATTGATATAAGTATTTCCTTTTTCATAATTTGAGTAAAAAATATTATATATTTATATATTTTTTAATTATTTTAAAAATAATTAATGAAAAATTAAATAAAATAATCCAAATTTTAAAAATATTATATAATTTTTTTCAGAATTTCTCATTAAAACTGACTTATATAAAAAAATTCATATTAAATCTAATAAAAATAGACTCTTAATTTGTTATTATTTATTTCTAATTATAGGATGCTTTTATTTTTTAAAACAATAATTTATTTATTACGTTATGTATATATATATATATATATAAATAAAATTAGTTAACTTTCGTAATAATTTAATAATATTACTTTAACTATATTAATCATATTAAATATGTTTTTATAAATTTTACAAAAACAAAAAAAAATATTTTTAAGTGCATGGTATGAGTTTAATAATACCCTTCAAACAATTATATTTATTGCATCATCCCTTAGTTTAAAAAATAAAAAAAAATTACAATAATTTAATTTAATTGATTTTTTAAATAATTTTTTATTTAAATTGAAAAAATTCAATTTTTTTAATTTTAAAAAATTTTCATTTGAGAAATTAAATCTTATATAGTATTGTGAAATAATTCAACAAGTAAAATTAATTTAAATTTCATAATATATAAAAGTACAGATAAAACAGTCATGCAAAATACCAAAAAGAAAACACAGACAAGTTTCAGAGACCATTCATCTTCATCATCAATAATCAAACTCGATACAAGATGGAATTGAAATAGCTGATGAATACAGCCACAAATCACAAGTCATCAAAATAAAAATAAAAAAATGGAAATAATTTTTTCAGAAAATACACCAAATTAACAATCTTATCCACATACAGATTTAAAATGTCAATAAAAAGAATGAGATGAATAATTATCATCATCTGTGCAACTGTTTAAAATATGCAAGGTGGCTCAGTTTACTGGTTTCAGCTTAACAATTGATTCTTTATCAAGCTTGCTACATACTGAGCAACCCACACTGAACCAGCCTCACTGCAACAGAAACTATGAGTATGGCCTTCCCTTTCTATTGATAGAGCAATACCAGGGACCTGCTCAGCAATCTGTGACCACAAATGGTGAGTTAAACATGAGCCAAGGAAGCAGGAGAAAAAGCCATGCACATACATACATACATATATACATACATAGCAGTACAAGCTCAACATCATGAATCAGAATCACAATGAATATGACTATCACTGCAGCAGTCAGCGCATTGCTTCGAATAGCTGCCATCCTGGATGCATCTCGTGTGTTCACAATCACTCATAATATGATCACCATTTCCCACACGACGAATAAATTACCATGCTGTGCTTCCAAAATGAGCTTGAGGAACCATAACTAGCAACCCATTTCAATTATTTGCAGAATTACAAGTATTGAACTAATGTGACACTCCTATTAAATTTATAAGATGTATGATTCACATACCCAAGTAAACAAACTCAAAGTGGACAAGACTGAAAGCATTACTCATGCTGTGATGAATATATACACAATTTCCATAGGCAAGAAAATAGTATCCGTCCCTCACCTCATCAAACATTTCCAGTGGACCCCAGTGATCACCAACACCAAATAAGAATGCCATTTTACTCTGATTTTCTCTCATGAATGCCCAATCTGGTGTTTCCGAAAGCTAACACAAAAGAACCATAAGTAACACAAAGTTATGGACATACTTTAGAACTCTCATGTGAATATTGCCGTACACTTAAATGTTTTGCTGGAGAAGAGACGGCATATGCTTTACTGTACCTACAAGTGAACATACAAAATTAAATGAGATAAGTAGAGAAATAGCAATGCTTTCAAGTTTTTGTTTCCTGTGAACGTTTTCAAATTACTAAATCTCCATGAAATTAAATATTCCCACGTTACTCTTCATGCAGGGGGGGATAAGTAGGGGTTTTCATTAGCCTACTATAACCTGCCGACCTGAGCAAAAGAACTTGTAGGGAGCCGGTTAAGCTGTTGTTTCCAGGTCAATCTCATTGGCTATGGTTTAAAATTTATAAAAACCAGATCTATTGGGTAGGTTTTTGAAAATTGAATTAGAATAAAGAGTGACTAATTGATCCAACATTTATGTTACTGAGTTATATTATTTTGATATTTAAAATAATACAGGTGACACAGGTCTGTCGCTTCTATCTTACCATCACACCTCAGTTCCTTGCCTTGTTTCCTCTAGATTGCATTGCTTTTCTTTACGTTTCATAAAAAATTGGTTGTTGGTTTCATTCTCTTCTACCGGGTTCAATCAAAAGTAGCAAGGCCAAGTTGCTGATTTTTGTAATATTTTATTTTCCCAGAACCCTATATGCATTAATAATTTAATATAGAGAAAGAGAGACCGAGTTATTAATCTAAATAAAAGATAGATGCATTTAACTCTAATTAATTTTACAGTTAAACGGTGCATGGAATTTTAATTTCCGAATGAATATTTTTATTTTCCAAACATGAAAAGTTATAGAATTTGCATGAATCTTATAACACTATGGATTGTATTTCCTGCAAACGCTGTATCAAGATCAAACAGGCTATTCACTATTCTGCAATGTAAATTTCATAAACAAGCAATATTACCTTTCTGAATTCTGTCAATGCCATAAAAATCATATTCCGGAAGGTATGATACTGTCAATAAATCAAATATTAAATCAATTCACAAATCATAAAGACATAGACAGAGAATATCCAACTTCTTACAAAATAAAAGAAAATATATATTAGCATATTGTTCTGAAAATCCACAAGCGTATGTCATGCAACAAAAAGGCTGAATGGTTTAAAGATTGTTAGAAAGACATGCAGACTTGATGGCAACTATTGCTAGAAGAAAAAAATCTGAACAAACCCGTAGCAAGTGACTACAAGCAGCATCAACAGCAGTAGCAGACCATGACTTCCCTATAGAGTTTGACACAATTATTCTTGAAGCACACCTAGGTAGCAATCCGACTGATGCCATACTGAAACTAAGCAAAGCAGAAAGAATCGAAGACCTGAAATCCACAAATTCTGCCATAAGGGCCTTCACAAATAACTGATATATTGACAAAAGTCAAAGCTGAAAATCAATAATATACTAAAACTAATACATGTACAAACCACAGAACAACATAATAATCATATGACCAATAAAGATGGGAAAAAATTATAAGTATTCCAACACCTATCAATTTTTAATTCCCATAATACCAATCAAATAAAAATTTGTACTCATATGGGAAAACAAATTAAGAATAATTTCCCATAAATATTTATTTTAACAGCTTTTTTATGTTATTTTTACACTGTTGAGGTATCCAAGTCTTCAGAGCATTAGAATTGTTGTAAGCCTGTCAACATATATGCTGGGTATGATTATCGTTCAGAAATGAGAATTATTTTTCCCAATTTAGCAGGTTTCAAGCAGGACTAGGGATTTGTATGCTAATCTGGCCCTAGGCAAGATGCCAACATAACTATAGTAGAAGTGAGCAGAACTCAATCTAAATCAAAATCACTGACCAAACCAAATAAAATTAAAATTTCGGGTCAGTTTGTTAGATAATTTGGTTTGTTTCGGTTTTACTTTCTTAAAAGGATGTGTTTAATCAGTTTGGTTGATATTGAGTAAAAGATTTTCAGTTAAACCAAACCAAACCGTTATTCATTAAGTTTGCATACACAAGTTTGCTAAGGCTCCTATTTGGATCAATGGTTTATAGCTTTTAAAAGGTTCAAATCTTAATAGTCCGTCCATTTTCTTTCTCTCTTTTAGTTCTTTAATCCTAGCCATCCATTAAAGTTGATAAGATCTCAATTGTTGAAATCATCCTATATATATATATATATATATGTATGTATGTATTATCTTCTCCTCAATCCATGCGTTAATCTCTTCTGCCGGTTTCTTCTATCCCCAATCCGCTATGATTTTTTTTTTCTCCAGCAAGCAAGAGCAACTCTACTCACATCAGCAGGTTCCTCTCCATTCTCGTCGGTTCAATGAGTGTTTTTTCTTCTCACGTGTCCTCTCTTCTCAACAGCCATTGTTGGTAGCAAATGAAGTCAAGAAGAGTTCAAATGGAATTTTACTAAATTGTTGGATTTGGAATAGATAATGCTGTATTTAGCCATTTGCTGTAAATATTTACATTAAATTTGTTAGGAATTCTTTGCAAATCTGCAATTCTGCACAAAAATACTGAAATGGAATGGGATTGCTTGCTTGTGTTTCTATTGATCTTGAAATGAGGTTGCTTACTTGAGTGTTGAATTTGTTTTTGCTGTAAATCCAATGAATGACCCAAATTATTTCGGTTCAATTCATTTTGGTTTTATCTTTGGTCAGTTTGGTTCAGTTTACATTTTTAATAATTCTTGTCTACTCGGTTTTGATGGCTCAATTCAGTTTTGATTTTTATATCAAACCGACCAAATGTTCACCCTTAAACTCTAGATCAAAATCTCATGAAATCCTATAGATCTTCCCTAAAGAACCTAACAAAAATTTCAAAATGCTTCATATTATTTTCCTCAAAATATTGTTCATGCACACTGATTAGAGTGCAGAATTAGCAACAGACCCGCCCTAAACCCCAAAACATACCATCCTTACATAGCAGTTAAATCCCGGAAACACATAAAAGAACTTGTCCCCGGACATCTAAATCATTTTGGGAGTTTATTCAATCTCTAATTACTATACCATACCATATCACCATCAAGATAAACTCGAGAAAGCATTCGTCAAAGTCCAAAGAGAAAGATTTTGAGCATGAAGTAACAATAAAACAGAGTGCAAAGCTTAAAGTCAAGAGAAAAGGTCCTATCAATCTTAATAAAATAAAGTTGTTTAGAATTGGCAGAAGGAAGGGGAATAATGTTAATCCAAATAAGGAAAGAGGATTACTCAGCGACTTTCTTGATATCAGTCTGCTTCTCTGATAGAGGGTTCAACATTAAAAATGGATAAAGTCCTATGCAATATTTGACCTACA
The DNA here is from genome assembly GCF_001659605.2 of Manihot esculenta. Lineage (NCBI taxonomy): Eukaryota > Viridiplantae > Streptophyta > Magnoliopsida > Malpighiales > Euphorbiaceae > Manihot > Manihot esculenta. Next base: position 8,328,974 of record NC_035169.2, on the reverse strand, counting down.
GAGCCAAAGGTAAATGTCATTAAGCATATATGCCATGTAACATTCACATGAGTCATAGCATGACAAGTGCTGAAACTGTAAAATTTGCAGAGCAGTCATCACCTTCTCTGGAGTCTTCCTTAGTGTTTCAATAGATATGTAGGAACCAATAGAATGCCCAACCTTCAGAGAGAAATTTCATATTAGTCACTACTTTTGGAAACTGAATAAATAACCAAAACTAAAGCTAGTTCTAGTCTTGCAGTTGTAAAAACAATCATGTTGCAATAATCATAACCAGAAATTAAAAAATCAGTTTCCCACCAGCTAATCATTCAATGACAGATTAAAGTAGTGAGACAAAAAATGTGTTTATTAATGTCAAGTACTTCTTCCACAAGAGTAAAACTATACAGTTTGTTATGCTCGTGTTATCAGCGGATCAAATTGCACTTAATCCAATGTGCAGTGTTAAACAGCCTCCCACCAGCATAAACAGCCATTTTCAAACAAACATACAGCCATTACTTCTAAATCTAGGCTGTGAACATGGGCTTTTCCAACAATCACTTTCTTAGTCCAATTTAATCCAATAACTTGGCTCCCTTTCTAACTTCTTGTGATTTTTAAGCACTGGGATGACCTCATATTGGAAATTGAAACTATTTTTTGAAAAGATGGCCTGACCAGCACTATAGGAACCCCAGTGTTTTTCAGCTCCTGTTCGATGAAATCCACCTGCAAAAAGTTGTATGGTCGAATGGAGGTTACAGCATACAGAATATACTAGAAAAGTATAATGATTTCTACCCAAAAAAAAAAAAAAAAAACTGAAAGGAGAATACCACTCAGAAATGAGGACATTAAAAAAGCTCAGAGTTATTAACAAGGTGATGAAATGTTTGAAGGAAATTTCTCATCAAGTCAAATTCCATTTTCAAACCATTAAATTTATTACCTGAATTACAAGCACAGGGACCAAAGCTCAAGCAAGATTGACTCAAAAGGGCCACTAAGCTTTTGTAACGACTAAGGAGAAAACCTATCTCAATTCCAGAGGATTTATCCTCAGAGGGCAAAATTTCCAACCTAATAAAGTCCCAAGCCCTAAAATACTAAAATTCCCTACTAATTAAAATGAGACCATTAATCAGCTCAAAGTCAGTAAAGCAAGCAGAAAGATACCTTGTGATCAATTTGTTGTTGTAATGAGAACAACCTGCCATGCTCCCAGTTCTAAGAAGAAGAAATTTTCATGTAAGAAATACCTCCCAACTAGTCAACCAAAAAGAAAATACATGCCAACTAATTGGATTGCATGGTAGACCTTCCACACTGTTAAATAAAACCATAAAAAGTTATCTGGTTCACAAGAAAAATGTTGCTTCAAAAGTTTTTCTTTGTGTTTGTTAAAAGGGATTATTCCCACTTTCATACTCCTGAGAAAAATTGCAAATACAAAGACATGCAATTCAACTAAAGTTTATCTTCACATTGGTTCTTAAAAAAATGAAAAAGAAAAATAGATTATTCCCACTTTCATGCTCCTGAGAACAACCATACATACAAAGACATGCAACCCAACTAAAGTTCATCTTTGAATTGTTTTTAAAAAATGAAAAACAAAAAGATTATTCCCACTGAAAATTGTACATATAAAGAAATATGATTCAACTAAAGTTCCTAAGAATAAAAGGCCATCACATTTTTAAGCTAATATTAGCAAAAAGCTAGTACCTTTTTGGTGTGAGATATATGTCCAATAGCTGTTGAGGAATGCAAATAAGCCAAAAATTAGAGAAACGATCAAACCTCAAAATTAGATACCCAACAAAAAAGAAGAAAATGATAAGTGCCTGTAACAGATGCACTCCCTCCAAGAAACTCATATAGTGATTCCAAAAAATCCTTATAAAATGATACAATACCTGTATCAAAATTGACCTACATGAGTCCTAATTTATAATTTTCATTATTGAACTAAAAACAGAACACAAACATCCACATAAACATAAAAATAACTAACCTGGATTTCCAGGAATAAATAGAACATGAAGTTTGGGATCATCAGAGCAAATTTCTAGCAACTCAGTTTTGTAACTGAGCACAAAATTATCACAAATAAATAAAACCCATTGTTTCCGTATCCAAGAAAAATAACAGAAACACCAAAAAAGTACCTGGACACAGTACACAATCGAAAAGCAAGAGTCCTTTGGACATTTAAATGCGAATTTTCAAGACTCATTTCTCTCCTCGCACTAATTAACCTACACTGTACAATCAAACAAACTCAGAAAATATTGACATTTAGCAAAAAGCTAAAAGGGGAAAATCTTAAAAAGAAAAGGCAATCACCTGAAATGGGAAGGGCGAGAAAGGCTGCTTGTGGGGCGATAAAGGCTGCTTGTGTAGTAAGAAAGAAGATGAAGAAGCATTATTGAACTGAATAATGAGCAAGGCTAATATAATACTGTAGTAAGACTTGAGAAGGGGCCGCGTGATATGTGAATTTTTAATTGTTCCGTGCGGGAAATGATGAGGGGCCTCCGCCTGCCACTGGGGACGATGCCTCTCGCATAATGGTATCTCTCTCCGGTATCTTCATCTTTCAACTGTGGATTCCATTTTCAAAGATGCAGGCCTGATGATCCACATCAAACGATATTCTGTTGTTGGGTTGGAGGCCTAAATCGCGTGTACATGCTCTGCGATAGGCCCAGTTCTCATATTGGCTTGCTATCTTAAGCCTATACTTGTATAGATCGGCAGCGTTCAGAATTTGTATCCATTCAATTTAAAATTAAATTAAATCGAATCGATTTAATTTAATTTAATTTAAATTTTAATAAATTTTTTATTTTTTATATTTTATTTTTTATATTTTAAAATTTAATTAAAATATTTTAATTTTAATATAATTTAATTTTTTATTATTAAAAATAATATATTATATTTAATTTAATTTTTTAAATTTTTTTAACTTAAAATTAGATCAAATTAAAATAATTAAAATTTTTAAAATTAAAATAATTTAAAATTTGTGAAAACCCAATTTGAACAAATTTTGAACTAACCCAACTAAACAGTATCATAATCTGATGCCCAGTTCCACACCATAATTAAAATATATATATTTTTTTATCATTATAATTTAATAAAATTAATTATTTTGACTTTTTATTTTTTAAAAACAAATTAGTTAATTTGTGTATTTTCATACTATTAATTATTGAAGTAATTTGTTTATTTAAGTGTTTGTAATATGTGAGATGACTATAATTATTTAGTTTATATAATTTTAAAATTATATTTTTTAAACTCTTTAATATAAATATTTAATTATTTAAAAATCCAGAAATAAGTAGTTTGTTTTTTAAAATAAGCAAATTAATAATTAATTTTGTTAAAAGTCTAAAAAATTATAAAGTAAAAAGAGTATTTCTTTTTTTTTAAATCATTATATTTGAAATTTATTAACTTAATTAATTTAAATTTACATTATACATGTCTATTAAAAAATATATTTTTTTAATTTAAAAATATTTTATACAATTTAAATTCAAATTTATCAAAGTGTTAACCGCCTTATAACGTCATCTCGATTAAAAAAAAAATTGAATTATTTTGATCGTGGCAAGCCATTGGTTGGTTAAAGGGTTGATCCAACGCAACGACTAGTTTTTTCTTTTCTTTTCTTTTCCCATCTGCAACTTAATTTTGGGAAAACAAATCTAAGGACTGGACCTTTGAAATTTAATTAAAAAAAATTAGGAACATATTAAGAAAATAATATGAAATATGATTTATTTATTTTATTATTTTAAATTATTTAATGATGATATCTGATGACCGCTGGATTTCCCTACTCCCAATTCTGGGCCTAGATTACGGCCACGGCCCATGAAAGAAAGGCCTGCACACCCTCTCAAAACAAGCCCAGATCATCAGACCCCTGAGGCCAGACTCCACCAGATTCTTTCTCATCAAGATCGGCCCAGTCCGTATAACCTCCCTACGGATTCCTTCTCCTCCTAGGCTCTGCGTCCAGCCCAGCTCTCGACCCAGCCCAGGATCCAGAACGAGACTCGTCATACCGTCTGGCAGATCCGCTCGAGCGTACGCACGGGGGAGAATCAGAGGCCATTACGCATGGAGCAGGCGCCTGATACCCTCGTACGCCCATATCTGTATGGCAGAGACGCGTGGCCCAATCAGGGGAGAGCCGTTATACGTCACCAGCAAGCAGAAAGAAAGGATAAAAGGGGTATCCCTTTGGAGAGAGGACAAGCTTTATTCTTGAATACAAAAAACCCTTGTAAAACCCTATTCTACTGGATCTCAGATCATCAATTGGCACCGTCTGTGGGACACGACGGAGATCTTTTCATCACCGGAGTTTTCACTCTTAACAAAACCCACTGAGATCCACGATGGCTAATCACCAAGAAAGTAACCTTAACGTCCCAAATGACCTAAGCTCTGCCCAAGAGGGGCAACAATTCTCCTTTTCTAGTCCTACGACATTAAACAACCAAACGTCTGTTCCTCTTAATCCCTCGCCAAGTTTGGCAGGGAATACTCCCGCTGTTACCTTGTCTAACCAAGATCTTCAAAACATGGCTTTCCAGCTACAGAATACCGCCCACTGGTTGGGGCAGATAATGCAACAGAGAGGCCTCAACACCCCAGTAAGTACACTCCCGGTTGTAGAGGAACCTCAGACCAATGACCCCCGACCTGCACCTGACCGTTTTCAAACCAGCAGCCGCGATACTGAAGAAAGAGGAAGAAAAGCCGGCGAAGAGGAAGGACCGGAGGCCCGAATCCATGCGAGGAGGGCGCGAGAGATGATAGAAAATGAGGAGGTGGATAACTATTCCGCCGAAATAACCGGGTGGACGGGAACTGAAGCAGAGGAAGAGGAGTACCACCTGGAGAAAAAACCCTGCCTGGAAGACGAGAAGGTGGACCAAAAATTGAAGAAATTGAAAGAACAGCTCCTCGCCGAGCTAGGTAAGAAAGACCAAAGCCAAACCTCTTTGCCTACTTCTTCCCCTTTCTCAAAGTGGGTGCAGCAAGAGACTGTCCCTAAGAAGTTTATGATACCATCAATGGCGGCTTACGATGGAACTGGTAACCCGAGGGAGCACGTCATGAACTATAAGACCTTCATGGAGTTGCAAACTCTGTCAGATGCCTTAATGTGTAAAGTATTTCCAACGACGCTCTCGGGACCAGCGCGGGCGTGGTTCAACAGCCTTGAGGCCGGAAGTATCAGGAGTTTCGGAGACCTAGCCATTCGCTTCATCAGTCGATTCATAGCCGGGGTGCCAGCAGAGAGGAAGACGAGCTACTTGGAGACAGTAAGGCAGAGAGAGGGTGAATCACTCAGAGAGTATGTCGCTCGTTTCAATACGGAGGCCCTGCAGATTCCCGATCTCGATGAAGGAAGGGCGGTAGAAGCAATGCAAAAGGGAACAACCTCTGCCGAGTTCTTCGGTTCCTTAAGCAGGAAGCCTCCGACCTCCCTGGCCGAGCTGATGCAGAGAGCGGAGAAGTATATAAGGCAGGATGACGCCTTAGTAACAAGCAGATTTGCCAAAAGGATGACAGAAAAAGAAAAAGCCTCAGAAGAAAGGAGGCCGGAGAAACATGAAAAGAAACACGGCAAGAGGCCCGAGCCATACAAGCAGGCCTGGGAACGGAGGGACCAAAGGCCTCCTCCTCCATGGGCCCCTGAACCAAGATTGCCCCCCCCTTGGGTCCCTGAGAAGCCAACTCCACTAAATGCGTCCAGAGCCGAGGTGCTCATGGCTGTCCAAAATAAGGAATTCCTCCAGTGGCCCAAACCTATGAAGTCGGAAGCAGACCAACGGAATCCTGACAAATATTGTCAGTATCATCGGACGCATGGTCACGACACCAACAACTGCTTCCAGTTGATAGCAGAGATAGAGAGGTTGATAAAGAGGGGGCACCTCAAGAACTTTGTGAAGAAATCAGAGGGACAAAGGCCTCAATCCAGTCCGGCAGTTCAGATGCCGAGGAGAGCAGGAGCTGGACCAGTAAACGATGGATCCAGTGGGACCATCAACATGATTGTTGGAGGAACGGGAGGTCGGATGGGCCGCCGAGGAAAGAAGAGAAATCGGGAGGGAGAGACCAGCAGCACCGAGGTCATGCAAATCGTTGACCACTCTCCCATGACCATCACCTTCTCTTCAGAAGATGCTCAGGGTATTCAGATGCCCCATGATGACGCGCTCGTCATTGAAGCCGTCATTCACAACTATCGGGTAAAGAAGGTCTTAGTGGATGATGGGAGTAAAGTCAACTTGCTACCATACCAGGTCTTTCAACAGATGGGAATTCCTGAAGAACAGTTGGTCCGAGACCAGGCACCAATCAAGGGGATCGGGGGAGTACCGGTGCTCGTAGAAGGGAAGGTAAAGTTGGCTCTCACCTTAGGTGAAGCACCCAGGACTCGAACTCACCACGAGGTATTTTTAGTGGTCAAACTCCCGTTGAGCTATAATGTGATATTGGGGAGGCCTGCGCTGTTCAACTTCGAAGCTGTCACCAGCATCAGGTACTTGGCGCTTAAATTTCCAACAGAAGAAGGAGTGGGAATAGTCCGGGGCAGCCAGGAAGAAGCAAGAGCAGTATACTTAGCTACAGTAGCAGAGCCGAGCTCTGCTGAAAAAGCTCTTGACTCGGAGGTTCTAGAGGTTCGGGATGAGAAAACAGAGGCCAGGACAGAACCGGTGGGGGAGTTGGAGATCTTCCCTTTATCAGAAGCAGAGGCAGAAAAAGTCTTCAGTCTCAACGCCGGCCTCACTGAAGAACAAAAAGCTGAAGTCATGGCCCTGGTCCGAGGTCATGCGTCTAGTTTCGCCTGGAAGCCCTCCGACATGCCTGAAATTGACCCCAGAGTAATGACACACAAACTGAATGTACTCCCCGAGGCCAAGCCAGTAAAACAGAAGAAGAGAGTAGTGGGAAGAGAGAAGCAGCAGGCCACCAGGGAAGAGGTGCAGAAACTCAAGGAGGCAGGCTTTATTAGAGAAGTTATGTACCCACAGTGGTTAGCAAATCCTATATTAGTCAAAAAAGCCAATGGCAAATATAGGATGTGCATAGATTTTACTGATCTAAATAAGGCATGCCCTAAAGATTGTTATCCACTTCCTGATATTAATAAAATGGTCGACTCTACGGCCGATTTCGATTATATGTCTTCTTTGGATGCTATGTCTGGTTATCATCAAATCCCAATGGAAAGGTCGGATGAGGAAAAGACCTCGTTTATAACTGAAGATGGAACTTATTGCTACAGAGCTATGCCATTCGGATTAAGGAATGTCGGGGCAACTTACCAAAGATTGATGAATAAAATCTTCAAAAACCAGATTGGCAGAAATGTAGAAGTTTATGTAGATGATATGGTGGTCAAAAGCCCAAATTTCCAGCAGCACATAGCGGACTTGAGGGAGGTATTCGGGGTATTAAACCAGTACAGAATGAAGTTGAACCCAGCAAAGTGTGCTTTCTTTATCAGAGGAGGAAAATTCTTGGGATTCATGGTGAGCGGAAAAGGCATCGAGCCCAACCCGGAGAAGGTGGAAGCCATATTGAAAATGCCAGAGCCGACCTGCGTAAGGGACGTCCAAAGACTAACCGGAAGAGTAGTGGCACTCAACCGATTCATGTCAAGGTCAGCAGAAAAATGCTTACCATTTTTCAAAAAATTGAGGAAGGTGCCAAACTTTGAATGGACAGAAGACTGCCAAAAAGCTTTCGCAGAGCTTAAGAGATATCTCAGCTCGCCCCACGTGCTCAGTAGTCCTATGGAAGGGGAAGAACTCCTGATATATTTGGCAGCCTCAGAATAAGCAGTCAGCGCAGTGTTAGTAAGGGTGGAAGAAGGGGAGCAGAAACCCGTTTTTTACGTCAGCAAGGTACTCAGAGATACCGAGGTTAGATATTCGAACATTGAAAAAATGGCTTACGCCCTATTGCTAGCAGTCCGGAAATTCAAAGTTTACTTGGAAGGCCACCAGGGAGTTGTGATGACAGACCAACCCTTAAAAAAGATTTTGCGCAGGCCGGAAACTTCAGGTCGGATGTTGGCTTGGTCCGTAGAGATCAGCCCTTACTGTCTAGAATATCGACCCAGGACAGCTATAAAATCTCAAGCTTTGGCTGACTTCATAGCAGAATGCTCCTTCAACGAGGAGCAGGGAAGATCATCCTCAGGGACAGCAGGACGGGAACGTGAGGGGGAGCCTCATCCAGAATCTAACTGGAAGTTGTATGTAGACGGAGCATCAGGCACTGAGGGCAGTGGTGCCGGAATAATGCTTAAGGGGCCAGAGGATTTTAAAGTATGTTACGCCTTACGTCTAGAGTTCAAAGCCTCGAATAATGTGGCAGAATATGAAGCCCTGATAAATGGGATGTTGGTGGCACTGGAAGTGGGAGTAACCGATCTCGAGATAAACAACGACTCTCAGCTGGTGATCAACCAAGTAACAGGGATGTATCAGACTAGAGACCCCCTTATGCAGAGTTACCTGGCTAAAGTAAAAACTTTAGAAGCCGAGCTCACAAGTCGAGGAGTAACCATCAGGTTTCAAAGAATACCCCGAGAGGAAAATGAGGAAGCAGATCTGCTTAGCCGATTATCCAAAGAAGAATTGGAACAGCTCCCCGATGAAGTGTACATACAACATGTCCATATACCTGCTTTTAATAAAACTAACATAACATTGCAGGTAGAACAGAGCCCGACTTGGATGACCCCTTACTTAGAATACCTGGAGAAAGGTAAACTCCCCGAGGATAAAGATGAAGCCAAAAAGATAGCAGCTCGTGCCGCTAACTATCAAGCGATAAGGGGGACCTTGTACAGAAGAGGAAAGTCCAGTCCGTGGCTCCGATGCGTGAGCCCGGAAGAGGCTATGAAGGTGATGGAAGAAATACATAGAGGCATGTGTGGAGCCCACGAGGGAGGAGGGACATTAGCTAATAAAGTATTCAGGCAAGGGTATTATTGGCCCACGGTTAAAAAAGAAGCAGAAGAGTTCGTCCGAAGATGCGACGTATGCCAGAGATTTGCTAATGCCATCAAAACTCCAGCCACTCCTCAAGCCAGCATATCCAGTCCATGGCCTTTCTCGCAATGGGGAGTTGACATCCTAGGACCTTTCCCCAAAACTACGGGGCAAAGGAAATTTGTAGTGGTGGCTGTAGAGTACTTCTCGAAGTGGCCAGAGGCGGAAGCAATAGCCACAATCACAGCTCGAAAGATGATAGATTTTGTGTGGGGACATATCATCTGCAGATTTGGTGTACCCAGAGTGCTTATTTCAGATAATGGCAGACAGTTTGATTGCAGCACCTTCAGAGCTTTCACAACGAACATGGGTATCTGGCATAAATTCTCCTCTGTGGCTCATCCTCAAACTAACGGCCAAACAGAGGTCACCAATAGAGCCATCCTACAAGGATTAAAAAAGCGACTAGATGGGGCAAAGACAAATTGGGCAGAAGAACTCAACAGCATCCTGTGGGCACTCCGAACCACCCCTAGAGCACCCACTAAAGAAACGCCCTTCGCACTTGCCTATGGTACAGAGGCCGTAGTCCCAGTCGAGTTGCAGATTCCTACTCATCGAGTCCAATTTGCCAGTGAGAGCACTAACGACGACAAGCTAAGAAGCAACCTGGATGCCCTTGAGGAAATCAGGGAAGAAGCTCAAATCCGAACTGCCGCCTATCAACAACGGACAGCACGATACTACAACCAAAAGGTCAGAGAAAGAAGCTTGAAAGTGGGAGACCTGGCCTTAAGAAACCTGGAAGCCACAGGAAAAAGGGCGGCAGCTGGTAAGCTAGCACCGACTTGGGAGGGCCCGTTCAAGGTAACAAAGGTAGTCCGGCCAGGAGTATACCGGATTGAAGATATGCAAGGGAACCAGGAGCCCCACGCTTGGAATATTCAACACCTCAAGAGGTATTTCCCTTGATATAGTTGTAAAGAAAAACATTGTATTCTGATAAACATGGAAGAAACAAGTTATTTACACAATGAGATTATCCTTATTTTCATGAATAATATTCCTCCATGAAGAAGAAAGGTAGGTGTATAGGATCCCCTAGATTTCCTGACACCACAAACCAAATTGAGATAAAAAAATAGCCGGCGAGGCCTCGAGGTCGCCCCGGAAACACAAAGAAGACCGGGAACCCCTAAGAACTCCCAGGAAAACAAAGCAAAAAACAACCGGCGAGGCCCCGAGGTCATCCCGGAAATACAAAAATGTACAGGATCCCGTAAGATCTCCTGGAACAAAAAACAGCCGGCGGGGCCCCGAGGTCACCCCGGAACAAAAATGACCAGGATCCCGTAAGATCTCCTGAAGCACAAACAACCGGCGAGGCCCCGAGGTCATCCCGGAAATACAAAAATGACTAGGATCCCGTAAGATCTCCTGAAGCACAAACAACCGGCGAGGCCCCGAGGTCATCCCGGAAATACAAAAATGTACAGGATCCCGTAAGATCTCCTGGAACAAAAAACAGCCGGCGGGGCCCCGAGGTCACCTCGGAACAAAAATGACCAGGATCCCGTAAGATCTCCTGAAGCACAAACAATCGGCGAGGCCCCGAGGTCATCCCGGAAATACAAAAATGACCAGAATCCCGTAAGATCTCCTGAAGCACAAACAACCGGCGAGGCCCCGAGGTCATCCCGGAAATACAAAAATGTACAGGATCCCGTAAGATCTCCTGGAACAAAAAACAGCCGGCGGGGCCCCGAAGTCACCCCGGAACAAAAATGACCAGGATCCCGTAAGATCTCCTGGAGCAAAAACAACCGGCGAGGCCCCGAGGTCGTCCCGGAAACACTAAGAAGACCGGGATCCCCTAAGAACTCCCGGGAAAACAAAGTAAAAAACAGCTGAAGAAGGCCTTAAGACCATCTTTAAGCAAAAATTCCCCCTATCATGTGCCGAGACAATTCATAAAAATACAATTCCGACCTCACAAGAAAGATGAGTCCAAAGGCTACCAAAGAAAGGCCAAATTTCGACCTCCCGAAGGAGTTCGGAACACTATAACCAAGAGGCACTAAAATTGAGAAATGGTCGCTGCCGCTAAGCTGGCTCATATAGCCTAGAAAGAGGTTGAAACAGCAAATAGCCTGGAAAATATCCAGGGGTACGAGAAACACCACAGGCCATAAGTATAAGAACTCAAGAGTAAAGAGCCGAACTCTTAGCTCGGATAGATTCGTCACATAAAAACGCTCGAAAACATAGAGGAAGGCAAATGAAGACGGAGGACCGTGCTCATAACCAAGAAGAAAAGAAAAAGTAAGCCCATACAAGCATATACAGAGTTTAAGGATTTACCCCCTCATCACCCATATAATGAAAGGTTGAGGAGGTAAAGGGAGCAATTTGGGAAGAAAGGACCTCAGCTCCATTTCCTGACAAGTCAGAACTAAAAGCAAAAAGGCAGCCTTTCTAATCACCGTTAGAAGGTATATGATCTGACTTCTCATAAGTTCAGAACAGTTAGCTAAGAAACGAGCTCATGACAAAAGGCTAATCTAGTTCAGAAAAGCTTATGAATAAGAATATACAGTGTAAGCATTACAAGTTACGAGAAGGAGAGATAAATTATAAAGCGAAAAATAGTTCAAGAAAAAAGCAGTTAAAATTTCATTAAGCGTACTGGGCTGTTACAATATACTTTTCGGACGAGGTCGAAGGAAAGATAGTCCTTAAAGGACTTACATTTGTAAGAACATCCTCGCCTACATTATGTTTATTTACAACTGTATCTGGAGGAAGCTCAGCATCCTTTGGGTCAGATGTCCCAGTATCCACAACAGGAGCAATCTCCAACCCTGGATTGAGGTCCTCCCCTTCAGATTTGGGGTCGCCTCCTTTAGACTCAAGGGCTCCCATGTCCTCCCCATCCGGCTCGGATTCTTCTTCGGAAGATACAGCTGACGGGCCCCCAATACGACAGTCCCCTCTAGGCATAGGGAAATCATCTTCTCCATACAACACTGGCTTACCATCAGAGTCCACTTCCGCCATACGAAGCTTTGCCAGAGGAGTATCAGGAGCATGCCTAGCCTCTCTTATACCGCGATTGTAACCAGTTACATACATGCGGAAAGCTTTCTGAAGAACAGTAGCTTTCATGTCTGCAAAGGCTAGATATTCGTCAAGACGTGTTTCATAGGCCTCAGCTATAAAAGCCTTCAACTCAGGAGAATCCTTGTAGTCCTGAAGGTGAGCTTCACAGGCCTGCTCAATCTTTCTTTTCAGCTCCTCCGACTCCTGATATTCTGCTAGACACCTCTCACGTTCTAGCAGGACCTTGCCTTCAGCATATTTCACCACCTTGAGCAGGGCTGAACATTTACGTTCCAAAGTCCTGACTTCATGGTTAAGCTGTTGATGGCGAAGTTGGGACTCCTCCGCTGATGAAGCCAGGACTCTGATACATTCAGAGCTCGTGCTCAGCTCCTGCTCAAGGACTTTCACCCGAGCTAAGGCCTTCTCCTTCTGAGCATTCACCTCATTCAGGCGAACTTGAAGTCCTTCAGAATCAGCCTTTAAGGCCTCATATTGGCACTGGACTTCATTCCTCTGACTTACAACCTCATCTCTTTCCTGAAGAGCCGCTGTCATAGAGGACAGCTGCTTTAAAACTTCCACACAACGAACTTCCACCTCAGCTGTCCTCTCATCAGACTCCTGGAGAACCCTGCGAGTACGAGACAACTCTGCTTCCAGGGATTTGGTGTGCTCTGCTGCCTCAGCCGCTCTGCCTTCAGCTCTTTTAAGGGCCTCCAATGCAGAGTGCAACTCCACCTGGAGGGACTGGGAATGTTCCCGGGCAACTAGAAGATTGCCCCTGGCGTCACTGGTGGCAGATATATTCTCCTCCAGGCGTGCCTCTTCAATCCGGCGATCCACGGACTCCCGGAGGGAGTGGTCGCGAGCGTCCACCTCCATAAAAAGACCCGTCACCTAATAGGGGAGAACAACCGTCAAAAGAAAGAAATAAAGAAGACCAAAAGAGAGAGAAAAATAATTTACCATCAAAAGCATCTCCCTGATTGTATTCCCGAGCTCTTCACGAGATCGGGATCGGAAGGACGCTTGCTCCTTGGTAGAACTGGCTAAAAAACCAGTAAGGGCGAGCAGGCGTGGATCCGAGGCCTCTGTAGTTCCGCCGAACATCCGTTCTCTAAGAAATTCGGCGACGGCAGTGGCCGGAGATTGAGAGGTGATGTCCGCTACGTTCAGAGTGTCGTCGCCAGTAGAAGACAAGGGAGGTACAACTAGAACATCTTTTCCTTTTCCAATAGGAGGAAGGGCAGGAGAAGATCCTTTGGAAGCCCAGGGTTTCTTCTGGGCACGAGGAGGGGCAGATGTTCCATCAGGCGCTGGACGCTTGTCTCCGGTTTTCCCTACGGGGTCCCCAAACTCAGACCTGACCCCCACAGGGGCAGGGGCATCCTTGGCAGGCACCTCCAAGACGTCATCCTCCACAAGGATGATCTCTTGTCCCTTCCCAGGGGCCTCCTCATCCTCGGTAATAGGGGACTTAAGTTTTCCCCCTGACACCTCTTCAGAAGAACGGGCAAGACCCAACTGTGCCTGTTCAACGACCCCGGTCTGCTCCACAATGGCTAGAGAAACTTCCCTCACACCCTCTGAAGAACCTTGAGCAGACTTAGATTCTTCAGTAGGCTTAATAGTCAAGGCCGACTTGTCGTGACTAGAGGGCCGATATGACTTAGAGCCTCGAGAGCTCAGTTTAGGATCTCGAGAGGAAGCCTTAGTAGGAGGTCGGCTAACTTTCTTGACAGAAGCAACTCGAGCCACCTCTGCAGTGACCTCAGGCACAGAACGCCCAGCCCGAAGGGCATCAAAAATTGCATGCATATTATCCCGAGACAGGACTAAATTCTTCGGATGCCTGATCTCTTCCATTTCAACGACAGAAGCTGCAAAAACACGAAACTATAAAGAATTAGTGCATTTTATAATATCATTTACAACGAAGAAACAGAGTCATTGGACGAGGCACTATACCCATGTCCCGAATATCCCTAAGATTAGACACGAACATACACTTCTCGACGTCATACTTCTTTTCAACAGAAGTCAGTCGAAGCAATCCCACCTGCTCAATAAGGCTCAACCGGGGCAGGTCATTGCAACCCGGAGGAACATCCTCCCAACTTAGATCCACTCCCCATGATAAGGCGGATTCTAATTTCAGCTCCGCCATAAGGAAATTCTCAACCCATCCCTTTATGGAATCCTTGTAGCCCGTGAAAAGAGACAACCCACTACGGGGGGAAAAATAATAGAAATTCTGAACCACCCTAACGAGACGGAAGAAAGTGACGAACAGACAAGCCGTGGGTGTAAAACCCCAGCTTCAACAGATGGATTCGAAACAACTCATGAACAGAATAGAATTTGGGGATAACATCCGGGGGGTTACTCCGAAGTATCGGAAAACCTCTATAAAAAAGGAGTAAAAGGAAAAGGTAGACCGAAATCCCTCTGTTTGAGAAAAAAGATTATACAACGCCCCCTCTGGGGATCCATCAAACCAGGGGGGGAGGGTTTGGAAGAACTATCCTCTCATTTTGGAAAGGCGTTCGAATAAGATACAGTGGAGTATCTAAATACCTCCGAGAAATATGTTTATTTATGGTAGAAGAAGTGATATGCGACCTAAGATTAGCGACATCCGGGAGCCTTGGACTCTCCATGGAAAAGCAAAGAAGCGTACCTGAAAGCACAATAAGATGGAAGAAACAGAAGAAGTTGCAGAAAAACAGAGAACAGAAGAGAGCGAGTTTCTTCAGAAAACAGGGAGAATTCGAAGTGAAAGGCAATAATGAGATGAAACGTTCTTCTGAGCAGTTTTATCTTGGAGCGGCGTGATCATTAATTGCTCTCGAAGTTTACCCTCTCAACAGTTAGATAATAACCGGCGAGAAGGTAAAGGGGCAAGGAGATGACCGCTGGGCTTCTCCACCCCTACAAAGGGCCAGGCCCACGACAATAGCCCATCAGCCGAAGGCCCACACGCTATCTGCATAAGATAAACCCAAATTGTCGAAACCCTGAGACCGAGCTCCAATTGAATCTCTCACTCAGGATGACCTGACACGCAAAATGCACATCATCACCACTCAGGCAGCAAAAACTAAGGAAAAAGAGTAAGTCACAGAAAGACCCAATGAGACAAACAGGGGGAAGCATGATAAAGGTCAGACCAGCCTATCACCTAAGAAGGATCATCATTAAGCAAAGGCCAGGAGCCCAGAACGAAGCGATGAAGACACCTCGGAATCTTACAAAGTTATGGGTCAGAAGCTCAACCCATTGAATAAAAGCAAAGGTCATAGGTCGGTCAGTTCAGCTCAGAAAAAGTAAAATCGAAAGCTAAGGAAACTTAGAGCTCGGATCATTGAACACAGACAGAGCTCACAGGTCGGATAGTCCAGCTCGAAAACAGAAAAGTGAAAGTTATGGATCAGAAGCTCAACCCTTTGGTTAAAAGCAGAGCTCGGAGGTCGGATTAGTCTCGCTTGGACAAAGTAAACCGAAAGCAAGCTCGCAGGTCAGTCGGTACAGCTCGGAAAGAGTAAACTAAAAACTCGGACTGGCTAAATGGATTCTAGGTCGGATTAATTAAAAAGTAAGAAGGAAAAAACAAGATCGTAGACTTCTCAGAGAAAATCACGAAGAAAAGAGTCTCAACATCTCATGCATAATAAAGAACAGTTCGGATATGAACGAAAAAACGAAAGTTTCATTACAGCGCGTTACAAATACCCACATTACAGAACAAAAAGCTATCCTTAGAGGATTTACATGACCAGATACATCGTCTACGTTTACATCACTATCACCTATCATTATCCTAGTTTTCGATACAGAGGAACTCTTGAATACAGGAAACGAGCTCAGTAGGTCGGCCGAACCCTGCTTCGTTATTATAGGAGAACTGAACAAGTTGATTCCCATAAGCATTTCTCACTGTTCCCCTATGGACAAACATTCGGTTGCCCAAATGTGATGCACGGTACATTCGAACAAGCTCAGATATTATATGTTGTTCGTATGTCACGCATGAAAAACATAAGTCTTCGAGTTACGGCTTCAGAAAAATCACAGAGCATATATTCGAAGGCATCGACGGAAGCTTGACTGAGTACAGCAGATCTCAACCTCTTATAATACTGGTACTTCACACCAAAGGGGACAATAAATTGATCATTTTCGCCACTTCCATTTATATCAAAAGCAGACAACATGGACATCGGGGAAATTTCCT
Organism: Manihot esculenta; assembly: GCF_001659605.2. Taxonomy (NCBI): domain Eukaryota; kingdom Viridiplantae; phylum Streptophyta; class Magnoliopsida; order Malpighiales; family Euphorbiaceae; genus Manihot; species Manihot esculenta. The sequence goes on along the minus strand of NC_035169.2, from coordinate 8,312,600 downwards.
TTTCGAAGGAAGGTAGAGTCAAAACAGACCCTCCAACAGCCCATAACCTCTTTGGAGCTCGAACAACAACCAGAGGAGGAGGCCAGCCAGATGATCTGGGTAAAACAGTTTCAACGACCTGCCAAATGACCCCACCCATCAACCGCCCTACTAGAAGGACCTCAGAAGCAACCTTCAGACTCTCTCGAGGTAATATCAAGTTTTCAAGAGGTTTGGACTGACCCATCTTTATCTCAGGTACTGCAAAAAGTTCCAAACAGAGACAAGTCAATCTTTTGTCAAGGTAGTGAAAGCAAGATCAAAGCAAACCCCTAGGGCAACAAAGCAACGAAGCCCCAGGCTCACCTCAATCCGTTTGAAGAAGGCATCAAATAGATCCTTTGCAGAAAAACAGGAGAATCTCGCTGGAAGGAAAGACTCCCTTTCTCCGACAAAGGACCTAGAAGTGAAGAGGAGTCGACACTGATATATACTCAAAATCCGAAGTCTTGGCGCAAAGTAACTCTAGACTCTAAGCCCACGATGTCAGGATCTTTAAAAGATATTCACGGAAAGGGAAAGAGAAGCATGTTCAGGCGACAATGACAGGGAAGTAAAGAAGAGCAGAGTATCTGAAAGGTAAGGAAAGGCCAGAAAAGGAAAGAGGCAGATAGGATTCAAGAAATGCGGAATGACAAAAAGATGAAAGGGAGTTATAAAGGCTTTTGTACGCGAACAGACGCGGTCATAATGGTTCTCGATATTCACCCCCTCGGCAGTCAGAGCAATAACTGCCAAGAAGGTGAAGGGGCAATTGATGACCGCTGGATTTCCCTACTCCCAATCCTGGGCCTAGATTATGGCCACGGCCCATGAAAGGAAGGCCCGCACACCCTCTCAAAACAAGCCCAAATCATCAGACCCCTGAGGCCGGACTCCACCAGATTCTTTCTCATCAAGATCGGCCTAGCCCGTATAACCTCCCTACGGATTCCTTCTCCTCCTGGGCTCCGCGTCCAGCCCAGCTCTCGGCCCAACCCAGGATCCAGAACGAGACTCGTCATACCGCCTGGCAGATCCGCTCGAGCGTACGCACGGGGGAGAATCAGAGGCCGTTACGCATGGAGCAGGCGCCTGATACCCTCGTACGCCCATATCTATATGGCAGAGACGCGTGGCCCAATCAGGGGAGAGCCGTTATACGTCACCAGCAAGCAGAAAGAAAGGATAAAAGGGGTATCCCTTTGGAGAGAGGACAAGCTTTATTCTTGAATACAAAAAACCCTTGTAAAACCCTATTCTACTGGATCTCAGATCATCAATATCAATGATTTCCATGTTATAAATCTAAATAATATTTCACTTAAAATAAATTTAAATGATCGTTTAATGTTTAATAAAAATAAATACGTTAACATATATCGATGATATTATAATAAAATAACGATTATGTGTTATTAAAAAATAAAAAATAAAAAGAATACGTAATTCTGATTAAGTTTATATACACTTATAAATTTTACTCTCTTTATTTTATAATATCATTTTTGAATTAATTAAAATAAAATTTATAATTATTAAATTTTAATTATACTTTAATTTATATTTTAGTTATTATAATTTTGTATAACTTAAAAATAAATTAATTTCTTGAAACATTAAATTATTTGAAATACATTTATATCATAACTAAATTTCTTTAAAATATATTTTTCAATATATATATATATATATATATAGTTTCTAAAGAATAGAGTATTAACCAAACAAGCCTTTATTTTTCCCTCATCAACAGGAAAGTAGACGAATTGGTTGCCATCTCCCGACATGACAGCAACGAGTAACAAACTATTAAATGCCGAAAGTACCCTTTATCCATTCGAAGATCCTAAGGAAATTAATCGCGGAAAATCAGAGAATCCGACCTTTTCCTGCCTCTCACTTTTAATTTATTTATTTATATTTACTAATTAAGTCATGTTCCACTCTTTCAGTCACTTGACTGAGTCCTAATTATTGGTCTCCTAAAATATATATTTATAATTTTAAATTTTATGAAAAAAATTATTGCAATGTTAAATTTTTTAAAATATTTAATAACACACCTAAATTATTTCAAAATAAAATTAAAATAATTTTATAATCATAATCGATATATACATAAATAATTCAGATGCATTAAAATATGAAATTTTTTTAATTGATATTTGCGAATAGGAAATTTCAATTTAATTTTCAAAATAAAGGATTATTTTAAGTTATCCATGAGACCTTATTCAATAATATAATAATAATTAATAAATCATAAATATTTTTGTTAGTAACTCTTATTAAATCATCATGAGATGAGAAGTTTGAAAATTCAAATCTGTTAGTGTTAGGCACATCGCTCAGAATTTTTCATGGCAGATGATTTAAACACTCTAGAAAATATAATTTTTTATTAGAATATACACATTATTACTAATAAAATATAATTTTAAGAGAAAATAAAATGTTATGCTACATTTTTATTTAATAAATACGGTATGTCAGCTCGAATACAAAAAAAATTATATACTGTTGACAATTACTATTAAAAAACACGTTAATTAATATTCAGAACTGCATAAAATAAATTATACCATTAATCCATAGATTTTTTAATCAATTTTTCACAATAATTTTTCTAGTCTATTTAGAAGTGAAGATATTCCTTTTATCAAAAATAAAGTGATTCGTCAGAAAAATTATAAAAAATGTCATTTACCTATATAAACTGAATAAAGTTTAAAGTTTCAGAGCTTAAGAAAAAAAAATACATAAAAATAAAATCCTAGATTCAATAAAAAATTTCGACTGTAAAGATTCGAAGGTGTATTGTTGATTTCAGTAAGAATTTGCACGCATGATCAATTGGAGAATATGAAAGAAGACTCATTTCAAAAGAAATTAGAAGCCATAAAATCTTATATTGAAAACCTTGAAGAGAATACGAATGTTATCAAACAACCATAGTCGGTATTATTCAAAAGCACCGATGAACAGTGTAGACATCAAGAAATTACATACAGCGCTAGACCCAATGATAGTGGTGAGCGTCTGATGCCAAAGAAAAAAAGGATGAGACCTTTTCAATTAAGCCAAGAAATCCCTACCATGTCCAAGACAAAGAGCTCCCAAAAATAATCACGACCATAGAAAGAATTTGACATCTTCGATTAACAATTTCTCCATCTACCTCTTTACTCTCACCACAATTAGAAATTCTGAAGTCCAGTAACAGAAAGCCCTCTAAATCTAATTCTAAATCTAAAAAACATATACAAACTCACGGAAAGAAAAATAATAAAGAAAACTAGCCATCATAATAAGCTTCATTAAGCATTGTTATTGCAAAAAACAATCAAAATCATTTACAACTCCACCGACAATGGAGAAGCAATCTCCAAAGGAGGCACACAACCTGTTGAATTCGAAAAAAAAAAAAAAAAGAAATGGAACCTCTCATAGTAAATTCTCTCTCCTCAAAATGTAAATGAAATTGCCCTAAATAAAATTTAAATCTAGAAATTAAAATATCAAAATTAAATTAACAAGGCTCAAATTGAATTCTCTATCCACATTTTCCATGTAAAAAAAAAAAAATTAAGTTTTGAAGTAGGAGGTTGGGAGAGTTGAACCTTAGACCTTTTAGGTCTATCAGGATGTACTTTCCACCAGGCTAATCCTCAGAATGCATATAAATTTTATCTTTAAACTTATATATTTGATCTTTCTTATCTCATATCAAACTATTAAGCCATCGTAACATATGAGACTTCATAAATCCAATGGATCTCTCTTACCACTTATATTATATTTCAATATCATGAGATCACTTTATATTAATAACATAAATTACATAATTAATTGTAAAAAAATATATATTTATTCCATTTCATAATTTTTTTTATTAAAATAAGTATAGAAACGGAACAATATTTTTAGGAGATAAAATGATAAAAATAGCGTTGAAACCTGAGAAGAATCCTCTTTCTCTTGTAAAATAACAGAGGCGTCCGTGTCAAGAAATCCCCCCAGCCTCTCTTTTATTGTATCCACTCTTCTCTCCTCCTCTTTACTATTTTTTTGCCAATCCTCTTTACTAATTAACCACCTCTGTCCTTGTATATATATCTATATATTTGGAGGAAGGAGATTTGAGGTAGTTTATTCTATGCATATTCATTATTAGACACCTCTTCTCTTCTCTTTCCCCCCTCCTGCTCTCACTTTCTGCGAAATTTGTGTGCCTCTTTCTCTATCTCCATTCTCATTTCGCAGAAAAACAAACAGAGGTTTGAAACCCATTTCATTTTCTCAAGAGTCTCTCTCTTTCACCTTCCTGCCTTTTTGTTTTTTTTTTAATCTTCTCTACTCGGGTTACTGTGTTTATGATTCTTTTTTCCTTTTTTCGATCGCAGTATTTTGATTTCTTCATACGAAAGTTTGTTCTTCTTCATTTCGATTTATATCAACACACAGGTCCGAATTCTTCCCTTTTCTTTTGGATTAGTCTCTTCTTCTTATTGTTTGGATAAGGAAAATTTTTAATGGCAATTGTACAGGAATATTTGGCGGATCCTTACTACAGAGTTCAAGGATGTTAGGAGATTTCATCACCAGATGTCTTGTGTATGTCATTGATGAACCAATTTCTTTTCTTCTATGATTCTTTATTTTCTTTGTGTAAATTTATATACCCTTTTCTCTTTTTGAATGACGTTTCTGGATTTCGAATGCTCTTCATTTTGTGGATGGCAGGTTGCTTTTTGGGTATGCATACCCTGCATTTGAATGTTTCAAAATATTGGAGAAGAACAAAGTTAAAATTGAAGAACTTAGATTTTGGTGTCAATACTGGTAAGTCCTTATGTTCTGTTAAACCCAGAATTTTAGATTGAAATTGGTTTTTGTTAAGGTTCTCTTAAGAAATATAATAATTCAAATATTACCCATAATCTTTTTCAAACTTTCTAATAATAGAGCAGGGAATTGCAAACATATTTTACTAAAAATATTTTCCAGGCCAAGATTGCAATAGAATTGTTCAAATATTATAACCAAAGGACATGTGTGTACAAACACCTCAGCAATAAGAAATTTTGACATGTATTTTTATATCAGACCTAATTAAATCAAAATGAGAGTGTATGATTGGTTGGTACATACATCGAGATGTATGTAAGAATTACTTTGGGCAAGTTTCTGATAATTATCATGCTTTATGCCTAAAATGACCTTCAATTGCAAGAATTAACCCCTTTGATTTTGTAGGATCATCATTGCACTTCTTACTGTTTGTGAGAGAATAGGGGATATATTTCTATCATGGTAAGCAAAACTCTGTAAATTTGTGCAAGTGGTTTATTAATTTGCTCTCTATGCTTGATATTGTGCTCATCTTATGGTGAAGGTTACCAATGTATGGTGAGGTGAAGCTGGCATTCTTTATCTACTTGTGGAATCCAAAAACAAAGGTAGGCAAATGAAGATGCTTATAGAGTTGGAAAATTTATTCAGTAAATTTCCAAATGAAATGGTAAAAAATTTTGCTCAATGCAGGGAACTGGGTACATCTATGAAACTTTTCTGAGGCCTTATATAGCTGAGCATGAAAGCGAAATCGACAGGAGGCTAATGCAGTTGAAAGTTAAGGCTTGGGACTTGGCCGTTTTCTATTGGCAAAACTGGACGAGCCTTGGGCAGACTACATTATTTCAACTTGTTCAACAATTGGCTTCTAATTCTGGAAAAGTTTCAGGCACAACCGCTAAGGTAGACTAATAATTTGTACAAATAACAAATGTTCTTTCCCTCTGAAATTATTGGCCACGAAGTTCAACAAGCTCCGTTAAATAAATGTATTTGGAGAAAATATTTTCTAGAAAATATTTTCCAACACAATAAATTATTATTTTTCTGTTTAATTTTAATTTAAAGAAAAAAATGTATTAACAAATTTTTGTATACAGATCTTAATAAAATTTTTAAAGTTTATAAGATAACTTCAAATGACTTGTTTTCAGTAGATTAACAAATAAGACTCTCGCTGATAAAATGAAAAAGACAAAATCCCATTATAGGCAACCTTATACTACAAGTGACTTGCTAAATCAATCAATCTGTACTAAACTAACCAACCTTGCAGAAGGAGAGGGACTGGGAACCAAGCGCACCGGGTTTAAATGAATCGCCCTCATTGAGCAAACGTAAGAACGGTAAGAAGCCACCAAGACCCCCACCGCCCCCCAGTAGTCCGATCAACCGTGCAGTTTCGGAGTCACCAAAAGCCAATAACTTCCTAGTCCACCTCAACGAACAAACCGACTCGGTGGATTCAAGCACTGTCTCTAATTCTGATGTCGTCAGTCACCAGCTCCAGCAGGTCCGAACTAGGCTCCGCCGTTCGAAATCAATCGTAAACTGAAGATTGTAATCAATTGTACCACAAAAAAAGAAGAAGCCAAACCCTTAATAAAAAGAGAAGGAAATTTGTTTTTTACACTTCTGAATTCAATTTGATTCATTCTTTTTCCTTCCAGTACAGATTTTGTTTTTGATTGGAGTATTTCAATCTATAATTTTAAGAGCACACTCTGAACTGGTAAGGCTTTAAATTATTTACTAAAAAAGGTCAGCCAGTGCTGTTTCTCCATCCGGAATCGAATGGCACGAAGAATCCGATCAAAGGCTTCTGTAATACTAGGAATAACACGAAGATTAACGAATCGAATACAAGAAGTGATGGGATTGCGCGTTGAGAATTGCATCCAGAAGCGGAGAAGGAAGTGTTGGCTTGATGAATCCGGCGAAGAAGACATAGGCTGGAGGTAGGCCCACGCCGCTTGCTGGACGAGGCGATTGCGGAAGAGATTTCGAGAGGCCGAGGAAGCTGCGGTGGGGGAGTTGACGGCAGTGGAAGGGAGGATATCCTTAAGAGAAGTGTAAGCTTCGAGAGATGCCAGCCCAAAGGCAAGTGGTGGAGAGGAGACGACGCCGTTGCCATTTGTGCGGTGAGGAGAGAATATGGATGAGTGGAGAGGTGTAGAAGGGAGAGTGGGTTTAGTAGCGATGACTACAGATGTGGCAACGGAGTTCCGGCGACGGTGAGCTGGTATCGGCGGCCGCGGAGCCTCTGCTACAGCCATGAGAGAGCCTGTTTTGGAATTCGGGGAGAAGGGAGAGCCTCTACTTGTGTGTTTTTGTCGCGACGGCGGCTAGTTCGTTTAGTAGTAGTGGCGATTGGTCTGCTATTATTGGAAAAATTATACCGAACAATCGGTTTCTCTTATTATTGGCGTTTCTGGCTTTCGTCTTTATCTTATGTGGGCCCCTTTTCAATGCACTCCACATGTTTTTGAATATTTCCTTTTTAGTCCCACTTCTTTTAATTTTCTTTCACTCCCATCCAATCTCCTCCTACCACCACCGCTGCTAATACAACTTAGTATTAAAACAAGCAATTTTTTTTTTTAAGTGAAATTAAGAATTTAATTCTTTTGAATAAATAAAATATATTATATATTTTTTCATATCTTTCACTATTTTAAAAATTTTTCATATGGGAAAAGCTTGGAAATTTATTATTATATTTTGAGAAAAAAGAAATCAAATTGTAGGAGAGAATAGAAAATTACCAAGATATCAGGGTGTTGTTGGTAATAAGGGAAAGACATCGTGGACAAGAAACTAAGATAAATATGGTCATGACAAAGAGCAAGTATAACTTAAATTTTGATAATGCAAAGCATTGTGGGTTTTTTTTTATATGTAATTTTTAATTCTTCCCATGTTTAGTTGACAAATTGGAATTGGCTAGTTCTACTTACAACCCTAAAATTATTTATATATTTTTTTATTGTGAAAAATATTTAAAATGCATATCTAATTTTTTTTAATAATATATTTTACTTTGAGGGTAAAATTAAAACAAAATGAAAGAAATAAATTTATTTTTCAGCTTATTATTAATATTTAAAAATTTAAATTAATATATTACAGAATAATTTTACATGTCACATGTCCAGTTGGAATCTATCTACAATTAATACATCAATTATATGTAAATTGTCATTTAGTTCCATGAATTATTTAGTTGTTTTTCAGTATTACCATCAGATTATATTTCAAATTATCATGGTTTTATTAATTAAAAAAATTATGAAAACAACATTTTTAATATATATTAGTCATAATAAAATATTATAAAAGGAGCCTCTTGGAAGGTATATATTCTGATTCTCATAATAATGCTCTAGGATAAATCTAATCAACTTATATTATATATATATATTCAGCAGAAAGATTGTAAAATATCTAAATGGTTTATCAGAATCAAATCCAAATGGAATCATTACAGTTGAAAGTTGAAAAAAGGGGAGGAGATGGATTTAGATCGAGTGTTCGGTCGATTCGATTTAAAATTAAATCAAATTAAATAAATTAAAAATTAAAATTTGAGTATTTTTAAATATCGAATCGATTTTAATAAGAAATCGAATTGATTTTGATTAAAAATCAAATTGAATCGATCTGATTCAGTTCGATTCGATTCGATTTGATCAATTTCGATTTTTAATAAAATTTTTATTTTTTATATTTTATTTTTAATACTTTAAAATTTAATTAAAATATTTTAACTTTAATATAATTTAATCTCTATATTATTAAAAATAATATATTATTATTATTAATCGGTTTGGTTTATTTTTTTAATTTTTTTATTAAAACTAAACCGATTCTGATGATCTGAGATCCAATAGAATAGGGTTTTACAAGGGTTTTGGTATTGAAAAATAAAACTTAAACTTTCTGGGGGGTTCCCCCCTTTTATCCATTTCGCTATGCTTGCTGATGACGTGTAAAGGCCTTTCCATGATTGGGACACGTGTCTCTGACATACAGATTCGGGTGTACGAGGGTATCAGCAGCCTGCTTCATGCGTAACGGCCTCTGATTCTCCTCGTGCGTACGTTCGAGCGGATCTGCTAGGCTGTCCTAGTATGGCTCTGGATATTGGGCTGGGCCGAGAGTCGGGCCGGACGCTGAGTCTGAGAGGAGAGGGCCTACTAGTCACGGACTGGGCCGTTCTAAGTGAAGAAGCTTGGTTGAGCTCGGCCTTGAAGGTGGCACGAACCAGGCTTGTTTCGTGTAGCAGGTGTGTGGGCCTTTGCAAGATGGGTTTTTGGCTATGATCCAGGCCCTGGGCCAGGATGGAGAAATCCAGCGGTCATCAATTGCCCCTTCACCTTCTCGGTAGTTATCGCCCCTACTGCCGAGGTGGTGAATATCAAGAACCATTATGACCGCGCCCGTTCGTGGTCAGGTGCCTTAATAACATCCTTTCATCTTTCTGTCGTTGTGCAGTTTCCGAGTCCTATCTGCTCTTTCCCTTTTCTGGCTTTTCTTCATTCTTCGTGTTCTTTGCTGTCTTTGCTTTCCTGTCATCATTATCTGGACATGTCCTTTCTTTCCTTTTCCATGACTATCTTTTAAAATTCTGACACCGTTAGCTTAGAGCATAGCTCTGCTCCGTGCTAAGGCCTCAGGCTCCGAGTACATATCAACGCTAACTTTTCTTCATTCTCAAATCTTCTGCTGGAACAAGAGGTTCTTCCTTTCCGTTTCTCTGCAAAGGATCCATTTGACGCCTTCTTCAAACGGAATGAGGTGAGCTTGAGTTTGCATTGCTTTGTTGCCCCAAAGGTTAATCTTGCTTTTATCATCTTTATGGAGAATTGTTTCTGACTTGTCTCTGTTTTGAAACTTTTTGCAGTACCTGAGATAAGAATGGGTCAGTTCAAAATTCTTGAAAATTTGATGTTACCTCTAAGGAGTCTGGACGGTGCTTTGGAGATCCTGCTGGTAGGACGGCCGATGTATGGGATTATTCGGCAAGCTATGGAAACTGTTTTACCCAGGTTGTCTGGCCGGCCTCCTCTTCAGTTTGTTGTCCGAGCTCCAAAGAGGTTATGGGCCGATGAAAGGTCTGCTCCTTCTTCCGAGAAGAAAAAGGAAATTTCCTTAATGCCCCCGTCGCCTTCTTTTGATATAAATGGAAGTGGAGAGAATGATCAACTTATTGTTCCCTTTGATGTGAAGTACCAGTATTATGCAAGACTTTGGTGTGAAGTACCAGTATTATGCGGGACTGAGATCTGCTGCGCTCAGTCAAGCTTCTGGCGATACCTTCGAATGTATGCTCAGCGATCTCCTTGGAGCCGTAACTTGAAAGCTCGTGTTTTCATGGTTCATACGGACAAGCTCGGATATTATATCCTGTCCGTATGCATCGTGAATCACATCTGGGCAATCAGGGTGTCGACCTATTATAGGGGAACAGTGAGAAATACTTATGGGAATCAACTTGTTCAATTCCCCTGTGATAGCGAGACAGATCTTGGCCTTTTCTGCCAAACTCACATTCCGAGCTGCGAGAGTTCTTCCGAGCTGAAGATTAGAGTAGTGAGGTAGGTGATGACGATATAATTGTAGATGGTGAAGTATCCGGACATGTAAATCCTTTAAGGATAGTCTTCCATTCTGTAGGCCCGGATATGTAAATCCTTTAAGGATAGTCTTCCATTCTGTAGGCCCGGATATGTAAATCCTTTAAGGATAGTCTTCCATTCTGTAATGTACTTTTCTTTTAATGAAATTCTTGTTTTTCGTTCATACTTGAGCTTGTTCTTTTCTTTGTTGTGGATGAAGTACTGGTACTGTTCTCTTCGTAGTTTTAACCAACTAAACTTTGTTTCGTTTCTTCCGAGCACTGACCGTACTTATGAACTCTCGCTTTTAATCAATGAGCCGAGCTTTGGACCTACTTAGCCAACTGGGAGGTCAGTTTGCTTTTCCGAGCTGAACCAACCGACCTGTAAGCTCGGCCTTTATTTGATGGATTGAGCTCTGAACCTCCTTAGCCGGCTGAGCTCTCAAGTTTCGTTTTCCGAACTGGACTGGCCGACCTGTGAGCTCTATTTCGGTTTGCTTTTTCCGAGCTAGAATACCGACTTGTGAGCTCTATAAGTTGAACTCAGAGCCCTTAGCTCTGTATGATTTCGAGGTACCCTTATTGCCTCCGATCTCGCAGTATTTGTTCAATAACAATCGAGTCAGAACTTATAACTTTTTAAATAGTAAGCAGGTCTGACCTTTATCATGCTTCCATCTGTGGGCTAAGTTGCTCTGATTGCCGAGTTGGGCTTGTGGACAGCAAATGGGCTCTTGAGTGATGGGCTGTTATCACGAATTTGGCCCTTAACGGATGTGGAGAAGTCTAGCGATTATCTCTTTGCCCCTTTACCTTCTCACCAGTTATTTATCTAACTGTTGAGAGGGTAAACTTCGAGAGTAATTAATGATCGCGCTGCTCCAAGACAAAACCGTTCAGATCAACGTTCCGTCTCATTATTGCCTTTCATTTCGAATTCCTTCTGTCTTCTGAAGAAACAAGTTCTTTTCTGCTCTCTGTCTCCCTGCAACTCCTTCTGCTTTTTTCACCTTATTGCATTTTCAGGTACGCTTCCTTGTTCTTCCATGGCCCTTTCAGAGCTTCCTGATGTTGTTAACATTGAATCACATATTAATCCTTCCAACATAACTAAGTACATTTCTCGGAGGCTCTTAGATACTCCTCTGTATCTGATTCGAGCCCCCCTTTCAAACGAAAGGATAGTCCTTCCTTATCCTCCCCCTCCGGGTTTGGTGGATCCCCAAGAGAATCGTAGTATAGTGTTTTTCTTGAAGCAGAGAGAATTCGGTTTATCGCTTCCTTTTACCCCTTTCTTTGTTGAGGTTTTTGAATACTTCGGGGTGACTCCTCGGATGTTATCCCCAAACTCTATTTTGTTCATGTCCTGTTTCGAGTCCATCTGCCTGAGTTGGGGTTTTACACCCACAGCATGTCTGTTTGTTACTTTTTTCCGCTTGGTTAAGGCGGTTCAAAACTTCTATTACTTTTCCCCCCATAGGGGGTTATCTCTTCTCACGGGCTACAAGGATTCTATAAAGGGATGGGTAGAGAATTTCCTTGTGGCGGAGCTGAAATTAGGGTCCGCTCGGACGTGGGAGGTGGATCTAAGTTGGGGAGAGATTTATCCGGGTTGCAACAACCTGCCCCAATTGAGTCTTATTGAGCAAGTGGGGTTGCTTCGACTGACTTCCGTTGAAAGGAAGTATAACGTCGAGAAGTGTTTGTTCGTGTCCAATTGTAGGGACGTCCGGGCCATGGGTATAACACTTTGTCCAGTTATTCTTGTTGGACCTAAATGTCCTAATCCTTGTTTTGATGATTAATAAACAATTGGTGTGCTACTAATTATTTCCAAGAGTGTTTGTATTGAGCTTGCAGGTCCCTTATTGAAACAAATGATATTGCTTCAATCACAAAAGTGAAAAGTGCCAATTTAGGAAGCATACTACAAGGAAGGGATCATAAAGTATTTTTATGCTTGTCATTTTATTCATTGTGAATTTCAAGTAATTATTGTGATGGCTCAAGGGTTCTTTCATTTCTAAAAGTTCTTTTAGATATGGTCACTTTTTGAAGTACTTGACTTTCAGGGACCAAAATAAAATTTTCCAAAAGAAGTGATTTTGAAAATATTTTTTCATCAAAATGAAAGATCTAAAAATATAGGTTACAAATATTCAAACGGATTGAAAAATGAATTTTTATAGCCTAAGTTATGATTTTTCAAAGTTTTAAAGAAGGGATTTTGTGCCCCCTAAACTCAACTTTCGGCTTCCGAAAGTCAGGGACAGAAACGAAAGTCCCCTATGTTCGGCCGCCGAACATTGACTTTCGGCCGCCGAAAGTGGGTTTTTCAACCAGCCCCCTAAGTGTAACCTTCGGCTTCCGAAAGTGAGGGACAGAGACGAAAGTCCCACACTTTCGGCCGCCGAACATTTAACCTTCGGCCGCCGAATGTGTGTTTTGGGTCTGCCTCCGAAGCCTAAAGTTTGGCTTCCGAAAGTGAGGAACAGAAACGAAAGTCCACCATGTTCGGCCGCCGAACATTGAGTTTAGGCCGTCGAAAGTTCAGTTTTAAAGGAATAGTTTCTTCGCCCCAAATGGTTCGGCCGCCGAACTCTAAGCTTAGGCCGCCGAACCTGAGTTTTTCTGGGCACGGTATAACGGTTATTTCTGAACATAAACGGCTCTATTTGCATTTAATGCACCCCCAACGGCCATATTTATGATAGAACTATAAATACAACTTGTTTTTGTTGTTGTGAGGTTACAACAACCATCTAAGCAAATATTAATTGAGATTACAGCATTTTTCATTCTCTCTCTCTCAAAACCTTGAGCCAAAGCATTGATTTCTTGAAAGCTTGTTTTGAGTTGTAATTGATTGGCTTTTCTGAGTGAGTAAAGGTTGATTGAGAGATTCTGTTGTTGTGAGTGTGGCATTGAGCAAAGAATTGCTCTTGAGTGGAAAAAGAGATTTGTAAAGAGCAAAGGCTTGCTCTAAGATTGTAAGGGTTTTGATCTTCACCCAAAGAAGATTTGATAGTGGTGTTGAACTCTCAAGTGGACCTTGAGGAGAGGACATAGGCTTGGATAGCTGAACGTCTATAAATCATTGTGTTGATTTTTCTCTTCCCTATTCTCTTCTAATTTCTTGTCTTAGCCATTAAATTTTTTATAAACCCAATTCACCCCCCCTCTTGGGTTGCCTCAAGGGACAACAAGTGGTATCAGAGCTAAGTCTCCCTTTCTTGAAGATATAATTATCTTGGAGTAAAGATCAAATGGCAGCCCTCAACTCTCAAGAAGGTCAATCGGTTGTGAGACCACCTTTCTTTGATGGAAATGACTTTCTATATTGGAAAAATAGAATGTATTATTTCCTTAAATCGGAAGGAGTTGATTTGTGGGACATTGTAGAGAATGGGCCTTTCTTTCCCACAAGATTTATTGATGGAAACCAAGAGCAAAAATCTAAGAGTGAGTGGAGTGAGCTAGAGAAGAGAAGGGTATCCCTCAATGACAAAGCCATTCACATCTTGTTTTGTGCTCTTAGTAGAAGTGAGTACAACAAAGTATGCATGAAGTCCACCGCCAAGGAAATTTGGGATGCTTTGGTTGTCACTCATGAAGGTACCAATCAAGTCAAGGAAAACAAGATGGAATCCCTCATCTATCAATATGAGTTGTTCAAGATGAAATCCGATGAAACTATTAGCCAAATGTATGATAGGTTCATTGAGATCATTGGAGGGATGAAATCTCTTGGGAAGACATTCACAAATGAAGAGTTGGTGAAGAAAATCCTTAGATGTCTACCTAAAGAATGGCTACCAAAGGTAACTTCCTTAAAGGATGCCAAAGACTTAACCAAAGTGCAATTGGATGAACTCTTGGGGAATCTCATTGACTATGAGATGACTCTAAAGAGAGAGCAAGTGGAGGAACCTAGCAAGATGAAAAAGAACATTGCTCTAAGGGTAGCCTCCGAAGATACTAGTGAGGAAGAAGAAGAGATAAGTGAGGAAGAATTGGCTTTGGTAACTAGGAGAATAAGGAAGTTGCTTCTCCAAAATAAAAGGTTCATCCCAAGGAAGAATTTTAGAAAGGAAAAGGGTGAATCAAGCAAAAAGGAAGTAGTCATTTGCTATGAATGTAATAAGCCGGGTCACTACAAAGTGGATTGTCCCAAGTTGAAGAAGCCTATCAAGAAGTTCAAGAAGAAGGCCTTCAAAGCAACATGGGATGAGTCAAGTGATTCCGAAGAAGAGGAGGTTGGTGATGAAATTGCCAACATGTGCTTCATGGCTCTAGAGGAAAGCTCCGATGAGGTAACTACTCTTGATGACTTTACTTTAAATGATGATGATGTTGAGTTTTCATATGATGAACTTGTAGGTGCTTTAAAATTGATGAATGATGAGCTTGAAAAGAGTCATAGGAAAAATAAAATTTTGAAATGTGAGTTAGCTAGCTTTAAAAAGGAAAGTGAGAACTCACCCAAGGAACCTTTATCCTCAAATGATTCTTTACAAAAATCCTTAGACGAGCTCTCATTAGAAAATAAAAATCTGAAAAATGAAATCCTTGAGTTGAAAAATTCTCTTTCAAAATTTTTAAAAGGCAAGGACAAACTTGATGAGATTTTAGACTCTCAAAGGTCTCCTAGCATCAAGTATGGCCTTGGCTATGATAAATCAACTCAAGCAAATTTTTCTAAAACCGTTTTTGTTAAAGCTACCAACTCACATGAACCTAAGGTTTCTAGCTCAAATGGAAATGTGCCTAAAGTTTCTAGTAGCAATATGTCTATGAGGAATGCACCTACAAGGAATGCACATGTACACCAATCCACTAATTACAACACTCATATAAGACACACACCTAGGCAAGTTGCATATAAGAGAAATGATCATTATAGAACACACACTTATAGTTCACAAAATCACCACTCCAATCATATCTCTTGCTCACATGCTTTTAATAAGCAAAGGAGAAATGGCCACATGAGAACTCAAACACATTCACTCACCTATGGACCTAGAGTAAGAAGGTTCAATGGTCATTGTCACTATTGTGGCAAGTTTGGTCATACCAACTATAAGTGCTCTATTAGAAAATTGCATCTTGGATATGGTAGCATATGGAAATTGGATAGTGGAATGACTAACCCCCAAGGACCCAAGTACATTTGGGTACCTAAAAGTGTTTGAATTCTTTCTTTTAGGTGTGCTTGAAATCCTCAAAAATTGAAAGCAAATGGTATCTTGATAGTGGATGTTCAAGGCACATGACCGGAAACTCAAATCACTTCATCTCTCTTGAAAAGAAAGACGGAAGTGGACAAGTAACCTTTGGAGACAATGGAAAAGGTAAAATTGTTGGTATAGGTAAAGTCGGTAAGGAAAACTCTCCTATTCTTGATAAAGTTCTATTAGTTGATGGTTTGAAGCATAATTTGTTAAGTGTGAGTCAATTATGTGATAAAGGTTGTAGAGTTATCTTTGAACCAAAATCATGTTTTGTGTCTAGAATGTCGGATAACAAAATATTGTTTGTTGGTGAAAGAGTTGAGAATATTTATCTTATTGACTTACAAGCTATGACTAACCAAGATATGAAGTGCTTTGTGTCTATTAGTGATAACTCTTGGATTTGGCATAGAAGGCTTTCTCATGCTAGCATGGATCTCCTCAAAAATTTGAGCAAAGATGAGCTAGTTGATGGTCTTCCAAAGATCAAATATGAAAAGGACAAAGTATGTGATGCATGTCAAATGGGTAAGCAAGTTAAGAGTTCCTTTAAAGCTATTAATAAGGTAATATCTTCTAGACCTTTGCAACTCTTGCATATGGATTTATTTGGTCCAACTAGAGTAGCTAGTCTTGGTGGCATGCATTATGGGTTTGTTATAGTTGATGACTACTCTAGGTATACTTGGGTTGTGTTCCTTGCTCATAAGGATGATTGTTTTGATGCTTTTAAAAGTTTTACAAAGAAAGTTCAAAATGAAAAGGATTTTCAAATTTCTTCAATAAGGAGTGATCATGGTAGAGAATTTGAAAATGAAAAATTTGAAATCTTTTGTAATAAATTAGGGATCACTCATAATTTTTCATCTCCTAGGACTCCCCAACAAAATGATGTTGTTGAAAGAAAAAATAGAACTCTTTTAGATATGGGGAGGACTATGTTAAGAGAATATAATTTACCTACTTATTTTTGGGCGGAAGCCATAAATACGGCTTGTTATGTTTCAAATAGAGTTTTAATTAGACCTCTCTTAAATAAGACTCCTTATGAGCTTTGGAATGGAAGGAAACCTAGAGTTAGTTATTTTAGAGTTTTTGGTTGTAAATGCTTCATATTAAACAATAAGGATAATCTAGGCAAATTTGATTCCAAAACCGATGAAGGTATCTTCTTAGGATACTCTATATCTAGTAAATCATATAGAGTATTCAATAAAAGAACCTTGATAGTTGAAGAGTCAATGCATGTTGTTTTTGATGAATCTAATCCTTTTGCTCCTAGAAAGGAGGTATCTTGTGATGATGATCTTGTAGGTAACCTTGATGAGTTGACCATTGAAGATCCTCAACCTCATGGAGATCAAAGTCAACCCAAGGAGAATTCAATAGAGGCAAAGGAAGATGAAGTTGGACCTCAAGAGCAACAAATGCAAATTACACAAAGTCAAGAAGTCCAACATGACTTGCCAAAGGATTGGGCCTACAAGAAGGATCACCCCAAGGATCAAATAATTGGTGATACATCAAAAGGGGTGACTACTAGATCCTCTCTTAGACATGTATGTAATAATATTGCATTCATATCTCATATAGAGCCTAAATCTATAGATGAGGCTATTGGTGATGAGAGTTGGGTTCTTGCTATGCAAGAAGAACTCAACCAATTTGAAAGGAACAAGGTTTGGACCTTAGTGTCTAGACCAAGACATCACCCCATCATAGGCACCAAATGGGTGTTTAGAAATAAGCTTGATGAAGATGGCAATATCATTAGAAACAAGGCTAGGTTGGTAGCTAAAGGCTATAACCAAGAGGAGGGCATAGACTATGATGAAACTTTTGCCCCCGTAGCTAGATTAGAAGCCATTAGAATCTTGCTTGCATATGCATCATACATGAATTTTAATCTCTTTCAAATGGATGTGAAAAGTGCCTTTTTAAATGGTTTTATTGAGGAGGAGGTTTATGTTGAGCAACCTCCGGGGTTTGAAAATCATGAATTTTCAAATCATGTTTTTAAATTGTCCAAAGCCTTATATGGTTTAAAACAAGCTCCTAGAGCTTGGTATGAAAGACTAAGTAATTTTCTTTTGCAAAATGGTTTTTCAAAAGGCAAAGTGGATACAACTCTTTTTGTCAAAAATCATGGAAATGACATCCTTGTAGTGCAAATATATGTTGATGATATTATATTTGGTGCTACTAATGTGTGTTTGTGTGAAGAGTTTTCTAAAGTTATGAAAAGTGAGTTTGAGATGAGCATGATGGGAGAACTTAAATTCTTCCTTGGGCTTCAAATCAAACAAGCTAAGGATGGCATCTTCATCAACCAAGCCAAATACACAAAGGAGCTAATCAAAAGGTTTGGAATGGAGAATAGCAAGCCAAGTAGAACTCCAATGAGCACAAGCACCAAGCTTGACAAGGATGAAAAGGGTAAGCCTATTGATGAAAAGCTCTATAGAGGTATGATCGGAAGCCTTTTATATCTCACCGCATCTAGACCAGATATCATGTTTTCCGTATGTTTATGTGCACGTTTTCAATCATGTCCTAAAGAGTCTCATTTGCATGCCGTTAAACGCATTCTTAGATATTTACATGGCACATTGCATTTGGGGTTATGGTATCCTAGAAGTTCATCCTTTACTTTATGTTCCTACTCGGATGCCGACTTTGCCGGAAGCATTCTTGATAGGAAGAGTACCTCGGGTACTTGTCAACTTCTAGGACAATCTCTTGTTTCTTGGTGTAGCAAGAAACAAAATTCGGTTGCACTATCAACCGCCGAAGCCGAATATGTGGCGGCGGGTCTTTGTTGTAGTCAAATCCTTTGGATTAAACAATAATTAAGAGATTTTGAAGTATCTCTTGATCACATTCCTATTAAATGTGATAATACAAGTGCAATCAATCTAACCAAGAACCCCATTCAACATTCTAGAACTAAGCATATTGACATTAGACATCATTTCATTCGTGATCATGTGTTAAATGGTGATGTTGTTCTTGAGTTTGTGGATACAACAACCAATTAGCTGATATTTTCACTAAACCTTTAAATGAAGAAAGATTTAACTTCATTAAAAGGGAATTGGGAATGCTAGATGGTGGTTGTTGAGTGTATATTTTTTTTGTGTGTATCTTTTTGAAAGCATGTCAAATTGTTTATTATATTTTTTAAAACAAAAAGGGGGAGGGGAAGCCAAAAAATTCCAGGTTCGGAGGCACTTTCGGCCCCCTAACCTTCAATTTCAAGGGCAATATGAAAAGCGGGAAATTTTATGTCTTTCTGTCTTTTATCCTTTTCGGCCGCCTAACATTTTATTCGGCCGCCGAACATTGTCAAGTTCGGCCGCCGAAGATTAAGTTCGGCCTCCTAATCTTGCCCAGGTTCGGCCGCCGAAGATTAGTTCGGCCGCCGAAACTGCGCGTCCCTTAAAAGCCCCCGCGACAGCTCATCATCTTCTTCGCGCGACTCTTTCCCTCTCCCCGAAGTTTTTCTCCCTCTCCCGAAGCTCTCTTCGTCTTCCTCTTCGAAAATCGCCTGATCCAAGCCATTTTTGCCCAAAAATCTCCTTTTTCTCTCATTATTCTTCTCCTAAACTCACAAAAACACTTTCTTTCCTCCAAAAATAACCCATTTTCGAGATTTTTCATTTGGGTAAGTTTTCTGTTTTCTCTCTCTATTTTTTATGGGTTTTCCTTATTTTTAATGATTTATCTTGTGTTTAGTTCCTTATATGACTAGGGTTGTGTTCTTGATGAGTTTTGTTGAAATGTTTATATATATAAAATCTGCTGGTTATTTTCTTTTATTTTTTTGTGTTGCTGTTTGTTAGGTTGGTTTTGTTTTACAATTTCTCTTGTTTTATTGCTCTCTGTTAATTTGATAGCTGGGTTACTTTGTTGATAGTTATATTTTTTAAACTGCCTAATTCTTTTTTGTTTGCTGCTTTCTGTTAGCTGGGTTGAGTTGGTTGGTTTTGTCTTAGATATTTGTCTATGTTTTTGCATTTTATGAAACATCAATTTTTTTTTGGTTTTGAATATGGCCTTGGTGCAGTAACTGATTAGCTGGGTTGTTGTGTTTAGCTGTGCTATCTTGTTAGCTGGGAATTTATATATCAAGTTTTATATATAAGACTGTGATGCTTATAGGTTGGCTTTTGTGTGTTTATGGGCTGAATTTTTGTGACAATGTTGCTTATTTTTTTTCTTTTTCTTCATATGCCTATGTAGCTTTTGTTTGGTTAAAATGGGTAGAAAAACCACAGCCCGTAGACATCCATATTTTAGAGGTCAATCCAGTAGAGCTCCTAGGTCCCCCTCCTCTGACCCTCCTGCCTCTCCACCCTTTGAGTTTCCTGTTGTTAGAGAGGGTGATCCTGCTTTTCAGCCTTTTTCTCTCAGGTTTGTTCATCCTGGGAGAACAGTTCATCCCAACAGTGTTCAGCTTTTTCGTACTCAGGGTTTCCTACAGCCCTTCATTGTTCAGGGATGGGAGCACCTTCTTATCACTCCATCAGACACCCATCCTAGGATTGTTAGGGAGTTCTATGCCAACCTACACACCTTCACCCGTCACACCCCCCCTCACCTAGTCAGTTTTGTAAATGGTCAGAGGGTTTACCTCACTCCTGACATCATTGCTCGTCACCTAGGTATCCCCAACTCTGGGGCTGTTGTCTCCACCACTCATAAGTGGATCACTGGTGAGGTCTCTTCCCTTCACCAGACTAGGGTCATTTCAGGAGATGTAGATCGTGAGGAGCCCTCTAGACTTAAGGCCTGTGATCTCAACACTCTCCCTAAAGTTGTTCACCACATAGTTACCTATGAGATTCTCCCTAGATCGGGTCATAGGACTGCACTCTCGTACTCTGACATGTTTGTAGTGTCTTGTCTGCTAGAGGGTCGAGCCCTTAACCTGCCACATATTATGATTCACT
Source organism: Manihot esculenta (assembly GCF_001659605.2). NCBI lineage: Eukaryota > Viridiplantae > Streptophyta > Magnoliopsida > Malpighiales > Euphorbiaceae > Manihot > Manihot esculenta. The sequence goes on along the minus strand of NC_035169.2, from coordinate 8,291,919 downwards.
CTATAGCAGACTCCCTTAGGCTGAGTCGAGGCTGTCTCCCTTTTGGTCGTCATCTTACTCTTCTTCTCCGAGCCCTAGGTGTTGACCCCGGTACCGAGTCGGCCTTACCTTTGTCTAGTGAGTACACCCCCTATACTGAGGCTACCCTCCACCACATGGGTTTGACTAGGAGAGGCAATGAATTTTATAATTCTAGGAGAGATTTTGCAGCTCGCAGAGCAGCACATGCAGCAGCACAGGCACATGATGGTTCTGATGAGGAGTCAGATGATGCTTCTCCTACTGATCTTGAGACAGAGCGAGCTCCCAGAGGCGATGCTAGTACCGGGCGGTCCACCGAGCAGGGTACATCTTCACGGACTGCATCTGATCTGTATGATGCCATGGGTCGTCTGGAGCTGCAGGTTGCTCAGATGTCTGATCACCAGACTCAGATATCTGATCGCCAGACTCAGATATTTGATCGCCAGACTCAGATGGAGCAGCAGTTAGCACGACTTACAGACCAGCAGCAGACCCTGATCGAGCAGCAGAGCCAGATTTTGCACCTTCTTCAGCAGTCATCTGGAGTGCCACCTCCTCAGCCTCCTCAGTGATCTGTCTGTTTATTTGGTTACTTTTGTTTTCCCCTTTTGTTATTGTGATATTTTTTTGATGATGTCAAAAGGGGGAGAGATGGTATTACTTATGTATACATTTGATAATTTTTATGGATATTGGCTATTTTTATTTGACTCGTTTGGATTAAATATTTTTCTCTCTTGGTTTGTGGATATTGTGTGTATTCATTTGAGATGCATTTTTGTTGGGACTCATTCATTCATATAGGATCCATTACATCTCATAGCATTGCATTGAGTCAAAACCTCCCTTATGTGCCTTCTCACTTTTTAAATATGGCATAGAGTATTTTTAACAGGGGGAGCACATTAAGGGGGAGAATTTTTTTTTAAAAATGCACACACTACACTTATGATTATTATCCTAATGTTTACCAATTGTTTGTCATCATCAAAAAGGGGGAGATTGTTGGACCTAAATGTCCTAATCCTTGTTTTGATGATTAATAAACAATTGGTGTGCTACTAATTATTTCCAAGAGTATTTGTATTGAGCTTGCAGGTCCCTTATTGAAACAAATGATATTGCTTCAATCACAAAAGTGAAAAGTGCCAATTTAGGAAGCATACTACAAGGAAGGGATCATAAAGTATTTTTATGCTTGTCATTTTATTCATTGTGAATTTCAAGTAATTATTGTCATGGCTCAAGGGTTCTTTCATTTCTAAAAGTTCTTTTAGATATGGCCACTTTTTGAAGTACTTGACTTTCAGGGACCAAAATAAAATTTTCCAAAAGAAGTGATTTTGAAAATATTTTTTCATCAAAATGAAAGATCTAAAAATATAGGTTACAAATATTCAAACGGATTGAAAAATGAATTTTTATAGCCTAAGTTATGATTTTTCAAAGTTTTAAAGAAGGGATTTTGTGCCCCCTAAACTCAACTTTCGGCTTCCGAAAGTCAGGGACAGAAACGAAAGTCCCCTATGTTCGGCCGCCGAACATTGACTTTCGGCCGCCGAAAGTGGGTTTTTCAACCAGCCCCCTAAGTGTAACCTTCGGCTTCCGAAAGTGAGGGACAGAGACGAAAGTCCCACACTTTCGGCCGCCGAACATTTAACCTTCGGCCGCCGAATGTGTGTTTTGGGTCTGCCTCCGAAGCCTAAAGTTTGGCTTCCGAAAGTGAGGAACAGAAACGAAAGTCCACCATGTTCGGCCGCCGAACATTGAGTTTAGGCCGTCGAAAGTTCAGTTTTAAAGGAATAGTTTCTTCGCCCCAAATGGTTCGGCCGCCGAACTCTAAGCTTAGGCCGCCGAACCTGAGTTTTTCTGGGCACGGTATAACGGTTATTTCTGAACATAAACGGCTCTATTTGCATTTAATGCACCCCCAACGGCCATATTTATGATAGAACTATAAATACAACTTGTTTTTGTTGTTGTGAGGTTACAACAACCATCTAAGCAAATATTAATTGAGATTACAGCATTTTTCATTCTCTCTCTCTCAAAACCTTGAGCCAAAGCATTGATTTCTTGAAAGTTTGTTTTGAGTTGTAATTGATTGGCTTTTCTGAGTGAGTAAAGGTTGATTGAGAGATTCTGTTGTTGTGAGTGTGGCATTGAGCAAAGAATTGCTCTTGAGTGGAAAAAGAGATTTGTAAAGAGCAAAGGCTTGCTCTAAGATTGTAAGGGTTTTGATCTTCACCCAAAGAAGATTTGATAGTGGTGTTGAACTCTCCAGTGGACCTTGAGGAGAGGACGTAGGCTTGGATAGCTGAACCTCTATAAATCATTGTGTTGATTTTTCTCTTCCCTATTCTCTTCTAATTTCTTGTCTTAGCCATTAAATTTTTTATAAACCCAATTCACCCCCCCTCTTGGGTTGCCTCAAGGGACAACAATTCTGTTTTCTCTTTGCCCGTAATATCAGAAAGTATGCTGACTCTTCATAATTTTGTATTTTTGCAGCTTCCGAAGTAAAAATGGACGACATAAAGTTTCCCAAGAACTTTGTCCTCTCTCGGGACAATATGCATGCAATTTTTGATGCCTTTGGGGATGGGCGTTCGGTAACTGAGATTGCTGCGGAGTTGGTTCAGGCTGCTTCCTCCACGGAGGTTAGCCGACCTCCCGCCAAAGCTTCTTCTCAAGCTTCAAAGCCGAGCTCCCGCAGCACCAAGTCGTCTCGGCCATCTAGCCGTGGTGGGTCGAGCTCAGCTCTTAGGCCTGTTGAAGGGTCTAGGTTTGCTCCAGCCTCCTCAGAGGGCGTGAGGGAAGCTTCCCTGGCTATTGCGGAGCAGACCTCCGTTGTTGAACAAGTGGAGCGGGGTACTGCCCATTCTTCTGGAGAGGTATCGGGGGGAAAATCTAAGTCCCATTAAAGACAAAGAGGCCTCAGGGACAGGGCTGGAGATCGTCCTTATAGAGGACTCAGCTCCAGAGGTTCCTACCCAAGATGCCCTTGCCCCTGTGAGGACTGAACCTGAGAGTTCTGAGGGCGTTCCGTCAAAGACCGGGGACAAGCGCCCAGCCCCTTTTGGAACAGCTGCCCCATCTCCTGCTCGGAAGAAGTCCAGGGCTGCTGCAGTGTCTTCTCCGGCTCTTCCTTCCATTGGGAAAGGAAAAAGTGTGGCTGTCGAGCCTCCGTTGTTTTCTTCTGACAACTCTCTGAAAGCATCGGACATTACTTCCGAGTCTCCAGCCAGTGCTGTTGTCGAACTTCTTAAAGAGCGAATGTTCGGCGGAACCACAGAGGCTTCGGATCCTCGTCTTCTGGCCCTGACTGGTCTTTTAGCCAGTTCCACCAAGGAGCAAGTGTCTTTCCGATCTTGTTCTCGTGAGGAGCTCGGATCTTCAATTAGGGAAATGCTTCTGATGGTAAGTTACTTTTTCACCTCTCTTTTGCTTCGTTTCTTTTTCTTGACAGTTGTTCTTCCTTTTTAGGTGACGGGCCTCTTTATGGAGGTGGATGCTCGTGATCGCTTCCTCCAGGAGTCCGTAGACCGCCGGATCGAAGAGGCGCGTCTGGAGGAGAACTTGTCTGCAACCAGCGATGCGAGGGGTAATCTGGCAGCTGCTCGGGAGCAGATCCAGTCCCTCCAGGTGAAGCTGCATTCTGCGCTGGAGGCCCTTAAGAAGGCTGATGAGAAGGCGGCTGAGACAGCAAAGCATACCGAGTCTTTAGAAGCAGAGCTGTCTCAGACTCGTAAAGTTCTCAAAGTGGCTGATGAGAGGGCAGCTGCCTTGGAAGTTCGCTGTGAAGGAGTTTTGGAGCAGCTGTCCTCTATGACAGAGGCTCTTCAAGAGAGGAATGAGGCTTTGAGCCAAAAAGCTGAGGTCCAACGCCAATATGATGCCTTAAAGGCTGATTTTGAAGGACTTCAGGCTCATCTGAATGAGGTGAAAGCTCAGAAGGACACGACCCTAGCGCGGGTGGAGGTCCTTGAGCAGGAGTTGAGCACGAGCTTTGATCGTATCAGAGACCTGGCTTCATCGGCTGAAGAGTTCAACCTTCGCCACCAGCAGCTCAATCACGAAGTCAGGACCTTGGAGCGCAAGTGCTCAGCCCTGCTTGAGGTAGTGAAGCACTCTGAAGATAAGGCTCGGCTAGTGCGCGAGCAATGCACAGCGGAGTATCAGGAGTCTGATGAGCTGAAAAGGAAGATCGAGCAGGCCTGTGAGGCTCATCTGCAGGACTACAAAGACTCTTCTGAGTTTAAGGAATTTGTGGCTGAGGCCTGCGAAGCACATCTTAATGAGTATAAAGCCTCTGGTGAAATGGGAGCGGCTATTCTTAAGAAAGCCTTCCGCATGTATGTGACCGGCTATAATCGTGGTTTAAGAGAAGCCAAACACGCTCCTGATACTCCTTTGGCCGAGCTTCGCAAGTACGAAGCGGACTCAGGTGGCGAGCCAGTGTTGTATGGGGAGGATGATTTCCCTATGCCTCGAGGAGATTGCCGGAGGAACATATGCCAGCCAGCTGAGATTTCTTCGGAAGAGTCCGAGCTAGAGGGGGAGGACGTGGAAGTCCTTGAGTCAAGGAAGGATGACCCTAACTCTGAGAAGGAGGATCTTCACCTTGAGTCAGAGATATCTCCTGTTGTAAACGTTGAGGGCTCTGATCCAAGGGATTTCGAGCTTCCTTCAGATGTAACTGCAAGTATAAATAATGTAGGCGAGGGTGTTCTTACTGATGCGAGTCCTTTAAGGACTATTTATCCCCCCACCTCGTTAGAAGGATAATTTGTAATAGTTATTTGTAATAAAATATCAGTTTTCTTTTTCCTCAAAATACTCTAATATCTTTTCTTCTTTTTTTTTTTTTTTTTCATATTTGTACACTATGTATTTTCATTCATAAGCTCTGAATTGTTCTTGAGTTGTAAGCTCAGCTAATAGTCTGAGAGATCAAATCTCATACCTTTTAATGGTGACTAGCATGTCTGCTTTTTGCTTTTAGCCCCTTCTTCTTGGTTGTAAATTTGGATGTTTTGTTCCGGATAAACTGATCTGGGCTTTGAGTATAACCCCCCTTTTTTTTTCCTTATTTATCCTTCTGAAGATTTCTTCATTTATGAGCCCTTTTAGAGAGGGAGCTCGGCCTTGTTCTTTGGCCTTCATATCTTTGAGCTTTTGAGGATATAAGTCTATCCGAGCTGGGAGCCCGGCTTTGAGCTTTTGAGAATATAGGTCCGTCCGAGCTAGGAGTTCGGCTTTTTGTTCTATAGCCATACTTTTAACGTTAGCATCTGTTTTTGAGGTCGGCGCCTCTTTAACTATTGTGCCCCGAACCTCTTCATGAGGTCGGAACCTGCTTTTGCCTCGGTGGCTTTGGGCTCCTTTCTTTTTTTGAGGTCGGCACTGTGTTTTTATGAGTTTGTCCCTGCATGGAAAATTTTCATTTTCGAGAGGCTTTTAAGCCCTTCACCGACCATTTTTGTTTTCAGGGGATCTTACGAGATCCTGGCTGTTGTTGTTCCGGGGTGACCTCAGGGCCCTTCCCGCAGTTTTTTGTTTTTTCGGGAGTTCTGGGGGATCCCGGTCTTCTTTGTTTACCCGGGAGTTCTAGGGGATCCCGGTCTTCATGCTCCGGGAGGCATCTTTATGATCCTCACCGGCCGTTCCGGGGTGACCTCGGGGTCCCGCCGACTGTTTTTTATTTTGTTTTGTTTTCCCGGGAGTTCTGGGGGATCCCGGTCTTCTTTGTTTACCCGGGAGTTCTAGGGGATCCCAGTCTTCATGCTCCGGGAGGCATCTTTATGATCCTCACCGGCCGTTCCGGGGTGACCTCGGGGCCCCGTCGGCTGTTTTTTGTTTTGTTTTGTTTTCCCGGGAGTTCTGGGGGATCCCGGTCTTCTTTGTTTACCCGGGAGTTCTAGGGGATCCCGGTCTTCATGCTCCGGGAGGCATCTTTATGATCCTCACCGGCCGTTCCGGGGTGACCTCGGGGCCCCGTCGGCTGTTTTTTGTTTTGTTTTGTTTTCCCGGGAGTTCTGGGGGATCCCGGTCTTCTTTGTTTACCCGGGAGTTCTAGGGGATCCCGGTCTTCATGCTCCGGGAGGCATCTTTATGATCCTCACCGGCCGTTCCGGGGTGACCTCGGGGCCCCGCCGGCTGTTTTTTGTTTTGTTTTGTTTTCCCGGGAGTTCTGGGGGATCCCGGTCTTCTTTGTTTACCCGGGAGTTCTAGGGGATCCCGGTCTTCATGCTCCGGGAGGCATCTTTATGATCCTCACCGACCGTTTCGGGGTGACCTCGGGGCCCGCCGGCTGTTTTTTGTTTTGTTTTGTTTTCCCGGGAGTTCTGAGGGATCCCGGTCTTCTTTGTTTACCCGGGAGTTCTAGGGGATCCCGGTCTTTATGCTCCGGGAGGCATCTTTATGATCCTCACCGGCCGTTCCGGGATGACCTCGGGGCCCCGCCGGCTGTGTTTTGTACCTCTTTGAGGTTTTGTGCAAGATTCAGGCTCATTGGCCTTACTGTCGCTTCGTCATCTCAGCTGGTTTTGGACCTAACTGAGGTCTTGTTTTTTCAAGGGATCTCTCTGAGCCCTGTTCTTTTCTTTTTTATGGAAGAATATTATTCATAGAGACAATCATGTTGAATAAACAATTTTATTTACTCATATTCATCAAAATACAATGTTTTTCTTTACAATTACTTCAAGGAAAATACCTCTTTAGGTGCTGGATGTTCCAAGCGTGGGGCTCGGGGTTTCCTTGCATATCTTCGATTCGGTATACCCCTGGCTTGATCACTTTTGTCACCTTGAAAGGACCTTCCCAGGTCGATGCTAACTTGCCCGCGGCCACTCTTTTTCCTGTAGCTTCCAGGTTTCTTAGGGTCAGGTCTCCCACTTTTAAGCTTCTTTCTCTGACTTTTTGGTTGTAATATCTTGCTGCGCGTTGTTGATAAGCGGCAGTTCGGACTTGGGCTTCTTCCCTGACTTCCTCAAGAGCATCCAGGTTGCTTCTTAACTTATCCTCATTGGTATTCTCATCAGCAAATTGGACTCGATGAGTGGGGATCTGCAGTTCAACTGGGACTACGGCTTCTGTGCCATAAGCAAGTGCAAACGGTATTTCTTTAGTGGGCGCTCTGGGAGTGGTTCGGAGTGCCCATAGTATGCTATTGAGTTCTTCTGCCCAATTCTCCTTTGCACCATCCAGCCGTTTCTTTAATCCTTGAAGGATAGCTCCGTTGGTGACTTCTGTTTGACCATTAGTCTGAGGATGAGCCACGGAGGAGAACTTATGCCAGATGCCTATGTTCGTCATGAAGGCTCTGAAAACACTGCAGTCAAATTGTATGCCGTTGTCTGAGATAAGTACTCTAGGTATGCCAAATCTGCAGATGATATGCCCCCATACGAAATCTATCATCTTGCGAGCTGTGATTGTGGCTATTGCTTCTGCCTCTGGCCATTTCGAGAAGTATTCCACAGCCACCACGACAAATTTTCTTTGCCCCGTAGTCTTGGGGAAAGGTCCCAGAATTTCGATTCCCCATTGTGAGAAAGGCCATGGACTGGATATGCTTGCTTGAGGAGTGGCGGGGGTTCTGATGGCATTAGCAAATCGCTGACATACGTCGCACCTCCGGACAAACTCTTCTGCTTCTTTTTTGACAGTAGGCCAGTAGTACCTTTGCCTGAATATTTTGTTGGCTAATGTCCCTGCTCCCTCGTGAGCCCCACATAGGCCTCTATGTATTTCCTCCATTACCTTTGCAGCTTCTTCCGGACTCACACACCGGAGCCATGGGCTGGACTTCCCTTTTCTGTATAATGTTCCCCTTATTGTTTGGTAGTTGGCAGCACGAGCTGCTATCTTTCTGGCTTCATCTTTATCGTCGGGGAGCTCACCCTCCTCCAAGTATCTCAGGTATGGGGTCATCCAAGTTGGGCTCTGTTCTACCTGTAGTACCGTGTTTGTCTTTTTAAAAGCAGGTGTGCGAACATGCTGTATATATACTTCATCGGGAAGCTGTTCTAACTCCTCTTTGGTCAATCGACTAAGCAGGTCTGCTTCCTCATTTTCATCCCGGGGTATTCTTTGAAATTTGACGATAACTCCCCGACCCGTGAGCTCGGCTTCTATAGTTTTTACTTTATCGAGATAATTCTGCATGATGGGGTCCCTAGCCTGATATACTCCCTTCACCTGGTTGATCACCAACTGAGAGTCGCTATTCACCTCGAGGTCTGTTACCCCGACCTCCGAAGCTACCAACATTCCATTTACCAGGGCTTCATATTCGGCCATATTGTTAGAAGCCGTGAATTCTAGACGCAAGGCATAACATACTTTAAAACCTTCTGGCCCTTTAAGCATTATCCCAGCGCCACTACCCTCAGCACCTGATGCTCCGTCTACATACAGCTTCCAGCTAAATTCTTGGGGGGGCTCTCTCTCTTCCTCCGTTCTTGATAACTCTGAGGATGATCCTCCTTTCTCCTCATTGAATGCGCATTCTGCTATGAATCGGCCAGAGCTTGGGATTTTATAGTTGTTTGAGGTCGATACTCTAGACAGTAAGGGCTAATCTCTACAGACCATGCCAACATCCGTCCTGAGGTTTCCGGCCTATGTAGAATTTTCTTTAAGGGTTGGTCTGTCATCACGACTCCTTGATGGCCCTCTAGATAAACTCTGAATTTCCGGACTGCTAACAATAAGGCGTAAGCCAATTTTTCAATGTTCGAATATCTGACCTCAGTGTCTCTGAGTACCTTGCTAACGTAGAAAACAGGCTTCTGTTCTTCTTCTTCCACCCTTACTAGCACTGCGCTGATCGCTTGTTCTGAGGCCGCCAGGTATATCAGAAGTTCTTCTCCTTTTATGGGACTGCTGAGTACGTGAGGCGAGCTGAGATATTTTTTAAGCTCTACGAAGGCCTTTTGGCAATCTTCTGTCCATTCGAAATTCGGTACTTTTCTCAACTTTTTGAAGAATGGCAAGCATTTCTCTGCCGACCTCGACATGAATCGGTTAAGCGCTACTACTCTCCCGGTTAGTCTCTGAACATCTCTTACACAGGTCGGTTCTGGCATATTCAGTATGGCTTCCACTTTTTCCGGATTAGGCTCGATGCCTTTACCGCTCACCATGTACCCCAAAAATTTTCCTCCCCTAATGAAAAAGGCACATTTTGCCGGGTTCAACTTCATTCTGTACTGATCTAACACCCCGAATACCTCCCTCAGATCTGCTATGTGTTGTTGGAAAGTGGAACTTTTGACCACCATATCGTCTACATACACTTCCAGATTTCTACCAATCTGGTTTTTGAAGATTTTATTCATCAACCTCTGATACGTTGCCCCGGCATTTCTCAATCCAAAGGGCATAGCCCTATAACAATAAGTTCCATCTTCAGTTATAAATGAGGTCTTTTCCTCATCCGACCTTTCCATTGGGATTTGATGATAACCCGACATAGCATCCAAAGAAGACATATAATCAAAACCGGCCGTTGAGTCGACCATTTTATTAATATCAGGTAAGGGATAACAATCTTTAGGGCAGGCCTTATTTAGGTCGGTAAAATCTATACACATCCTGTATTTGCCATTGGCTTTCTTGACTAACACAGGATTTGCCAACCACTGTGGGTACATGATTTCCCTAATAAAGCCTGCCTCTTCTAGCTTCTGCACTTCTTCCCGGGTGGCTTGCTGCTTCTCTTTTCCCACTACTCTCTTCTTTTGCTTTACTGGTCTGGCCTCGGGGAGGACATTCAATTGGTGTGTCATCACTTTGGGGTCAATTCCCGGCATGTCTGAAGGCTTCCATGCGAAGGTCGGCGCGTGACTTCGAATCAGGGCCATAACTTCACCTTTTTGTTCTTTGGTGAGGCTGGCATTAAGACTGAAAACCTTGTTTGCATCTGCTCCTGATAAGGGGAAGGTTTCCAACTCTTCAACTGGCTCTGTCCGGGCTTCTTTTATTTCATCCCTGACCTCCAGAACTTCCGAGTCGAGTCCTTCTCCAGCTGAGCTCGGCTCTGTTACTTCGGCCAAGTATACCGCCCTTGCTTCTTCCTGGCTGCCCCGGACCATTCCCACTCCTTCTTCCGTTGGGAATTTGAGTGCCAAATACCTGATGCTAGTGACAACTTCAAAGTCAAACAACGCCGGTCTCCCCAAAATCGCATTGTAGCTCAGTGGGAATTTGACCACCAAAAACACCTCATGATGGGTGCGATCTCTGGGTGCTTCTCCCAAGGTAAGAGCCAGCTTTACCTTTCCCTCTACAAGAACCGGTGCTCCTCCGATCCCCTTGATTGGTGACTGGTCCCGAACCAGCTGTTCCTCTGGAATTCCCATCTGCTGAAACACTCGGTATGGTAGCAAGTTGACTTTACTCCCATCATCCACTAAGACCTTCTTTACCCGATAATTATGAATGACAACTTCAATGACAAACGCATCATCATGGGGCATCTGAATACCCTGAGCATCTTCTGGGGAGAAAGTGATGATCATGGGAGAGTGGTTAACGATTTGCATGACTTCACTACTGCTAGTCTCTCCTTCTCGGTTTCTCTTCTTTCCTCGGCGGCTCATCCGTCCTCCCGTTCCTCCAACAATCATGTGGATGGTCCCACTGGACCCATCATTCACTGGTCCAGGTCCTATTCTTCTAGGCGTCTGAGTTGTCGGACCAGACTGAGGCCTCTGTCCCTCTAGTTTTTTCACAAAATTTTTGAGGTGTCCCCTTTTTATTAGCCTCTCAATCTCCGCGATTAACTGAAAACAGTTATTCGTATCGTGCCCATGGCTCCGGTGGTACTGACAATACTTGTCAGGATTTCTTTGATCTGCTTCCGACTTCATGGGTTTGGGCCACTAGAGGAACTCCTTATCCTGGACTGCCATGAGCACTTCGGCTCTGGAAGCGTTGAGGGGGGTTGGTTTCTCGGGAACCCAAGGAGGGAGCACTCTTGGTTCAAGAGCCCGAGGAGGTGGAGGCCTTTGATCCCTTTTCTCCCAAGCCTGTTTGTACGGCTCAGGCCTCTTTCCATGTTTCTTCTCGTGTCTCTCCGGCCTTCTCTCCTCCGGGGCTTTTTCTTTTCCGGCCATCCCTTGAGCAAATCTACTCGTCACCAAGGCGTCATCCTGCCTTATATACTTCTCCGCCCTCTTCATCAACTCAGCCAGTGAGGTCGGAGGTTTTCTGCTCAAAGAACCAAAGAACTCGGCAGAGGTTGTTCCCTTTTGCATGGCCTCCACCGCTCTTCCTTCATCCAGCTCGGGAATCTACAGGGCCTCCGTATTGAAGCGGGCAACATACTTTCTGAGTGATTCACCTTCTTTCTGTTTCACTGTTTCTAGATAGCTCGTCTTCCTATCAGCTGGCACCCCGGCTATGAACCGGCTGATGAAGCGGGTGGCAAGATCTCCAAAACTTCTAATGCTTTCAGCCTCCAGGCTATTGAACCACGCCCGCGCCGGTCCCGAGAGTGTTGTTGGGAACACCTTACACATTAAGGCATCTGACAGGGTTTGCAACTCCATAAAGGTCTTATAGTTCATGACATGCTCTCTCGGGTTACCAGCTCCATTATAGGCCGCCATTGGCGGCATCATAAACTTCTTGGGAACGGTCTCCTGCTGCACTATCTTTGAGAAAGGAGACGAGGTGGGCAAAGAGGTTTGGCTCTGATCTTTCTTACCTAGCTCGGCTAAGAGTTGCTCTTTCAACCTTTTCAGCTTTTGGTTCATTTTCTCGTCTTCCGGGCCGGATCCTTTGCCCCAGCTATATTCTTCCTCCTCTGTTTCAGTTCTCGTTTCTCTGGTTGTTCCGGCAGAATAGTTGTCCGCCTCCTCATTTTCTATCAACTCTCTTGCCCTTCTCCCATGGATTCGGGCCTCCGGTTCTTCCTCTTCCCCGGTATCGTGGCTGTTAGTTTGAAGGCGGTCAGAGGTAGGTCGGGGTTCATTGGTTCTGGGTTCCTCCACTACTGGGAGTGCACTTACTGGGGTGCTAAGGCCCCTCTGTTGCATTATCTGCCCCAACCAGTGAGCAGTAGTCTGTAGCTGGAGGGCCATAGTTTGAATGTCCTGGTTAGACAGAGTCATGGTGGGAGTATTCCCTGCCAAGCTTGGCGAGGGATTAAGAGGAATAGGCGTTTGGTTATTCAACGTTGTAGGGCTAGAGAAGGAGAACTGCTGCACATCTTGGGCAGAGCTCAGGTCATTTGGAATGTTAAGGTTACTTTCCTGGTGGTTTGCCATCGTGGATCTCAGTGGGTTTTGAAAGTGAAAACTCTGGTGATGAAAAGATCTCCTTCGTTTCCCACAGACGGCGCCAATTGATGATCTGAGATCCAATAGAATAGGGTTTTACAAGGGTTTTGGTATTGAAAAATAAAACTTAAACTTTCTGAGGGGGGGGTTCCCCCCTTTTATCCATTTCGCTATGCTTGCTGATGACGTGTAAAGGCCTTTCCATGATTGGGACACGTGTCTCTGACATACAGATTCGGGTGTACGAGGGTATCAGCAGCCTGCTTCATGCGTAACGGCCTCTGATTCTCCTCGTGCGTACATTCGAGCGGATCTGCTAGGCTGTCCTAGTATGGCTCTGGATATTGGGCTGGGCCGAGAGTCGGGCCGGACGCTGAGTCTGAGAGGAGAGGGCCTACTAGTCACGGACTGGGCCGTTCTAAGTGAAGAAGCTTGGTTGAGCCCGGCCTTGAAGGTGGCACGAACCAGGCTTGTTTCGTGTAGCAGGTGTGTGGGCCTTTGCAAGATGGGCTTTTGGCTATGATCCAGGCCCTGGGCCAGGATGGAGAAATCCAGCGGTCATCAGATTCAAAATAATTGAAATTTTTAAAATTAAAAATTAAATTAAACTGAAATAAATAAAAAATTAAATTAAATTTTAAATTAATTAAATTCAATTAAATTTTTCAATTTAAACTGAATAATACCCAACACATATATTTATATGTATCGCATTAATATATATACACTACAATAATCTCATTAGGGAAAATCGTGGGGTTTGAAGAGATGAGAGTGGCTATGGGCTGGGCTGGGCTAGGCTGGGCTGAGCTGAGCTGGGCATCTTTGTTGCTAGAAAACCCAATTCCACCAAATCCCTCTGACTCGGTGATCTCTGAAGTCTGGATATTATCTTCGCTTACTTCAGTCTTCACCTACCATTTCTCCAGGTCAAGGGCAATAGTAATCAGTGAATTGTTAACAAACCCTGATATAATTGGCTCCCTGATTCATCTCTTCCACCACAAGAAGAAGAAATGGCTTGCTCCGCCACTTCAACCACCGGCCTCATCTCCTCAATCGCCGCCACTACCAAATCCATGGCATCTCCTATCTCAAAACCCTCTCAAACCGTAACTCTACCCAGTTCCTTCTTTGGCCAACGTAAGCCCCTCCTCCAATCTCGCTCCCCTCGATCAGTCTCATTGAAGCGCGGCAACCATTCCAGGAAGAGCTTCGTTGTCAAGGCCAGTGTAAGTCGAATTTTTAGATTCGTTGATTTTGAGACCAAAATTTAATCGAGCTGACTACTGTTGTGCCCAGAATAGTGTATGTGATAATGAAACTCTGTAATGTAGTTCATTCTTTGTATCTCTCCGTGTAGGGTGACCTTCCGCTGGTGGGAAATACAGCACCAGATTTCGAGGCAGAGGCTGTTTTTGATCAGGAGTTTATTAAGGTACTATTGATGAGGACAATGCGGTGAAATACCAGTGTCTCAATTAAATGTTTCTGCAACTATGGGGCTTTTAAAAAAAGAAAATTGATTCATGGATTTTCAGATATATCTAGACGTATCCATTTGTGCCGAGGCACAGAGTCGAAAAAAAAAAACTTTTTGAAAGTGGAGAAATCTTGGATTGAAATTCTTACCTACTGCATTATTGTCATTGAGATTCAGTGTCAAAAAGCCAAAAAAGACTTATGTTATTTAGATATTTCCATGACTAAAAATCTGTTTGATTTCTAATAAACTTTAATGTCTACTGATATATTTTAAAAAGTGTTTTTTTCTCAATGGTTGGTACCTTTAATGCCAAATAGATCCTTAGTTGATGCTTTGAAAATAAAATATTCAACTGGCAGTCATTGGACCATTGTTTGGTGGGGCATAGGGTATTGTAGGGAGCTGACAGTTCTTGCAAAATGCTGAATGATGGGACTGTCTCTGGATTCTGCCCTCATGGTCATGGATGGGCTAATGGGCCTCGAGTATTATGGGTTGTGAACAGAGCGACTATAATTTCCAACCCCATTTTTATAAATGTTATTTATTTCATTGAAGCTACATTGGTAAATTGTTATAAGAAGGTGGATTATGTTTTTTCCAACTTCTGACATGTTGTATGTTTCTCAATCCTGTTTTAATTGGTCTGTTGTTTTTTCAGGTTAAACTCTCGGAGTATATTGGGAAGAAATACGTGATTCTCTTTTTTTATCCATTGGACTTCACATTTGTTTGCCCCACAGGTTTGTTTTATGCTAAACAAATATAAATCAGAACGTTTGGTGAGAGTTGATCCTAATTGTTATTCTGTGTTCTTTTACCTCTTGTGTAGAGATCACCGCTTTCAGTGACCGTTATGCAGAGTTTGAGAAGCTAAACACTGAAATATTGGGTGTTTCAATTGACAGTGTGGTTAGTTCTTGACAAGAAATTTTTTTTTGAGGATTTATGCCACTGACTGGATTGCTGTCATTCTGTGTGTCCATACAAATTCTCATTGAGAATATGGCTTTAGCAAGGTTCAAGATGAAATTGATATGACTCTAGATGGAGTGGGTTGTGCATATGAATGAATTGTGCGGATTTACTTGACTGTCTTTTATTTTTACCTAATGCATTGCTGTTCTATGTGTGCCATATATATTCTCATTGAGAAAATGGCATTAGAAAAGTACTAGATGATATGACTGTAGAAGGAATGGAATGTGTAATTTTTCTATCTCACTAAGAATATAGCCCTAAGCTAACTCATATAGAGCATGGATATGGACAAGGTGGAATGTCTGTGTATTTACGTTTCCATACATGTGGATTTGTATAGTAGAATGTATACCAGCATTGCAGCCAAGGAAAACATTGGTATATTTATTTCCCTCTCAGTATACCTATTACCTCTTTTCGAACACATTGTTCATTTATCTGGATATATATTCAACATGTGAATATTCAGTGGGTTGTGAGATTTGGATTCACTTTGAAAATATGACTCTAGTCGCCTTCTCTTTTTTGGAATTTTGAAATGATCAGCTGAAGTAAAAAAAGGAGAAATGAAGAGCATTTGATTGAAAAAGTAACTTGGAAAAAGATATATAGTGAAAAATCTCTTCTTTTTTTCCGGTAATAACTTGCACAGATTGTCTGTAAAGGTTGTGAGGTTGAGTTTTAATGGACCATAGCTGCTCTTTTTGGCTTTTGTCTGTCTCTATCAATGTGTATTCATTTTGCAATTGCAGCTGTAAGAATGTATGCTTTGCTTTTCCACAGCAACTCCAGAACTGCTTGTTGTGAATGTTGATCCTAATTCTCTTATGTGTAGTTCTCCCACCTGGCATGGGTTCAAACTGACAGAAAATCTGGTGGTCTTGGAGATTTAAACTATCCCTTGATATCTGATGTCACTAAATCAATTGCAAAATCCTATGGGGTGCTAATCCCTGATCAGGTATACATATTAGTGTCAACTCTCATCCTTAAAGAGCATTATGGCCTTTGTTCTTTATTTATTTGTTTCATTTTCTTCTCTCCCATCCTTGGTCAGTTATTTTGACAACCTTGTGAGTGCGCCTGCATACACAAATCACACTTTTCATGTATTAGAAGTCCTTCTTTGATACTTCTATTGGCACAGCCTATATGTAACCCTCGCCTGGTTCTCATAGGAGCTATTAGTAAGACGAGCAATCGATTACATTGCTCATCTTGGGTTGTGCATTTGTATTTGGCAACGTGCTGATTCTTTGATCATATGGTGGAATTAATGTTCTCTCATTTAATTATAGTTGCCACTAAACTTCTGCAATGTGCCTGGATAATTGAGTTTTATACTTCTCTCTTAGAACATTTTGCTTTGTGGTATCAGGGAATTGCTTTGAGAGGACTTTTCATTATTGACAAGGAAGGAGTAATTCAACACTCCACCATTAACAATCTTGCTATTGGGCGAAGTGTCGACGAAACGTTAAGAACACTCCAGGTGATTATGATCCTTCGACTTTGTATATGTTCTGCATGATTTGTGATGATCTAACTTCTTCTTGTTACTTTCTGGTTGCATCAGGCATTGCAATATGTGCAAGAAAATCCAGATGAAGTTTGTCCAGCAGGGTGGAAACCTGGGGACAAGTCAATGAAGCCAGACCCCAAGCTGAGCAAGGAGTACTTCTCAGCAATATGAGAGGTGTTAGCATTGAAACCTCAATCTTCCATGTCAATTTTAAAACGCGAGACGTAAACATTTTTGTTGTGTTTCATATAATTTTCGAGTTTTTAGGAGCAGTTTGTGGAATAAGAGCATTGAAGAGTACTGAGGGGTCTTAGGTTCTATTCCAATGTATTTGCAAGATTAATCTCGTGGTAAGTGTATTGGAGTAAATTTGAGAGATTTCAGTTCTACTCTTTCAATCTCACTCCTATTTCTAACTTGTTGATTTTGTGAATGATTGGTGTAGCAAATTTATTTTTATTTTCTGGGAGAATGAAGAAGGTGAATTTGAATATAACGTTAAAATTCCACGCCCAACTATAGGATACCCTGAAAATTTTCTTGGTGTGTTAATGGGTTTGGCATAATAAAGGATTGGATTTCTTTATTTTAAAAAATGGATAAACTATTATTAAGTTGTATTTTATTGAAATTAATTATTTAGTTTTATTCTTTTTTAAAAAAGGTTCAACTAAAACTTTTATGTAGTATTTTTATTAGAGAAAACAATAATTATTAATATTATTTGGTGTTGTTTTTATTATAAATCTAAACAAGTGTTTAATTTTATAAATATAAACTATTTTAATTGACTTTTTAAAAAATAGAGATTAAAATATGGATTAAGCAGGTAATTTTTATAAAATACATGGAGTTGATAATTTTATTATTATATCTTTATAATTTAATTTAGTTAAAATTTTAGCCTAGAGGAAAATAAGTTATAAAATATAATAAACTGGTAATTTAATTTTGTAAAATATAGAAATTGATTGATTAACTATGCTAAGTAGGAATTATTTTATAATTCACCCATGATTATCTCTTGTAAAAAGCTGAATCCACCGCTGATCAGGGAAATGTCAGCGCTCAACAACTGGGAGTCCAAATTGGATCCTTGATTTTGGCCCAAGAAGCCTCATGTTATTTCTAGTCCAACAGAAATACAAACTTATTCGCTCAACTTGGTTGGATTTAGAATTAAAATAAATTGAAATTTAAAATTTAAGTATTTATAAAAATAAAATTAAAAAGAAATCAATTTGAATTATATCAATCTGATTCGATTTAATTTAATTCGTTTACTTTTTAATAAATTTTTATTTTGTATACATTATTTATTTTTAATGTTTTAAAATTTAAATTTAAAATTTTTTAACTTTAATTAGATTTGATTTCTTTGTATTATTAAAATAAAATAGTATTTACTAATTAATAAATTTGATTCATTTCAAATTTTTTATTAAAAATAAATCGGTTTGAAATAATTAAATTTTTTAAAAATTAAAATTAAAATAAATATAAAATTAAAATAAATTTTTAAATTAATTTGGTGGATTAATTATTTCAAGAAAAGTATTTTTTTTTTAATTGACTGCATAGTCAAGTGGTTGATAATATGATACTAACAAAAGTTAATGAATTAAATTTTGGAGCTATTTTCAGAATTCTAAAATTTTAATTTTCAATGTGAAATAATAAAAAAAAGTGTGTAATGTACATGAAGTTCAATAAATTAAAAAAAAAATAAAAAAAAAATACTAGTTATTAGATATTTAGAAAATTTAGCATACTTACTTTTCAAATATGTCCAACTTAAGATTTACTTATAATCAAACAATGTCAAATTTGAGATTTACCTTTAATTGTGGCTTGATTCAATAAATTAGACCCAAATTCTCAAACCCTAAATTTTTTTTAAAAAAAAAGGAAAAAGATTAGATTGAGTCCAAATTGTAATTGAGTCATTGGTTTGACCTAATGACATTCTTAATATTAAACCCAAAGTAAAGAAAGATTATGATTAATTAAGAAGAAAGCATGTGACACACATGTATAGTCTCACCAGCTTGTGATTTTAATAAAACTCTTTGACTAATTATCTCAATCTCTCCACAAAATATGGATATTCTCTTCTGATTGTCGTTTGTTGAAATGTTGCTGTTAACTAACGTAACCCCTTTTTTAATACTAATTAATTATAAACCTTCACTTAATTATTTTACTTTATTATAAATTATGTCTCCACATGAAACACTTCCTTTCAATTATGTCCAATCATAGTTGCTAGTTGCTTATATTGAGCCCTCACATATACTTAGTCTGATAATAATAAGTACATCCGAATAAATTTAAGAAATCTCAAATTTTATTCTCTCGATCTCTATTTTAAAAAAACTAATTACTTATATGGTATAATTTTTTTTTTTTTTATAAAAAATTATTATATTAAAATCATATAATTATCATAAATTATAGTTAATTACTTTTGTTTTCGGCTAAATAATTCATTTATTATAGCTAAGAGTAAGATAGTCAAATTTTCTAATCTATTGTGTTTGTGTGTTCATCATGTGTGTAAAAATTGAATTATGAATGATCAGTTGGACCAACATGTATCCATTATTCACATTCTCTCATATTTGGTAAATGGATTTTTTTAAAGTATCCGTAAATTTCGGATTAGACCATCTCATTAATTAAGTTCTAACATGGTAATTAATGATGTTGGATTTAGGAATAAAAGGAAAAGACCATATGGGAACATAAAGAAAAAAAAAAAAAAAAAAAAAAAGTCAGTTTCTAACAGCTAAATCAATGATAGTGAGAGTTAAAAGTCTCATTTAATTCAAATTAATCTATTTGCCTGAAAAAAAATTTTAATTTATTTCTCTGAAAAATTTAATTTCTGGGAAAGATATTTCTTTAGAAGTTTAATTTTCAGAAAGTATGAATTAATATATTTAGTTTCTTAGCTAACTTTCTGAAAATTTTAACTTTCTTAGCTAACTTTCCCCAAAATAAACAAGACAAAAAAAAATTCAAAGGCCATTCATGTGAATGCGGTGGTCAGCCGGCCAAATTTATCAGCAGCAGAGCAGACCATACCATGTCTGGTTTGTCAGCGGCAACAACAACATTCACGAGTAAAGAAAGTTGATATGGGAAAAGTTTTCAGTTTTTAATAAGTAATTTGGTTATTTAACTTTTTAATCATAGTTTAGGAGTAAATTAAGACAAAAATAAACTTAACCTCAATTATTTCAAATGAAATGCATGTGTCTTTTGAATTCTCGTGTGCAGATAAATTTTTCCAGACAATATGTTTAGTAAAAGAAAACATTTATATTCAGTTTTCTTCAAATTCAGCTATTAACTTCATTAAAATGGGGCCAGCAAAGCTAGACATAAGACAAAGGCAAAGGCAGTTCTCAGAATACAGAAGTGTAATAGAGCAAAATTTCTATAAGCCACAACGTTTTGAAAAACCTATTTCATTCAATTTGATTCTTTCCTTCTCAGTTTTCACAAAATAAGGGAAAGAAACATTTTCTTTCTCCATAACATATACATTCTTTTTTTTTTTTTTGGCATTCCCATTTCCAAAAAAGAACTTCTAAATACTTCCTGTGCTCCACGTGTACGGTATTCTACACCGTATATAAAAAAAGTATATACCAAATAGGCAAAAAAAACCTCAAAATCATCCATTTGCTTATACTTCAATGGCTACGATGTAGCTACTCCTGATCCAGGCACATAATTTAGTCTGTCAACTTCCTCCCATACCAGCTTCGATGTTATTTCATCGTACTCTGGTTCGTATTCCTGCAGCATAAAGACATACCCAGGAACATTCATGTTAACGTTATAAACGGTAAACTCCAATGGAAGGAAAAAACAACTAATCAAGTTAATAAAAATCAAAGTGAATGTAATGAAAATGTATGGGAATTAAGGCACAAAATCTTACTTAAACAAGCCTGAACCAGAAACAATATAATATTAATTACCTCAAGTTGTCTGACCAATTGCTTGGCAGTTGGGGCAGAAACGATAATGCGACGTGCAGTAGTAGATATGAAGCCCTCATCAACGGCCTTATCAATGAAAGACAACAATGAATTATAGAAGCCATCCACATTCAAGAGACCCACCTGCAAAAAGATTATTTATTTATTTGATTAATCTATTTGGCATCAAAGTCTCAACATCTAATTAAAAAACAATCTAAAATTAAACATACACAACAAGCACTTTCTCTTTTGACCAAGCTTTTTTAAGGCCACATGAGAATTTTCTTGCTCTCATTCAAATGGATAGCATCTTAATGAATAATAAAAATTGAAATAATGGAGTATGATCATGATTGGAAAAAGCATATCTTAAGCTATCTTTCCATGTGAATCCATTGGAGAACCCACATGATTTGATTCGCTGGTGCTCCTTTGCTAAATTGATAAAATTGATTGACCAATAAAATAAAAAGGCAGGCATCAGCTAGCTATTTCTTTTTTCATATGCATGGAACACCAGCAAATTAAGAACCGTGTACTCAAGAAACACGGCATATCAAAAATGTTCCATCAAGCCATTAAGCTTAGGGACCAGCTACAAATATTTTAACATGTGAACCGAGTATATTAATTGGAATTCCAGACCCACCAAGCATGACATCATGTCTTATGCAAAAATATTAGCCTATGATAAGTATTCGAAGAATCTCATATAAAATTCAGTTGCAAGATCATCCCATTCCAATTCGATTGGTCGCTGAAACTATACATATCATATATTTAACACCTTATTCCCTTAACCAGATAATTTTCTTTTTTTTTTTTTGGGAAAAACTAATTCTTATGTGGAATTTATGGAGATAGGATGGGATGGGAGACACAATGAAGATTGTTGTATCTTAAGATTCCTTCCCCACCCTTGAAGTCCTTTCTTTATTTTTAAATTTTCTTCAATGTTCTTGGAAAAAGTCATCTATTCCTAAAGTTAAGGACCTTGAATTCTTACTTAAAGATAATATATACATGTTCAACTTATCATCTTTTCATGTTTGATAGTTTCTTGATTAAGAGACACAAGTTATATTTTATCTTCAAGGATACTTTAGTGGAAAATGGAACAAAAGTTCAACATTTCTTACAGGTTTGCGATGAATACCAAGCTGAGCCCATGTAATGACTTCCAGTAATTCTTCAAGGGTGCCATAGCCTCCTGTCATCAATAAATGTCACATGTCAGGACATTTATAAAACCATAGAGCATGCTTTATAGTTTACATGATATATAACTAGTAATTTTGGGATATATCTGATTTTGTGGATCAAATCTAGCCTCCACCAACAAAGAAATTTATGGATGAGACTCTTACCTGGAAGGGCTATGAAGGCATCAGCTTGGCGTGCCATCTCAGCTTTCCTTTGATGCATATCAGAGACAGCTCTTACTTCTCCAACAGTCTGACCAATTATCTGTAACCAAATATATGTTAGAATTAATTAACCTTAAAAATAAAAAATCTTGTCATCAGGCAATGCATGATTTAGTTCCACAAACATGTAACCAATAGTAACGAAGTGCACTGATTCAGAATCTAGTAAACCTTGTTTGAACCTATGGAAGTGCCAACTACACGAAAAATACGAGGTAGCACAAGTAATCAAAGAAACAGTTTCCTCCAAAAGAGTTGAAAGAAGACAAAATAAATGCAGTTGCAGATAGAGTCCAATCACCAACAAAAGTACTCATGACTTAAGTGCTTTGTACTTGGAAACTAGCATAGATGAAATAATTGCACATTGGTGTCTCAACTCACCTCTCTGGGCATTAGTGTCCTTGGAATAACTCTGCAAAACAACCAGAAGCCAAAATCTTTAGTAAGAAATATTTTCTTCAACTTCAAAGGATAAGATAAATAGAAAGCATATTCCAATAATCAAACCTAAAATTGAGGATTAATTGGTGCACAAGAAAGATTAAGTGATAAAATGATAGTGACTTTGCTTGCTACTTAATCTGTAAATGTATTAAGCATGTGAAATTGCATCAGGGATAACAAGGTCTTTTTCAAAATAAAGTAGTGGCCCCTTCAACTATTCATGAACATGGTCCTTTAAACAGGAAGAAAGTACTCTAATCACTGCCTTAAAGTTTACATGCTTTCTATCAAGCTTTTCAGTATCTTTTCCTCCTAACTAGAAGGCACCGTATTGCACTGACATTGCAAGGACCAAAACAGATTCACTTTACCCAACTGAACAAGGCTGAGCTAAAAGCGCCTATTGAAATTAGTTAAGAAACTGAACTTTTGTTTCAAAAGAAAAAAAAAATATATGCCTTAGTTAAGTATCACTTTTGCATACAATAACCGAAACATGTTCATGGATATTGATAATTCAGGTATTAGAGTACTATGTTCACGGTCTGTGTCTCTCAGGGAATTGGAAAAAGTGATTTCCTTTTCTTCTTTGTTGGTTTTCGATGGAAGGAAAAAAGAAAATTTCAGAACTCCCAATTTTCCAGCATGGGCCAGCAATTGATCCCATGATGTTTGCCTTTTGAGCAGGTTTGAGAAATGAGAACTCTTGAGTATCACTTCATAGAAAATTGGGAAACTTTGCATGGCTCTAGTGACAAAATAATAAGGAATGTCATTGCTAAAACCCCATTTCAAGCTCTAGAGTCTCTTGGGAGAAGGTAACCATGATGAGAAAAAAATGATGCTTGTCTTTTGGAACAAGCCTTTTTTTATTACTTATTTACCTGACATTCGAAGATAAAGATTAAAGAACAAGGAACAGAAAGAGAGAGAGAGAGAGAGAGAGAGAGAGAGAGAGAGAGAGAGAGAGAGAAACTAACCCTAGAACATGGCGCCCACCATCATGAACTGCCTGAGAAACAAGACCCATCAATCCCACGCTCCCACCTCCATAGACCAAATCAATCCTTCTCTCCACCTTCAGAACTCATCGAAAATCAAACCCATTAACACGTGTCACAAAGTCCAATCATCAACAAGAAACACCAATAAATATTACTATTAGCTAAAATATAAATTATACGACATATAGTAATAATAAGATTGGAGTGATGGCTAGTGAGTGAAATAAGCATTCTTGAAAGAATCCCATAAACAAAAATCATGGTGGTTTGGTCCTTGAAGCTTGTGGAAGTGCCTCTACAAGGTTTCTAACAACACGCTTAAAGGAGTCATGATACCAAGGTAGCACGTTTGGTTCCCCAGGGAAGTGCAAGAAATTTTTAATCCTTTTTTCCATTTGTTGTCAAGAAATTTAAAAATGTTTTTTGTTTTAATTTAAGGGAAAAAAAAAACAGAAACAAGGATCATGCAAGAAGGCTGCTCAACTGACAGGCAGGTTACAGCTAGCATCCTCTCATGCCAAACATAAACCCTAAACCTTCTCTCCCTTATTAGATAATTAACTCAACAATCATAAGCCCACGTTGAGACCTTGTTTCTTGCAATTTTCAACTTGCAGGTTGCAGCACACTACCGCCACCATCACCACCACCGCATCCATTTGGAAAAAGAAGAGACTCAAACAAATGGAAATATCCAATAAAAAGACAAACTTTGTAAGGTAAAAAAGAAAAAAGTGAGAGAGAATGAACAAATACCAAAGGAGATTTATTTTGGCAAAAAAACAAACACTTTGAAGATCAATAACAGAAGAACCACGTACATATGTCGCAGAAAGAAAAAAAATGAAGAGGAACTTCCATTGCACCAGTCCATAACCCAGGCCACAACATAAACCGTACGTAAGATGAAAAGCCATATTGGAATTCTAATGAAACCCCAAAAACAAAAAATGACAATTCAACATCTCCACTAAAGGATCAGAAACAACCTCGCCAGCTAGCTAGCTAGATGGGGTTTCTTTCTAATACCCAGAATCAGAAAGAGCGAAAGAAAACCGAAATGGTTCAGATTGCGATTAGCTTGCAAAGTTTTGAGAAGAAAAATGAATGGGAATAGAAAGAGACAGAGACAGATTTCGAATAAATATGTGTTAACATATATATATTACCAGTTCCTTGCCTAACTCAACAGCGGCTTCTTGATAGCTAGCTTTCTTGCCTGAACTGCTGCCGCAGAAGACACAGATTCTCTGAAACCTGGACTTGGTTTCTTCCATTTTTGATCTCTTTTTCTTTGTTTTGAGTATTGAAATGATGGGTCTAGCTCTCAAGTCTGAGGAACAAATGGGATGGAGGATGGTTGAGAATGAGAACAAAGTGATTATTTGTTTATAAATATATAAAAAAAAATCCCTCAAACTCGCAATAACGCCTTGGCCAAGTAATTGGGAGTTATGATAATTTTATATATATTCCATTTTAGATTTTAACTAAATAAATAAAATAAAACAAAAATATATAAAAGACAAAAAGGGTAGTTTCTAGAATTTAATATTAATATAATATAAAATCCCACTGGCGAATTTTTTAATTTTTTTAAAGAGAGAGAAATGGAGATTTATTAGAATGCATCGCGTGATTATAAAGCTTGATGCATGTTTTCCACTTCCAACAATTGTGATCTGCCACGTGGTGTATACGTTTAAAAGCACAGATCACCAATCCTCATTGGTTGAGGTGAACCTTCCACGTGAACTTAAAAATAAAATAAACTTACTTCCCAGCAACAGAAAATTTTAAAATCATATATTATCTCTTGGATTTTTATTTATCTTATAAATATATATTAATTGGTTTTTTAATAATTACATAATAAAAATTAAAAAAATATATAAAAATATTATCTTTTAAACATTAGTACAATACAATTATTATAAACTAATAATAATAAACTATATTATATACTTTTAATAATTAAATGTAAATTATTTTTTATTTTTTTAAATGTTTTTTAGTTATGTTATTTTGTAAAACAATAAATATTATTTATGTAAATGAAAAATATATACAAAATATAAAGAATTTTAAACTGATTTCTTATAAAATGTAAAATAAAGATAAAACCTATTTTAGATTTATGAGTAAATATAAAAAAAAAATGGCTCAATTTTTCAAGGATAGGTCATTTTGATATATGAATTTAAAATATTTATATATTAGAATTTATGTTTCAAATAAAAAATTACAAAATTTTAATATATAATCTCTAATTTCCTCTAAAAAAATAATTTGTAATACAAATTTTTGTATTTATTTAATTAAATGAGGTTTGTATATTTTTTTTTATTTACGAAGAAAGAAGAGAAGAATAGGAAGACGGATAGACAGTAATCCAAGCTTAGGAATTAGGCTTTGCATTCTTTTATTTGTGCTTTCTTGAATTTTTTTTCTTTACCTTTGAGTAAGGCACCGTCGTCAACCTCTCTCCTCTTTCATGAAAAATTTCATGAAAAATTAGTGAGTATTAATATTTTGACTTTTTTTTTTATTCCTCCGTATAGATTTCGATGGTTTGATGATAAAAAATATTTATAAATATTTTATTTAAAGAATTGATCGCTCTATTTATTATTTTTGAGAAATTTATTATTTTTAAAAAATTTATTATTTTTAAAAAATTTATCTTTCTGCATGATATATATACTACTCGCTAAATTATATTTTCTTATGTCGTTGATTAGCTGAGACTTGTTATATTTTCTCTTTTTGATCCTCTATTTATTATTTTCGAAAAATTTATCTTTCTATATATGTACTTTCTTAGAACTTTTGATTTCGACTTATGTATCTGTGTTTTGCGTACTTGACCATGTAAAATGCAGTAAAATTACATTGTTAAAAAATATTTTTTTATTTAAATGAGATAAAATTTAATTACAATAGATAAATTATAAAATAAATTATTTTTTAGACTGACTAAATTACTTAATGTGCAGTATATAATTAAATTTAAATAAATAATTATTTCTGAATTTATTAATTAATATTTAATCAAATCAAATTTCTTTATTGAGAAATCACCTCTGTTTTAAATCTCAAATTTTGAATATAAATTTTTAAATCCAAACAATATATATACTACTGTTTTGTTTTTGAAAAATATATAGACTAATTAAATCAGTTTTTTGTATTATTTTTCCCTTTATTGCATTGCCATGCCTATGCTAAATATCATATAATTAAACTCTCGGCTTTTTAATAAAATATTATATATATTATGATAATTTTTTTTATTTTATAAATTAGAGAAAATAAATATTTATTTATTGAAAATAAATTTTAACAAAATAATATATTATGCTACTTGTTAAATAGTATTTTATTAACAATTTAAATAAAATTTATTGTGTCAGCTATGACTTCAAAATTTGATAAATTAAATTGAATTAAATAAATTAAAAATTAAAATTTTAATATTTATAAAAATTAAATCGAATTAATTTTAATTTGAAATTAAATCGAATCGAATCAATATTATTCAGTTCGATTTAATTTGATAAATTTAAAATTTTAATAATTTTTTTAATTTTTTATACTTTATTTTTAATATTTTAAAATTTAATTAAAATATTTTAATTTTAATATAATCTAATCTTTTTATATTATTGAAAATAATATACTATTACCACTAATTGATTTTATTTGATTTTTTTATTTTTTTTTCATCAAAATCGAACCGAATCAAAATAATTAAAAATTTTAAAATTAAAAATTAAATTAAATTAAATTAAATTAAAAATTAAACTAAAATTTTAAATTAATTTAATTCGATTAATTTTTTAAGTTTAAATCAATATCGGTATAAAAAAGTTTATTTATTTATATTTTGAATTAAAATTAAACAAATTATCCTCAAAAGAAGAGTGAATATATTGAATGGGGAGCATTGGGCTAGGCTTGCTCTCTTCTGCAACGAATTAGTTTACAATAAAAAGGCCCATCCATTTCAGTCTATTTATATTTTGATTTTTGATTTTTTCATGAATTATTCTAACATTATTATGTAAGAACTTATGGGTACGGAAAATTTGAGCTTATAAATTTTTATAAGATTTGATATAAATATTTAAGAATTTTTTTTTTAAAGAAAAAATTAGAGAATAAAAGAAAAATAATAGAGTCCAACAAGATGAGGTTGGGGATAAAGATGGTGGCAGTCGCAGTTGATGGAAATAACGTACAAATGCAATGCATGGAGATGTGTTTCTAATTAAATCATTTTTGCTTCTTTCTCTCTTGCTACATATCTTCTCTTCTAATTTTATTTGACCAATTTATGGCCGGCTTGTCCCCTGCTCAAATCTCATCATCTCTTTCTATTAGAAACCGCAACGAATCGATTCGACTGAATTTTAATAAGATAAATTTAGATAATTATAATTTAATTTAAAATAAATTTAAATTAAAAAAAAATCTATGATGAATTTAAATTAAATTTAAATTTTATATATAAAATATTCTCCTTTTAAATCCGTTTATATAAATAATTAATTTAATATAAAAAATATATTTTATAATAATATTTATAAATTTTTTTATATATTTTTATTTTAAAATTTAAATTTAAATATTTTTTAAAAATATTAATATTTTTTAAATATAAATTATTAATAAAATATTTTTTATATAAATTATTAATTAAAATATATAAAACTAAAGACATTTAAATTTTATTAAAATAACAATCAGACTTAAAATAAATTTAAATAATTTAAATTAATTTTTAATAAAATTTTAAATAAATTTAAATATTACTAATATAAATTATTTAATTTTCATATATATTCTATCCGTTTACATTTTATTATTAATTTCTCTAATTCTCTACTAAAAACCTATAAATTTTAAATGAAAAAGAAAATTAATTTTAAAAATAAACAAATCTGACTGAAGATTTAGGAAACGTGGGTGTTGGAGTAGGGCTTAAAAAATGGGGCCCAACAGCACATCTGAGTAGACAAAGTTCTACTGGACTAGGGCTTCACATTGCCGACACTACATCTACACAATATTATCATGGTACTACAACACAGTGAAGTGGAGTCCTCTCAAATCTGAACCGTCGGATGAAGATTTCTGCTGGGTGCGATGAATCTAAAAAAAAGATGAATGCGGCGGCGAGATCGTGGATAGAATGTGGACCAGAGAGAGAAGATTACGGTGGACACACGTGCAAGCAGCCGTCGGCGTCGACGCGAGAAAAGAGAGAGGATTGACAGACAATGTGTGTCTGGAGCAGACATATCAGTGAGAAGAGAAGAAGTGTGTCTGAATTATTAATTATTAGATATGTGACGTCTGATAAGTTTTGTATTGTGCTTCTGTCTTCTAATCTCATTGATGATGAAGTGATGGACAGATGGATGGTTCGATTTTCTCGAGATCTTCAATTTCTTCTAACCTTCTGCCACCTGTTCTCTCTCTCGACGGTTTTCCGTTTGTTTCAACTACCTCTCACGTGCGTTATATATTTTTCTGTTTTTATTAGATTTTCACTCTATAATTTTATGAAATTTTCATATTATTTAATTAAAATTTAAATAAAATCTATCACCATTAATAACTATCTATATATCATAATTTTTTTATAAAATTAATATTAATAATTGATAAAATGAACAGTTCGATATTATTATTTTTTAAATGAAATTAAATTTAACGTGATAGGTGAGTCGATGCGAACGCAATGAAAATAAATGTTTAAGTAAAAAAATGAAATTAATTTATGATTGAATGTAGAAAAAAGAGGAAATAAGGGGAAAGTGGACAAGGAAATCTTAAAGTAGATATTGAAGATATTAGAGTGTGATGTTAACCCATTTCTCAAGGATACGATCTCCGAGAATCATTCAATTCTCTCTTTGACATGCTCATAGCACTAGCTCTTAGCTTCAATCATCACTTCTCCGTCAATTTTGCCTTCAATATTAATAAGTCATTGTATTAAAATTTTTATTTTATTTTATTTTCTATTAGAGATTATTTATTAAAGTTCATTTCAATAAGAGTAAATTTTAGAGAAATTATTAAATATATTTATAACTGAAAATTTTAGTTATTTTATTATAAATTATTTTATAAAATTATTAGAGTGATTAAACTTGACTCATTTTTGAGTGAATAGATTTCATTGATTCGATTCTCAAATGGGCAATGAGCAGCTTCAATAGAAGTGGAGTTTTCCTTGTGCATTTTTATGGCAATTTTTAATAATAGGGAGTTTAGTAGGAATTGGATATGGATACTCAATTAGCCCAATAACAAGAAAATGTTTTTGCAAGGGCCTGAGACTCCATATTTGTGAAAAAAAAAGTACTTGAATGTTTTTTGGGCCTTATAGATTGAGAATATCTGGTACCAATTGGACCCGAAAAAGCCCTTTATTCTCACAGCAGTTTGGCCCCATTTAGCACTTTATTCTAAATATAAGATTTGGTAAAAAAATTCAAATGAATTGTGTGTAAAATACTGGTGAAACCTGGCAGCTAATCATTCCTTTGATTAAATATTTGGACGGTAACAAAACGGTTTCCATACAAGTCAGGAGTGGAGTTGAATTGGATTAATATGATTTGGATTTTAGCCAAATGGCTGACAACGTACACCAGACATCACATGAGTGTGACACTCCAATGTATACGTTATAAAAAAATGTTCACGCCAGAATTTCTACAAACACTTGGTAGGCATTCCTTCTGTCTCACATCACCTGTTCATTCATCCGCGCCTCCCACCACTATGCTATTGCTTTCTCAACAGCTAAAAATACTTTGCATCCTCAATTTTCCTTCCTTTCTAACTTCACCTGCTCTACAACTTGACAACTTTACTGCGCGTTTTCTTCGTTACTCTGCATTTGTTTATTTCCTTCGTCATTTGTGATTCACTTACCATCACCTTTAATTATTAATTTTAATTTTCTACCGATAAATTTGGCTTAATAGTATTAAAATTGAAAATAAATTAAAAAATTTAATTAACGGAATAATTTATATATAATTAAATAAATATATATTATAATAAGTAAATTAATTTAATTTAATGGTAATTATATTTATTTCTCAAATTTGAGTAGGTAATGATTTGTATTTAATCTAATATCTATATTTATTATGAAGATTGTCGAATCTCATTTATTCTGAACGAGATCGGATCTAAGAAAATAATGTTATATTCTCGGATCTAAGAAAATAATGTTATATTTATTATGATGATTGTCGAATCTCATTTACTTTGAGCGAGACCGAATTTAAGAAAATAATGTTGGCTCAAAGTTTATGAAATTCAATTTAGTTCACCGATCCAGCATTTCAAGTCCTGATTCAGATACGCAGGGTAGACCGGATCGACTGACCCAATAAAAAATAATCCGGTGATGTGACTTGTGAAAGGGTAATAAGCCAGACACTTTGCAACCTTATTGTATGCGCATCGGAGGAAATTCAATGGCTGCCTGACTTGGAGAAGAGTGACGTGTCCGTACGGATTTAAATAACAAAGAGAAATGAAATTGTAGAAAAGAGATCGTTAAACATTATTAATTGATAAAAAAAAATAAAAAAGAAAAACGTCTTTTCCCATCTAAATTTACAATCATAAATTTTATTTTTTGATTTCAAAATTATATATTAAAAATGAAAGTGATTATTTGAAAAAATTATGAATAATGGGCATACTAATAAAAATAATATGAAATTCAATGATTTAACTAAAATCCTATTAAAAAAAAAGGGAAAATGCTTCCGCAAGCTTTGCATAAGTTCAAATTGTTCGAAGTCCATATGGAACATGTCCGCCAGTTCAGCTCTACTCTACCGTTACTCTATAACTACTACAAATAATCTCTCTCCTTGACATTTCAGAAGCAACGCCACTTCTGTCAATGGCTGAAACTTCCTCTTCTTCTTCTTGGCTCATCTCTCTTCTCTTTCTTTGCTATGTTTTCCCCTTAACATCTCCAGCCACTATCACCATCCCTCTCTCTCCCCACACCAAACAATATCCTTCTTCAGATCCATGGAAAATCCTCAATCATCTTTCTTCTCTATCTCTCTCTAGAGCCCACCATCTCAAGTTTCCCGACACCAACTCCTCTCTCATTAAAACCCCTCTCTTCTCTCGCAGCTATGGTGGCTACTCAATGTCTTTGAGTTTCGGTACTCCTCCGCAGACTGTCAAGTTCGTTTTCGACACTGGAAGTAGTCTTGTTTGGTTTCCCTGTACTTCTCGCTATCTTTGTTTTGCATGTAACTTCCCAAACGTTGATATAACAAAAATTCCCAAGTTTATTCCTAAGTTATCATCTTCTTCCAAACTTCTTGGCTGCAAAAATCCCAAATGTGCTTGGATTTTTGGATCCAATGTGCAGTCTCAATGCCAAAATTGTGATCCCAGCAGCCAAAATTGTACTCAGACTTGTCCTCCGTATATAATTCAGTACGGATTAGGCTCTACAACTGGGCGTTTACTGTTAGAAACTCTTGATTTCCCGAATAAAACCGTCGTCGATTTTCTGGTGGGTTGCTCCATCATTTCCACTCGCCAACCTGAGGGAATTGCTGGGTTCGGTCGCAACCCAGCGTCTCTCCCTCTACAATTGGGACTCAAGAAATTCTCTTATTGTTTGGTATCTCGCCGCTTTGATGAAACTCAGGTGAGCAGCGACCTTATTCTGGATATGGGTTCAGATTCCGGCGACGCCAAGACTCCAGGCCTTAGCTACACGCCGTTTGCAAAGAATCCGGTGGGGTCAGACCCAGCATTTCAAGAATATTACTATGTAATGCTGCGAAAAATCATTGTCGGCGACCAGCGTGTTAAAGTCCCGTACCGTTTCTTGGTGCCGCAATCCGACGGCAGTGCAGGGACTATAGTGGACTCAGGCTCAACTTTCACGTTCATGGAGGGTCCAGTTTTTGAGCTAGTAGCAAAAGCATTCAAAAAGAAAATGGCTAACTATACAATAGCCACTAAAGTGCAGAATCAGACAGGTTTAAGGCCATGTTTCGATATTTCCGGCGAGAAATCGGTTGAAGTACCGGAATTGATTTTTCAGTTCAAAGGTGGTGCTAAGATGCAATTACCTTTGGCAAATTATTTTGCATTTGTTGATTCTAGTGTCGTCTGTTTAACTATTATTAGTGGAAGAGGCGGCGCAGGACCGGCGATTATCTTGGGGAACTTTCAGCAGCAGAATTTTTACATAGAATATGATTTGGAGAATGAAAGATTCGGATTTAAACAACAGACTTGTGCATGAGCTGGTTTCGTCGGCAATAGTTTAAATAAAATAAGCCACAAGTGGTAGTGGAGAGACAACCGGCGGTGGCGACAGCTACGGCGGTGGTAATGGTTACAAGGAATCTGGATGATGAACCGTGGCAAATGATAAAGGTGGCAATACAAAATTACTACTATTATTATTATTGTTATTTGTATATGATCATTGTTGGAAAAGTTGACAAATAATAATATAATTATAAGTTTTTTCAAGTGAAGTTTCTCATACTTTATTGTTAATTATAATTTTAAGGAAGCAACTTCTGGAAATAATTATTTTATGCAAAATTATTTATCTGGATTTTTATTTTTATTTTATTGCCAATTGCAACTCTCATAATATAATTTATTTCATTTTAGTTATATAGAATGATGCTCTTTTAGCGAATTAATGGATTTATTATTATAATTTTTTTCATGATAATGTTCATAGTAATAAACACAATATTTGGATTTAATAGATTAATAATTTCTACCTAAAATTACTAAAATATGGATGGATAGATTTTTTTTTTTGAAAATAGGGGGTTGGGGGAGTCGAACCTTAGACCTCTCAAGGCTACAAAGATGCACTTTCCACCAGGCTAAGTCTCGAAGTGCAATATGGATGGATAGATGAAACTCGAAACTTAAAACAAATCCACATAATATATAAAACTCAAATAATCCTATAGAGTCAACCTTTTGAGATTAATTCCCTCTTTTATGGGGTTTCGATTTCTCATACTGAGGTTTAGTCCGATCCATCTCTAAGCTTATAAATTTGCCTTGAAATTATCATATAAGTTCTTTCAAGATTAATAACAGTAGGAGTTTAAATACTGCTCAAAACCATTGGCTTAGTAATCATGATTAGAAGGATTAGGATGATAATTAGGTAGGGTATTTTGAGGTATGCGATTCGACCGATTCTAATAGGATGAGTTTGGACAGTTATAATTAAATTTAAAATGAGTTTAAATTTTAAAAATAATATTAGTGATAAGTTCAGATATTTTATATTCAGGGCACAAATGAGCCTATTGAGAGAAGATCAGGCTATAGCCTTATGAAAGCCCAACACGTTAGTCCACCCATGTAAGTGCGGTCTAGGCCCTGCGCCAGCAGGACAGACAGAGCAGGACTTGGACTCAACTGAGAGGGATCCAGTTCAACTGACTTAATGAGTCTGTGGGGCAACAGACCCTTCCACATCCGGGATCATGTCAACATAAGCGCTGGAGGGAATTAAATGGCCGACTGATGATGGGAAAAGACGCAGTACGTCCGAACGTACGGTCTTACGTGATAACGACATGTTGTATTGTATTAGGGTGGTGGTTACACATCACTAAAGGACAAAAGGGAAAAAAGAATAAAGGAAAGGAATCCTGAGCCATTCAAATTAAGTTCACACACACATACCCTAATCCAACCTTCTATTAGATCTTAGAACATCAATTGACGCTGTCTGGGGGAATGAAGGAGATCTTTTTGTCATCAGAGTTTTCATCCTTATCATACCTACTGAGATCTACATGGCCAATCAAGGTAAAAACCACACCGAAAACACCCCAAACGACCTGAGTTCTGCTAAAAAAGGACCACAGTTTTCATTTTCTAACCCTACCGCCCCACTAAACCAACCACCTGTGTTGTTTAACCCCTCACCAAGCTCGGCAAGGACCACACCCCGAACTACTCTATCTGACTGAGAGCTACAAAATAGGGCTCTCCAACTCCAAAATGCTGCTCATTGGCTAGAAGAGATGATGCAGCAAAAGTAACTCAATACCCCATTGAGCATACTTCCTAGTAGCTGAAGGATTCAATGTTAACAAGTCCCAACCCACACTGAACCACCAAACTCCTTAACAAAGCAGCAGGAGGACGGGAGATGGAGACGGAGAGGCCAGCAGGAGAAACGAGCCTATGGCCAAAACAAGAGACTGGGTAGTAAGGGAGCTCATCGAGAATGATGGGACCGAAAGCTATTTTTCTGAGCCAGCGAAAAGGTCAGAAAGCGAAGAGCTAGAAAGAAACTACCGCCTAGAAAAAAGGCCAAAGAGAGAAGAGGCAAATGTAGATCAGAAGCTAGAGAGGCTGAAGGAGTAACTCCTAGCAGTGCTGGGGGCATGGGACAACAGCAGCCCCCTACTACCTCATCCCCGTTCGTGAGATGGGTACTGCAGGAAACCATCCCCAAAAAGTTCATGATGCCGACAATGATCGCGTACAACGGCACGAGAAACTCTCAGGAGCATGTCATGAACTACAAGATGTTCATGGAGCTTCAAACTCACTCGGACGCCTTGATGTGTAAAGTCTTTCCCACCACCCTTACCGGACCAACCCAAGCATGGTTTAATAGTTTGGAAGTAAGAAGCATCAAAAGCTTTATGGACATAGCCAGTGTGTTTATTAGCAGGTTCATCACCAGAGTCCTAGCGAAAAGAAAAATAAGCTACCTGAAAACGGTCTGCCAGAGGAGGAATGAGTCCTTGAGGGAATACCTAGCTAGGTTCAACTTGGAGGCTATGCAAATCCCCGAGCTCGATGAAGCCAGGAGAGTAGAAGCCATGCAAAAGGGGATCACCTCCTTGGAGTTTTTTGGATTGTTATGCAGAAATCTACCTACTACCCTGGCAGAGCTGATGGAGAGAGTAGAAAAATATATAAGATAGGATGATGTCTTAACCACTAACGGATTTACCAGGAAAGTAAGAGACAAGGGAAAGGCTGTGGAGGATAAATATTCAGATAGACAAGAGTAGAGACAAAACTGGGGGTCTAAAGCATTAAATAGACACTAGTGGGAGAGGAAGGAGAAAAATGCCCTACCAACCTCGGATTCATGAGGTGATTACTCCCTTGAATGTGTCCAGAACTGAGGTGCTCGTGGTTGTCCAAGATAAGGACTTAATACAGTGGCCCAAGCCAATGAGGGCAGACGCAAACAAGAGGGACCCGGATAAGTACTGCCAGTACCACAAGACTCATAGCCATGTGACTGTTATCAGTTAATAAGTGAGATAGAAAGGCTCATCAAGAGAGGACACCTCAAAGATTTTGTAAAAAGGCTAGAAGGCTAGAGACTATAGCAGAATCTAGCGGCGGAAAGGCCTTAGAGATAGATAGGAGGAGTAGTGAATGACGGCTCCAGCGGGACAATCAACATGATATAAGAGGAATTGGGGGCCATATGAGCAGAAAGGGAAAGAAGAGAAATAGGAATGAGGAAGGGAGCAGTGCTGAAGTTATGCAGATAGTGGATCATTTCCCAGTAACCATCTCCTTCTCTTCAGAGGATGCCCAGGGAGTGCAGATACCCCACGATAACGCTCTAGTCATAGAGGCTATCATTCACAACTTCAAGGTTCAAAAAATTCTAGTAGATGACGACAACAAGGTGAACCTATTGCCCTATCGAGTCTTCCAGCAAATGAACATACCAGAAGAACAGCTGGTCAAGGACCAAAGCCTAATTAAGGGAATAGGAGGAACTCTAGTGGCAGTGGAGGGGAAGGTAAAGGTAGCCCTCACCCTGGGAGAACCACCCCTATCCCAAACTCACTACACTATTTCTTGTGGTGAAGCTGCCCCTGAACTATAATGCCATCTTGGGAAGATCGATGTTGTATGACTTTGAAGCAGTGACTAGCATCTAGTATCTCACCATGAAATTTCTAATAGAAGTAGGGTGGGGGTAGTTCAGGGAAGAAAGGAGGAAGCCAGAGCTGTATACCTGGCCACGGTAGAGGAGCCAAGCACCTAGCCAGAAGAGATAAACCCTGGAGGTCCGGGATGAAAAGAAGAAGGTTAGGACTGAACCTTCCCATTATCCGAGGAAGAAAGCGGCAAGGTCTTTAGCATCAACTCAGGCCTTGAAAAGAACTAAAAGGAGGCAACAATGGCTCTGATCAGAGGACATACCTCAAGCTTCGCTTGAAAGTCTTCAAACATACCAGGAATCAATCCTAAGGTGATGACTCACAAATTGAACATTCTCCCTGAGGCCAAGCCGGTAAAACAGAAAAAGAGGGTGTTTGGAAAATAGAAGCAACATGCCACGAGGGAAGAGGTGCAGAAACTAGAGGAGGCCGGATTTATTAGAGAAGTCATATACCCACAGTGGTTAGCCAACCTTGTGCTAGTAAAAAAGGCTAATGGGTAGTATAGAATGTGTATAGACTTCACTGATTTAAATCAGGTCCGTCCAAAAGATTGTTATTCCCTCCCATATATTAATAAAATGGTCAACTCCACAGCTAATTTTGATTACTTATCGTCCCTAGATGCTATGTCAGGGTACCACAGATCCCTATGGACAGGTCCGATGAAGAAAAGACCTCCTTTATAACTAAAGATGGGACGTACTACTACAGGGCTATGTCTTTCGGGTTGAAAAACACCGGGGCAACATATAGCGGCTGATGATAGAATTTTTAAGGATCAGATAGAGAGAAATGTGGAAGTCCATATTGACAACATGGTGGTTAAAAGTCAAACTTTCCAACAACACCTGACCGACTTGGAAGAGGTCTTTGGAGTATTACAATGGTACAAGATGAGGTTGAACCCAACAAAGTGTGCTTTCTTTATCAGAAGAGGAAAATTTCTAGGCTACATGGTCAGTGGAAAGGGCATAGAGCTAGATCCGGAGAACGTAGAGGCTATACTAACAATGCCTAAACCAACCTGAGTAAGGGATGTGCAGAGGCTTACAGGAAGGGTGGTGGCACTCAACCGATTCATGTCCAAATCAGCAGGAAGATGCCTGCATTTCTTCAAAAAGCTGAGGAAGGTCCCGAACTTTGAATGGATAAAGGATTGTCAGGAAGCCTTCAGAAATCTCAAGTAGTACCTTAGCTCCCCACATGTGCTTAGCAGCCCCTTAGCAGGAGAGGAATTGTTAATTTACTTGGCTACATTTGAACAAGGCAGTGAGCGTCGTGCTAATTAAAAAGGAAGCAAGGGTCCAGAAG
This sequence comes from Manihot esculenta, assembly GCF_001659605.2. Lineage (NCBI taxonomy): Eukaryota > Viridiplantae > Streptophyta > Magnoliopsida > Malpighiales > Euphorbiaceae > Manihot > Manihot esculenta. The sequence continues at coordinate 8,254,437 of NC_035169.2, read as the reverse complement.
CCTATCTTTTACATCAGCAAGGTACTTAGGGACGCTGAGGTTAGATATATGAATATTGAGAAGCTAGCATTCGCCTTATTATTGGCAGTGAGGAAGTTTAGAATGTATCTAGAGGGCCACCAGGGGGTGGTAATGACTGACCCACCCCTGAATAAAACCTTACACATGCTTGAGATCTCAGGACGAATGCTAGCCTGGTTCATGGAAATCAGCCTGTATTGCCTCATTTAATGACCTCGAACAGCCATTAAGGCCCAAGCCCTAGCTAACTTTATAGCCAAATGTTCCTTTAGCTTAGATAAAGAAAAATAGGGGGAAGCATCACCGAGCTCGGTAGAAGAGAAGGAGAGGGATCAACAACCACATGAATTCAGATGGAATCTATTTGTAGATGGAGCATCCAACTCTACAGGCAGTGGGGTAGGAGTAATGTTGAAAAGGCCAGATGGACTCATAGTGTATTATGCTTTATGCCTCAGGTTTCCCGCATTCAATAGCATGGTAGAGTATGAAGCCTTTATAAATGGAATGCAGATAGCTTTGGGAGAGGGAACAATCGACCTCAGGGTAAACAGCGACCCCTAGCTTATTATAAACTAAATTACAGGAGCATACCGAGCAAAGGATCCCACCATGCAGAAATACTTAGCCAGGGTACGAACTCTAGAAGTTGAGCTCGGAGAGTAGGGGATCATTGTCCAGTATCTAAGAAATAGACCTGTTCAGTAAGTTGTCTGCATAAGAACTAGAATAGCTCCCAAACGAAGTATACGTGCAGCAAATAGATACTCCTACCTTCAAAAGGCCAACTCCCATCATGCAGATTGAAGAAGAACAGCGCTGGATGACCCCATACCTGAAATACCTAGAAGCAGGGAAGTTACCCGAGGATAAAGCAAAAGCTCGAAAAATAACAGCTAAAGTTGCCAATTACCAAGCAGTGAAAGGAACCTTATACCGAAGAAGAAAATCCGGCCTATAGCTGAGATGTGTAGGCTAAGAAGAGGTAGCCAGGGTAGTTCGAGAGATACATCAGGGGGTCTGCAGGGTTCATGAAGGGGCAACTACATTAGCAAATAAGATCTTTTGGCAAGGGTACTACTGGCCCACAACAAAAAAAGAAGCAAAGGAGTTTGTTAGAAGATGTTACATCTGTCAAAGGTTTACCAAGGCTATCAACGGCCTGTCCACACCACAATCGAGCATATCTAGTCCATAGCCATTCTCACAATAGGGTATAGATATCCTGGGCCCGTTCCCTAAGACTGTAGGGCAGAGGAGATTCGTCATAGTGGCAGTAGAGTACTTCCCCAAGTGGCTTGAGGCAGAGCCTGTGCCCACTATCACAGCCCGGAAGGTAATAGATCTCGTCTGAAACAACATTATATGCCGATTCAGGATACCTAAGATGCTCATATTTGACAATGGAAAGCAGTTCGACTGCAAATCTTTTAAAGACTTCACGGGCAATATGGGCATATGGTACAAGTTCTCTTCAATGGCTCACACACAGACAAATGGTCAAACTGAAGTGACAAATCGGGCTATTCTCCAAGGGCTAAAGAAGCGGTTGGATGGTGCTAAGAAAAACTGGGATGTCGAGCTACACAACATCACATGGGCGTTCCAAACTACACCTCGGACACCAACATGGGAGACACCATTCACGTTAGTGTTTGGAACAGAAGTTGTAGTCCCCATAGAGCTATAGATTCCTACTCACCGAGTCCAATTCAGTGATAAAAGTACCAATGTAATACCCGGCTAGACTCCGATGTCGGAATTTCAACCGTCCGGTGGAATCTCGGATGTCGGAAACCTCTAGAAGGGTAAAACCAGGTTTTTATGAAATGTTTTCATGTTTTTAATGTTTTAAGCATGAAATTAAATGAGCTTTTGCATGAATAATCTTTGGAGGAAAACCCAGGTTCGGCAGCCGAAAGTCAAGTTCGGCCGCCGAACATGCATGCGTTTTGGAGGCACGTTAGGCCCCCGAAAGCATGAGTGAGGGAAGTCCAGGTTCGGCCGCCGAAAGTCAAGTTCGGCCGCCGAACATTGCATGGATTCGGAGGCACATTCGGCCCCCGAACGTGGCCTGGCCAGCCACCTATAAAAAGGGGACTTAGCCGAAACGGGTGAGTTTTCTCCCATTTTCGGCCACAGCTAGCTTCCAACCTCCCTCTCCCAAATCTTTTGTTCTTCCTCCAAATCCCCACCATTTTTCTTAAGTTTTGAGCTTGCATTGAAGGTTTTGAGCTTTTAAAACAAGTTTTGGAGCTTGGGAGACTCAGGAGCCCATTTGCTTGGATCTCCGAGTTTAGGTCGTCTCTCTCTTGATCTTCAAGAGGTAAGAGCCGATCTTGAGCTCAATGTATGTTTTTAACAAGTTTTAAGTAGATTTATGGGGTAGAAATGCATGTTAGGGTTATTTGAATATTTGGATTTATATTATGATTTTGAACAATGTATGTTGGTTTTTGTGTGTTTGAAGTGTTGTAGTTGGGGTATATGATAGTTTGAGACCCCTAGGTGTGATGTATGATGAGTATGCATGTTTTAGAACTAGTTTTTGCATGATTTGAGCTTGGGAGGTGAAATGTGCATAGAGGAGCTGAGTTTCTGCCCTTCGGGAGAAGCTCAGGTTCGGCCGCCGAAGTGACTTTCGGCCGCCGAACCCCCTTTGTGGAGGCAGCATTCGGCTGCCGAAGTTGCCCCCGAAAAGAGACTTTCGTCTCTGTCTGGGACTTTCGGCCGCCGAACCTGCCGCCGAAAGTGCCCTGTCCAGCCATTTCATGCATGTGTTTCTATGATTATTTCATGATATTTTAGGGGGTTTTTAGAGAGTAGATTAGAGTTATGTTCATAATGTTAGGTCCCTCATTGGAGTCCACCTGTAGGTTCGGACCCGAGGAACCGAGGACCTCAGCAGTGAGATAGCTGCTTCAGAGTCTGTAGAGCTTCAGCCAGAGGTGAGTGGAATAACCTTAAGTTTTTAAACAAATGAAATATAACTTTTGAGCACGTTCATGCATCATATATGCCATGTGATATTATAGGGTGTTTGCATTAGTTTTCACGAATATGTTGCATTGCATAATTTGATATGGATGTGGATTGGTTATTGAATGATCCTCTAGTCCTCTTATGCTATGATATGATGATGTTATGGTAGAGAAAGACCAGTGAGGCCCATTCTACGCCCCTGGCACAGAGAAAGAGAAAGACCAGTGAGGCCCATTCTACGCCCCTGGCACAGTTGGACTATGTTGAGGACTATGGGTGACAATACCATCCTTGATGTGACTTGTTTGTGTTGTGTTGCATCCTATGATAGCATGAAAATTTTAAATACATGTTTTTCTATTCTGCTCACTGAGCTTTTTAGCTCACCCCTCTCCCCTAACCCCAGATGTGCAGGTACAGGGTAGATCAGGAGGTTAGCCAGAGTGTGGAAGTTATGTTTATGTAATAGTTAGATTGTGGACATGACAATTGTATTATGATGTAATGTAAAAGTGTTTTAAGTTATGTTATGTAATTTGAATATTGAGGATAGAGTTGTGCTTGACCAATACAGATTGTTAATCCCACTTGTATGTACATGGTCTTTATGATATGAGATATGAGGTTATGTTTCAACCAAGCTTATGTATGATGAGATACCCCATTGGAGCATTGGATGAGGGCTCCAGTGGAGGTTTATGTTATGTTTATGTTTATGTACAGGTTGAGCTTGGTTGTTATATGAAAATGTTTACAGGTTTATGAGTATTGTTGATCATGTATGGGATTAAACAGGATGGCAGGTTATGTCAGGCTTGCTACGGTTCCCGGCGGCCTTATGCCGATCTGGATCCTAGCGCCGGTAGCGGTCCGGATTCCCGGGCTGTTACACCAATGAGGAGAAGTTGATGAGCAATCTAGATGCCTTCGAAGAGATTAGAGATGAGGCCCAAATAAGAACAACTGCTTATCAACAGAAGGCATCTCGGTATTACAACCAAAAAGTCTGAGAGGAACCTGAAGGTTAGAGACGTAGCTTTGAGGAGATTGAAAGCAACGAGAAAGAGGGCAGCCATGAGGAAGCTAAAGCCAACCTGGGAAGGCCCCTTCAGAATCACCTAGGTAATAAAACTTGGGGTGTAGCAAATTGAAGACCTGCAAGGAAATCCAAAGCCTCACGCTTGGAACACCCAATATCCGAAGATGTATTTCTCATAAAGGCATGCAATGTAATCTACTATTTTTTGAAAGCATGAATAAAATTGCCATCTTTCTCAAAACTAGCCCCACGATACATCGGACCCTTTGAAATCTTGCAAAGGATTGGGAATGTGTCGTACAAGCTGGATTTACCTGCTTCAATGGAAAGAATCCATCCGGTTTTCCATGTTTCGATGTTGAGGAAATTTGTGTCAGATCCTGGCAAGGTTCTTAGTGAGCCTGATGTGGAGGTCCAAGAGGATCTCACCTATGTTGAACAGCCAGTACGGATCATAGACACCCAGATCAGAAAGCTAAGAAACAAGGAAATTCCGATGGTGAAAGTCCTGTGGAACCACCACAATATGGAAGAATGTACTTGGGAGACACGGGAGTCCATGCTCCAGCAATACCCTTATCTTTTCTAAGGTTAGTCTCTTATGTGTTTTATGTGTATGTTATGTTGTATGCCTTGCATGTGCTAGTTGAGGAACATTCGGGGACGAATGTTCTTAAGGGGGGAGAATGTAATACCCGGCTAGACTCCGGTATCGGAATTCCTACCGTCCGGTGGAATCTCGGATGTCGGAGACCTCTAGAAGGGTAAAAGCATGTTTTAATGTATTTGATGATTTTAAGTAAAAAGGAAAATGAGTTTTTGCATGAAAACAACCTTGGAGGAAAACTCAGGTTCGGCCGCCGAACCTCAAGTTCGGCCGCCGAACATGCAGGCATTTCGGGTGTGCCTTAGGCCCCCGAAGGCATAGTGAGGGGAGTCCAGGTTCGGCCGCCGAACCTCAAGTTCGGCCGCCGAACATGGCATGCATGCGGAGGCACGCTCGGCCCCCGAACGTGGCCTGGCCAGCCACTATAAAAGGGTCCCTTAGCCGAAAACGGGCGAGCTTTTCTCCCCATTATCGACCAAGGTGAGTTCTCCGCCGTCCCTCACCAATCTTTGAGTTTTTCCTTCAGATCTTTCAAGATTTTCACAAGTTTTTACTTTGTTTTGAAGATTTTCGAGTTTAAAGCAAGTTTTGGAGCTTTGAGGTTCAAGAACTCAAATCTCTCCCATCTCCAAGCTAGGGTTGTTTTCCTCTCGATCTACAAGAGGTAAGGGCCGATCTTGAGCTCACTACATGTTTTTAACAAGTTTTAAGTTGATTCTTGAAGTAGAAATGCATGTGTAGGGTTTTATGAGTTTTTGGGTTTATTTTGGTTTATGGGCAATGTATGTGGATTTGTGTTGTTTGATGTGTTGTTGTAATACCCGGCTAGACTCCGGTATCGGAATCCCTACCGTCCGGTGGGACCTCGGATGTCGGAAACCTCTAGAAGGGTAAAACTATAATTTTATGAAATGTTTTCATGTATTTCATGTTTTTAAGTAAGAAATTAAATGAGTTTTGCATGAAAAATCCTTGAAGGAAAACCCAGGTTCGGCCGCCGAACTCCAAAGATCGGCCGCCGAACATGCATGCTTTCGGAGGGACTTTAGGCGCCCGAAAATTTTGAGTGAGGGAAATGCAGGTTCGGCCGCCGAACTCCAAGTTCGGCCGCCGAACCTTGCATGCATGCGGAGGCACTTTCGGCCCCCGAACGTGGCCTGGCCAGCCACCTATAAAAGGGGCACTTAGCCGAAATGGGAGAGTTTTCTCCCATTTTCAGCCGCAGCGAGCTTCCGACCTCCCTCTCCCAAATCTTGTGTTTTTCCTTCAATCCCCACCATTTTCTTTGAGTTTTAAGGTTCCACAAAAGTTTTTGAGTGTTTTTAAGCAAGTTTGGAGCTTGGAAGTCTTGGAGCTAAATCCCTCCATTTTCTGAGCTAGGGTCGTTCTTCCTCTCGATCTTCAAGAGGTAAGCTTCGATCTACGCTTCTTTTATGTTTTATAAAAGTTTTATGCAAGTTGATGGGGTAGAATGCATGTTTAGGCTTGTTGTTAGGTTTATGGGTTTATGTTGTGATTTGAACAATGTATGTTGGAAATGTGTTGTTTGAAGTGTTGTAGTTGGGGTATATTATAGTTTGAGACCCCTAGGTGTGAAGTATGATGTGTATGCATGTGTAGAAACAAGTTTATGCATGTTTTGAGGCGTTTTGGAGGCTGTGGACACAAGGAACCCAAGTTTCTGCCCTTCAGGCAGAAACTCAGGTTCGGCCGCCGAAGTGACTTTTGGCCGCCGAACCCCCTTGTGGAGGCAGTTTCGGCTGCCGAAGCCTGCCCCCGAAACTCAAGTTTCGTCTTTGTCTGGGAGGTTCGGCCGCCGAAAGTGCCGCCGAACCTGCATGACTTTCGGCTGCAGAGGGACTTTCGGCCGCCGAACCTGCCGCCGAAAGTGCCCTGTTCAGCCATTTCTTGCATGTTTTCATGTGATGTTTTCAGGATATTTTAGGGGGTTTTTGGGGAGTATTTTAGAGTCATATTCATGTATGTTTGGTCCCTCATTTGAGTCCACCTGTGTAGGTTCGGACCCGAGGAACCGAGACCCCCAGCAGTGAGCCAGCTGCTTTAGAGTCTCTTCAGAGCTAGCCAGAGGTGAGTGGAATAAACTTTAAGTTTTAAAGCAAATTAATGAAATGTTTTAGCATGATTCACGCATCATGAATGCCATGAGATGTATTAGGTTGTTTGCATTAGAATTCACGAATATGTCGCATTGCATACTTTGTTGTTGATGTGGATGAATGTTGAATGATCCATTAGCCCTTGTATGTCATGATAGCCTATGTGAGTCCAGGTGTGCCTGCTACGGCTCTACGCCCCTGGCACTATGACAGATTATGGAAGTCCAGGTGTGCCTGCTACGGCTCTACGCCCCCGGCATGTATAAGTAAGAAAGATAGGGGCTAAATGGTGACAAGTTCATCCTTGTTGTGAAATGTTTGTGTTATGGCGCATACATGAAAGCATGATTTAAATTGATGTTTTATTATTCTGCTCACTGGGCTCTAGTAGCTCACCCCACTCCCTTTATCCCCAGAGTTGCAGGTACAGGATAGATCAGGAAGTCGGCTAGAGTGAAGTTAAGTCATGTATGTTGTAATAGATAGTAGTGGACATGAATATGATGTAATGAATAATTATGACCATGTAATGTAATGTAATGAATGATTTGATGATGTATTGAGGATTATAGTAGTGCTTGACCTAGAGGTGTGTGAATCCCCATTATGTACAGAGTGTTTAATGAGTAATGATGTTAATGACCATGATTATCCAAGCTGATATGTATGATGATGATACCCCATTGGAGTATTTGATGAGGACTCCAGTGTGGGGTTTATGTATGATTTTGTGCATGCACAGGTTTTGCTTGGATAAGAGAAAAGAAAAATTTTTACAGATCATGTATATGTTGTTATGTATGGGATTCCACAGGTTTACAGGAGGTATGTAGGCTTGCTACGGGTCCCGGCGGCCTTAAGCCGATCTGGATCCTAGCGCCGGTAACGGGTCGGATTTCCGGGTCGTTACAGAGTGGTATCAGAGCCCTAGGTTCACATGGTCGGACCTAGAGTGTCGGGCTCATAGATGTTATAGAAGGTCAAGCACAATAGGAAAAGTCATGTCCACTAGGATAGGATGTAGAGTCCTGTCTTGCTATGATGATGTGATATGCCATGATAGAATGCATGTGCATAAATGCTATGATGTGATGCTATGTATGTGATGAGGGTTCATGTGTTTCCACATGAACCATATGATGCTAATGATTGCTTATGTTATGTGCTGTTTTTCAGAAGATAGAATGAGAGGAACTCGTCGATCTGCACGATTGACTGGAGTGCCACCTCAGGACGAGGGCGCTGATGCCCGTCCTTCAGCTTTGCCTAGGGCAATGTCCAGTAGGTCCAACAGAGACAGAGTAGCTAGAGACCCTAGAAGGTCTTTGGATCTGGGTAGAAGCAGATCAGTAAGGGGAATAGTGCAGGGAGGAATGTCTGAGGATATGGAAGTAGATCAGAGGAGGGATGGCAGTCTCGGTGTGAGCATGCCGGAAGAGGGCATGGGAGAATCAGAAGGAGGCATTCAGGCCTCGAGTTATGTCCAGCCACATCACTACCCACCCTATTCACACCATCCAGGGTATTCGATGGGAGGTACATCGGATAACCCCAGTTTTAGCCCTTATCCTCCACATATGCCATACCCACCTTACTATCCACCATACTCTCAGTACCCCATGTACCCACCTGCACCTCCCTATACCAGTACAGCAAACCCTACCCCAGGGGATGTTGCACCTCCACCACCACCAGTACCTACTGTCCCGGAAACACAAGTACCCAAACCTACCTCATCTGGAGGGAGCAAGGTCAAGATGACCGATTACATGAAGTTGGGTGCTCCTCAGTACCGAGCAGGCGATGACCCATTTGAGTATCTGAGCAGGGTCAAGACTATTACAGATGAGATAGGGGCTGATGACAGTAGAGCCATTCAGATGGCTGGGTTCACACTGGAGTGCAAGAAGGCACGTGGTTGGTTCAAGAACTATGTGAACCCGAGAGCGGACAGTATGTCCTGGGAGGAGTTCGCAAATGAGTTTGCAGGATGGGCTTTCCCTGAGAGCTCTAGAGAGCAGAAGATAATAGAATTCGAACAGTTGAGGCAGACTGAACAGATGAGTGTGGAGGAGTACACAGACAGGTTCCTGGAGTTGTTGCCATATGCTGGGCAGAATTTGGACACAGATCAAAAGAAGTCAAGTAGATATATTATGAGGCTGCACTCCAGGTATTCCTCTTTGATACAGTCAGCAGAGAGGGAGAGTTTCCATGCCATAGTGGATATGGCTAGGAGAATGGAGGCTAGTGCTATCGTTGAGGGGAAGGTAAAACAGTCAGTGGCACAGTCTTCTGGTTCCAAGACCCCAGGTGGGGAAAGGTTAGACTCTTTTTCTCTGAGTGCAGCAGTTGCAGGCAGTAAGAAGTGGGACAGAGGTCACAGAAAATCTAAGAAGAATAAGTTCTGGAACAAGATCAAGTCAGGTCTGGGTTTAGGCAGTGGCTCAAGCTCTGGCGCAGAGGTTACAGCATGTATGAGATGTGGGAGACCACACAAGGGAGTATGTCTGGCAGGGACAAACACATGTTTCAGATGCGGACAGGCGGGTCATTTGGCTCGAGATTGTCCTAGAGCAGCCTTTGCCGCACCGTCTCAGCAGACAGCCTCCGGCAGTGTGGTGCAGCCAGTAGCTCCAGCCGCAACACAGGCCAGTGGCAGAGGCAGAGGGAGAGGGTCAGCCTCTTCATCAGCAGGATACAGAGGTGAAGGTCCATCAGCTCCGGCACGGATCTTCACTATGACTCAGCAGGAGGCCAACACATCCAACACTGTGGTGGCAGGTAATCTCATCATTGGTTGTTCTGATGTGTATGCCTTAATGGACCCGGGTGCATCTCATTCTTTTGTTGCTCCGAGAGTCGTGGAGAGGGTAGGATTGATGGTCTCTGGGTTAGAGTGTCCCCTATGGGTCAGTGGACCCAAGTGTGACCCGTCAGTGGCAGAGGCAGTCTGCCAATGCAGTCCAGTTTTCATAGAGGGAAGATGCCTTTCCGCCGACCTTGTGGTTCTAGATTTGACAGATTTTGACGTCATTCTAGGGATGGATTGGTTATCGACCCATGGTGCTACCTTGGACTGTAGAGACAAGGTAGTCAGATTCAGAGATCAGGATGGGTCAGAGGTCGTCTTCAGAGGAGACAAGAGGGGTACACCTAGAGGTCTGATCTCAACTCTTCAGGCTCGTAGGTTGCTTAGGAGGGGATGTCAGGGGTTTCTAGCTCATGTGAGGGAGTTAGATAGTCATGTCAGAGAGCCCGCCTCAGTGCCTGTGGTGAGTGAGTTCTTAGATGTTTTCCCAGACGAGCTACCAGGGTTACCACCTGCTAGGGAGATAGAGTTCGAGATTGAGTTAATGCCTGGTACCAGACCGATCTCTATCCCTCCCTACAGGATGGCACCAGCTGAATTGAAAGAACTGAAGGAACAGTTGCAAGAGCTGGTAGATAAGGGTTTCATCCGACCGAGTACTTCACCTTGGGGTGCTCCGGTTTTGTTTGTGAGGAAGAAAGATGGATCCCTCAGACTTTGTATCGACTACAGACAGTTGAACAAGGTCACTACCAAGAACAAGTACCCTTTGCCGAGGATCGACGATCTATTCGACCAGTTAGCAGGAGCAGGTTGTTTCTCCAAAATAGATCTGAGATCAGGGTACCATCAGTTGAGGATAAGGAATGAAGATGTACCGAAGACAGCTTTCAGGACCAGGTATGGGCACTATGAGTTCCTTGTGATGCCGTTTGGGTTGACCAACGCCCCTGCAGCATTCATGGACCTCATGAACAGAGTATTCAGTCAGTATCTGGATCACTTCATTATTGTCTTCATAGATGATATCTTAGTGTATTCCAAAAATGCAGAGGAGCATGCCCATCACCTGAGGACAGTTTTGCAGACCTTGAGAGAGCATGGCTTGTATGCCAAGTTCTCCAAGTGTGAGTTTTGGCTTAGGAGCATTTCATTCTTGGGGCACATTGTGTCAGAACAGGGTATTGAAGTAGACCCCAAGAAGGTAGAGGCTGTAGCTAACTGGCCTAGACCCACCACAGTGACCGAGATCAAGAGTTTTCTGGGTTTAGCAGGTTACTACAGGAGGTTCGTTCAGGACTTCTCAAAGATTGCTGCTCCTATGACCAAATTGACAAAGAAGAATCAGAAGTTCATATGGACCGATCAGTGTGAGGAAAGCTTTGAGGAGCTTAAGAGGAGGTTGACTTCAGCACCGGTGTTAGCTCTGCCAAAAAGTGATGATGACTTCTCAGTATATTGTGATGCGTCCCGTGTGGGACTGGGTTGTGTGCTAATGCAGAATGAGAGGGTGATCGCTTATGCTTCTAGGCAGCTGAAGAAGCATGAGCTGAATTACCCCACACATGACCTAGAGATGGCAGCAGTGATCTTTGCACTCAAGATGTGGAGGCATTACCTTTATGGGGTAAAGTGTGAGATCTTCACAGATCATAAGAGCCTGCAGTACATCCTGAGTCAGAGAGAACTGAACTTGAGGCAGAGGAGATGGGTAGAGCTGTTGAGTGACTATGATTGCAAGATTCAGTACCATCCGGGTAAGGCAAATGTTGTGGCAGACGCCCTAAGCCGGAAATCACTCGGCAGTCTATCCCACATTTCAGCAGAGAGGAGGCCGGTGGTGAAGGAGTTCCACAGACTTATGAGTGAGGGATTACAGTTGGAGTTGTCTGGCATAGGTGCCTTAGTGGCTCAGATGAGAGTGACACCCGTGTTTCTGGAGCAGGTGGCTCAGAAACAGCATGAGGACCCAGAGTTAGTGAAGATTGCCAGGACTGTTCAGTCGGGCAGAGATAATGAGTTCAGATTTGACAGTAAGGGGATCCTCCGCTACGGGAACAGATTATGTGTGCCAGATGACATTGGTCTGAAGGGAGATATTATGGGGGAAGCCCATAATACCAGGTATAGTGTTCACCCTGGAGCCACCAAGATGTATCAGGATCTGAAGAGAGTGTATTGGTGGCCAGCTATGAAGAAGGACATGGCACTGTTCGTGTCAGCCTGCGATGTGTGTCAGAGGGTGAAACTAGAGCATCAGAAGCCGGCTGGAATGTTGAATCCACTACCGATTCCAGAGTGGAAATGGGAAAATATAGCTATGGACTTCGTAGTGGGGTTACCGGCGACGTCCAACAGATTAGACTCCATATGGGTGATTGTGGACAGACTCACCAAATCTGCTCACTTCATCCCTGTCAGGAGTGGTTACTCTGTGGACAAGTTGGCGCAGGTGTACGTAGATGAGATTGTCAGACTGCATGGGGTCCCGGTATCTATAGTGTCAGATAGAGGGCCCCAGTTCACCTCCAGGTTTTGGCGGAGTCTGCAGAACGCTATGGGTATCAGATTAGACTTCAGTACTGCCTTCCACCCACAGACAGACGGACAGTCAGAGAGGACCATCCAGACAATAGAGGATATGCTCAGAATGTGTGTGCTAGATTTTGGCGGTTCTTGGAGGCAGCATCTACCTTTGGTGGAGTTTGCCTACAATAACAGCTATCATGCTAGCATAGGGATGGCTCCATATGAAGCTTTGTATGGGAGGAAGTGCAAATCACCTATCTGCTGGGAGGAAGTAGGAGAGAGGACTCTTGCGGGTCCGGAGTTAGTAGAGCTTACCAGCAGGGTGGTACCCATAATCAGAGAGAGGATCAAGACTGCTGCTAGTCGGCAGAAGAGTTATGCAGATATCCGCAGAAGACAGCTAGAGTTTCAGGAGGGGGATTTGGTTTTGCTCAAGGTGTCTCCTATGAAAGGAGTGGTTCGGTTCGGGAAGAAGGGTAAGTTAGCTCCACGGTACATCGGTCCTTTCGAGGTGCTTCAGAGGGTCGGTAATGTGTCGTACAAGCTAGACTTGCCTGCTTCGATGGAGAGAATCCATCCGGTTTTCCATGTTTCTCTGTTACGGAAGTACGTGTCAGATCCGAGCAAGGTTCTTAGTGAGCCTGATGTAGAGATCCAAGAGGATCTCACTTATGTAGAACAGCCAGTGAGGATCCTAGACACTCAGATCAGAAAGCTGAGGAACAAGGAAATCCCGATGGTGAAAGTCCTTTGGAACCACCACAATATTGAAGAATGCACCTGGGAGACACGGGAGTCCATGCTCCAGCAATACCCCCATCTGTTTTGATGTGAGTGTTAGTTGTTCTATGTGTTGCATGTATGATATATTGTATGCTATGTTGTATGTTATGATTGATGCCATACTTTGTATGCTAGTTGAGGAACATTCGGGGACGAATGTTCTTAAGGGGGGGAGAATGTAATACCCGGCTAGACTCCGGTATCGGAATCCCTACCGTCCGGTGGGACCTCGGATGTCGGAAACCTCTAGAAGGGTAAAACTATAATTTTATGAAATGTTTTCATGTATTTCATGTTTTTAAGTAAGAAATTAAATGAGTTTTGCATGAAAAATCCTTGAAGGAAAACCCAGGTTCGGCGGCCGAACTCCAAAGATCGGCCGCCGAACATGCATGCTTTCGGAGGGACTTTAGGCGCCCGAAAATTTTGAGTGAGGAAAATGCAGGTTCGGCCGCCGAACTCCAAGTTCGGCCGCCGAACTCCAAGTTCGGCCGCCGAACTCCAAGTTCGGCCGCCGAACCTTGCATGCATGCGGAGGCACTTTCGGCCCCCGAACGTGGCCTGGCCAGCCACCTATAAAAGGGGCACTTAGCCGAAATGGGAGAGTTTTCTCCCATTTTCAGCCGCAGCGAGCTTCCGACCTCCCTCTCCCAAATCTTGTGTTTTTCCTTCAATCCCCACCATTTTCTTTGAGTTTTAAGGTTCCACAAAAGTTTTTGAGTGTTTTTAAGCAAGTTTGGAGCTTGGAAGTCTTGGAGCTAAATCCCTCCATTTTCCGAGCTAGGGTCGTTCTTCCTCTCGATCTTTAAGAGGTAAGCTTCGATCTACGCTTCTTTTATGTTTTATAAAAGTTTTATGCAAGTTGATGGGGTAGAATGCATGTTTAGGCTTGTTGTTAGGTTTATGGGTTTATGTTGTGATTTGAACAATGTATGTTGGAAATGTGTTGTTTGAAGTGTTGTAGTTGGGGTATATTATAGTTTGAGACCCCTAGGTGTGAAGTATGATGTGTATGCATGTGTAGAAACAAGTTTATGCATGTTTTGAGGCGTTTTGGAGGCTGTGGACACAAGGAACCCAAGTTTCTGCCCTTCAGGCAGAAACTCAGGTTCGGCCGCCGAAGTGACTTTTGGCCGCCGAACCCCCTTGTGGAGGCAGTTTCGGTTGCCGAAGCCTGCCCCCGAAACTCAAGTTTCGTCTCTGTCTGGGAGGTTCGGCCGCCGAAAGTGCCGCCGAACCTGCATGACTTTCGGCTGCAGAGGGACTTTCGGCCGCCGAACCTGCCGCCGAAAGTGCCCTGTTCAGCCATTTCTTGCATGTTTTCATGTGATGTTTTCAGGCCGAAGTGACTTTTGGCCGCCGAACCCCCTTGTGGAGGTAGTTTCGGCTGCCGAAGCCTGCCCCCGAAACTCAAGTTTCGTCTCTGTCTGGGAGGTTCGGCCGCCGAAAGTGCCGCCGAACCTGCATGACTTTCGGCTGCAGAGGGACTTTCGGCCGCCGAACCTGCCGCCGAAAGTGCCCTGTTCAGCCATTTCTTGCATGTTTTCATGTGATGTTTTCAGGATGTTTTAGGGGGTTTTTGGGGAGTATTTTAGAGTCATATTCATGTATGTTTGGTCCCTCATTTGAGTCCACCTGTGTAGGTTCGGACCCGAGGAACCGAGAACCCCAGCAGTGAGCCAGCTGCTTCAGAGTCTCTTCAGAGCTAGCCAGAGGTGAGTGGAATAAACTTTAAGTTTTAAAGCAAATTAATGAAATGTTTTAGCATGATTCACGCATCATGAATGCCATGAGATGTATTAGGTTGTTTGCATTAGAATTCACGAATATGTCGCATTGCATACTTTGTTGTTGATGTGGATGAATGTTGAATGATCCATTAGCCCTTGTATGTCATGATAGCCTATGTGAGTCCAGGTGTGCCTGCTACGGCTCTACGCCCCTGGCACTATGACAGATTATGGAAGTCCAGGTGTGCCTGCTACGGCTCTACGCCCCCGGCATGTATAAGTAAGAAAGATAGGGGCTAAATGGTGACAAGTTCATCCTTGTTGTGAAATGTTTGTGTTATGGCGCATACATGAAAGCATGATTTAAATTGATGTTTTATTATTCTGCTCACTGGGCTCTAGTAGCTCACCCCACTCCCTTTATCCCCAGAGTTGCAGGTACATGATAGATCAGGAAGTCGGCTAGAGTGAAGTTAAGTCATGTATGTTGTAATAGATAGTAGTGGACATGAATATGATGTAATGAATAATTATGACCATGTAATGTAATGTAATGAATGATTTGATGATGTATTGAGGATTATAGTAGTGCTTGACCTAGAGGTGTGTGAATCCCCATTATGTACAGAGTGTTTAATGAGTAATGATGTTAATGACCATGATTATCCAAGCTGATATGTATGATGATGATACCCCATTGGAGTATTTGATGAGGACTCCAGTGTGGGGTTTATGTATGATTTTGTGCATGCACAGGTTTTGCTTGGATAAGAGAAAAGAAAAATTTTTACAGATCATGTATATGTTGTTATGTATGGGATTCCACAGGTTTACAGGAGGTATGTAGGCTTGCTACGGGTCCCGGCGGCCTTAAGCCTATCTGGATCCTAGCGCCGGTAACGGGTCGGATTTCCGGGTCGTTACAGTTGTAGATAGGGTTTAAGATAGTTTGAAGTCCCTAGGAGCTTGTATGCTTGTGTATGTGTGTTGTAGAATAGGTTTATGCATGTTTGGTTTGGATTGGGAGGTGTATATGCATAGAGGAGCCAAGTTTCTGCCCTTTGGCAGAAACCAGGTTCGGCAGCCGAAGGACTTTCGGCCGCCGAACATGGCTGGGGAGGCAAGCCTTTCGGCTGCCGAAGCCTGCCCCCGAAAGGAGACTTTCGTCTCTGTCTGGGAGTTTCGGCCGTCGAAGGTGCCGCCGAACCTGCCCTGTTCAGCCTTCCTTTGCATGTTTTTGCATGGTTGTTTCATGATGTTCTAGGGGGTTTTTGGGGGATGTTTTTAGAGTTATGTTCTAGTTGTTTGGTCCCTCATTTGAGTCCACCTGTGTAGGTTCGGAATCGAGGAACCGAGGACCCCAGCAGTGAGTCAGCTGCTTCAGTCATTGTCAGAGCTAGCCAAGAGGTGAGTAGAATAAACCTTTACGATTTAAAGCAAATAAATTATAAAGTTTTTAGCATGTTCATGCATCATGAATGCCATGCGATGAATTATGTTGTTTGCATTAGAATTCACGAATATATTCAATTGCATTTATGATGTTGATGTGGATTGGTTATTGGATGATCCTTTAGTCCTCATATGATATGATGATGTTACGACATGATATGGTATGGAAGTCCAGGTTGTACCCATTCTACGTCCCTGGCACTATGTAAGAGAAAGTCCAGGTTGTACCCATTCTACGTCCCTGGCACATTGGAATGTTATGATATGTTATGTTAAGAGAAAGACCGGTTGTACCCATTCTACGTCCCGACACTTTGGAATGTAGAGGACTATTGGTGACAATACCATCCGAGATGTAATTTGTTGTGATGTGTTGCATTACATGATGACATGAGAATTTAAATGTTGTTTTTTCATTATTCTGCTCACTGGGCTCTTGTAGCTCACCCCTCTCCCTTAACCCCCAGGATTGCAGGTACGGACTAGACAGAGAAGTCAAGAAGAGTAAAGTCATATGTTTGTAATAGATAGAAAGTAGACATGATAAATTATAAGATGATGTAAAGTTTGAATAGTCATGTTATGTATAATGATATTGAGGATTAGAAGTTGTGCTTGACCCTATGGATGTTGTTATCCCTTTTAATACATGATCTTAGATGTTTTATGATGTAGATGTAAACCAACTCAACATATGTTGTATTTTGCCCATTGGGGCATTGATGAGATCCCACAGAGGGGTCGATGTTTATGATTATGTCTATGTTCAGTGCATGCACAGGTTGAGTTTGGTGTTTGAATGAAAGAAAAGTTTTAATTTTTATGTATGTTGTTGATCATGTATGGGATTAAACAGGTTTACAGGTTACATGTCAGGCTTGCTACGGGTCCCGGCGGCCTTAAGCCGATCTGGATCCTAGCGCCGGTAGCGGTCCGATTTTCGGGTCGTTACAGAGTAGGTACAGAAGACCCTAGTGAGGTAGGTGACAGGTCTTGGAACATAACCGCTGGCACTATAAAATCGGCTGAGGAGACGAAGCCCTTAGTGAGGTAGGTGACCAGTCTCGGAACATGACCGCCAACACCACAAAACCTACTAAGGAGAAGAAGACCCTAGTGAGGTATGTGACCGATCTTGGAACATGACCGTCGGCACCATAAAATCAGCTGGAGAGACGAAGCTCTCAGTGAGGTAGGTAACCGGTCTCAAAACATGACCGCCGGCACCATAAAATCGACTGGGGAGATGAAGCCCTTAGTGAGGTAGGTGACCGATCTCAGAACATGACCGCTAGCACCACAAAACCGATTGAGGAGAAGAAGACTCCAGCAAAGTAAGTGGCTGATCTCGAAACATGACTGTTGGCACCACAAAACCTACTAAGGAGTAGTAGACCCCAGTGAGGTAGGTGACCGCTCTCAGAACATGACCGTTGGCACCACAAAACCTGCTGGGGAGACGAACCCCTTAGTGAGGTAGGTGACCGCTCTCAGAACATAACTGCTGGCACCACAAAACTGACTAAGGAGAAGAATACCTCAGTGAAGTAGGTGACCGGTCCCAGAACATGACCACCAACACCACAAAACTGGCAGGGGAACAAAGACCAATAATGAAGGCCCAACGTCAACAAAGGCTATAAGCCCAAGGAAGAAAAACTAGGAAATACGCAGCCGACCTAAGAAAGGACCTCAGCATAAATAAGGCTCAACAAACAGATAAAAACCTGACTCTGACCTCACAAAAAGAGCTCGGATCGCACAAAAATAACAAACAAGAACCTAGCTCCAACCTCATATGAAGGTTTGAACCACAGGAACACAAGTTAAAAACTTGAATCCGACCTCACCAAAGGGCACAGATTGCAGTAATACTAGCAGAAAGCTTAGCTCCAACCTAGTTAGAGGGCTCGGACCACTGAAAAATGAGATTCTGATCTCATGAAAAGGCTCATCGTGAAAATTTTTTTAATTAAATTAACCTGAGGCATCCTAATGCTCACTTCACGAAATGGTTTTGCTTATGGAAAAGCTAATTCAAGGCTCACATAGCCAAAACACTAGGCCAACCTCAAAAATGAGTCTGGTGCCCTTAAAGCTCCTAAGAAAACAAAGTTAAGACCCCTACGCAAATGATATTTTCATCCCGGCACTCCTCAACTATATGCTACTCCATCAAGTTCTGAAAAGACTGGTTCTTCGCGTTGATCTCAAGGAACACCTCGAAGGCTTGCCACAGAAAAAGAAAAAAAAGTTAAGAAAGTCAAAAAACTCAAAATTACTTTTGAGAAGAGCAGATGGCTTACCATGAGGAACATTTTCCTCAAACTGTCTCTAAGATTGTCCAAGGAATGAGTGTTGAACGCTGCCTGTTGCTTGGTGGAGCAGGCAAGGTGGCTGATGAGAGCTAGGAAACATGAATCTGAAGCATCCAAAATCCCCCCAAATATTTTATTATAAAGCATCTTGGCTGCTAAGACTGGCATAGATTCAGGAGTCGCTTTGACAGCGTTCAAGAGCTCGTTGTCAGGAGCTGAGGATAACTGCTCCACAACTTTCTTCCCTTTGTTAGCGGAGGGGGAGGGGCTATTTTTGTAGACCCCGTAGCACGAGCTCGCTTAGTAGCCCTGCCTTCAATAGCATACTCTGAGGTTCGGGCTCGCTTGCTAGCTGCCCCTCCAATCACAATGGCCCCCATAGCTTGGAGAAGTGGGACATCCAAAGGGGCAACTCTAGTGCCCTCTTTCGAGCCACTTTCGGCAGACTAGCTGATGGCAATAGGTTCCTTAGAGGCCAACTTAGAAGCTGCCAAAGATTTGGCTGGAGCCGGCGCCTTAGCAGGGATGAAGGCCCTCAAAGCTGCAGACCGAGAACCCCCTATGGCAGGTACCAACACCAAAGTTAGGGCAGGGGCAGTAGTTCAGTTTGATGCAGCAAGGGCCACGACATGAAGACCTCTCGGGTCACATCTGCCACCGTTTTGCAAGCCTTAAAGGCATCCAGCGTGGCCTTCATGCTTTCCCGGGATAGGGAGAAGTTCTTCGGGAGCTTAATGTTGTCCATGAAAACGATAGAAGATGAAAAAGAGATGTCAATTCAGATTAGAACTCAGAATAACAAAAGAAAGCATAACAAGGAAGAAAAGCAAAAAAAAAATAATAGTTAGCAATACAGCTTCCCAGCAGTCTTGGAGATTGGACATGAACATTCACTTCTCGATATCATACTTTTTCCGTATAGAGATAAGTTGAAGAAGGCAGACTTGGTCCAACAGAGTCAGCCTAGGAAAGTCGTTGCAGCCCTGCGGGACTTCCCCCTAGGAGAGATCAATATCCTAGTTGATCCCTGAGCTCTCTTTCAGCTCGACTACCACAAAGGTATCGGCCTATCCTTTTATCGAGTCTTTGTACCTGGTGAAAATAGAAAACCCTCTCTGGAGACCAAAATAATAAAACTCATGGTTAGATCTAACGAGACGAAAGAAGGTGGAAAACAATGCGACAAAGGAGGCAAAATCCCAACATAAATAGACAAACTCGAAATAGCACATAAAGAGGATGGAGTTGGGGGACAACATATGGGGGGTCACTCCGAAGTGATGGAAGACTTCAATGAAGAAAGGGGTGAAAGAGAATGTCAGCCCGAAATCGCACTGCTTAACAAAGAAAATGAAGCTACGTCTTTGCTGGGCATCTATTAAGTCCACCGAAGTTGGATTGGGAAAAATAATCTTCTCATTAGGAAGGGGCTGGGCATTTATTAAGTCTGCCAAAGGTGGATTGGGAAAAACAATCTTCTCGTTAGGAAGGGGAGTCCTAATCTTATAAATAGTGGTGTCAGCGTATTCACTAGAGAAAAAAATTAAAGAGGGAAGAAGGGATAACAAAGGACACCAAACTGACGACATTAGAGATTCTAACGGAAGTCATGAGAAAAGTGAGACGTACCTCGAAGCGAGAAAGCAGAGATTACAAAGGAGAAGGAGAGCAAGTTAGCATAAGAAGCGCAAGAAGAAGAATTAAGAGCAAAATAAAAAATATGAATTTAAAATGGGTGAAAGCGGAGAAAAGATATTCTGACAAAAACACTTCTAAAGCCGCGCAGTAATAATTGAGATTTCAGAATTTATTTCCTCATTAATCATGGAATAATTAATGAGCGGATAAAGAAGCACTTGATAACAGTTAGGTCTCGGATACTTAGGCCACAACTGATCCCACGAGGGAAGACCAGACTACAGCCCTGTGAAATCCCAACACACCGGTCCACCCATGTAAGTGCGGTTCAAATCCCGCTCCAGGAGGACAGATAGAGCAAGGTTTGAATCCAATTGAGAGGAATCCAACTCAATTGACTTGATGGGTCCATAGGGCAACAGACTCCTATACAGCCGTGCGTAACAGCGACATGTTGTACTATAATAAAGTGATGATTACACATCACTAGAGAATAAAAGAAAAAAAAATAAAGAAAGAGAGGCATGAGCTATTCGAACTAAATTTACACACACATACCCTAATTCAACATTCTATTGGATCTCATAATATCATATAATAATTTTATTATTTCTATAGAAAGACTCCATTTCTTCACCAAGAAGCAACCAAGACATGAAATGCGATTAACCAAAGAATCAATCACCACAAAAAGCAAAAAAGGGAGTAAATAATTTTAGAGACCTGGAACTTGATGAAAAAGCCAACCAGTAGCTAGCTAGTGAAATAGCTGCAGCAAATGAGAAAGCCAAAAAAGAAAAAAAAGTTGAAGTTCTGAAGACACCTATGGATTTTGATTTCAGTACACCGTGGAATTGAAATTTTTTTACACAAATTCAATATATGTATCGATATTTAATTAATAAAATATACTTAAATATAAAATTTATTATAATTATAATTTATTTATTAATCAAATGTATATATATTCAAAATGCATGTAATAATTTTTTTTGTCTGGAATTATATGAGGGATGAATAAGGAAATTGGTCTCAAAGCACATGGGCTTATGGCGTAGGATTTCAATTTTGGAATATTATTTTTTTTTGAAATTATCCGTTATTGGAATAAAAATTAATAGTGTGTTGTTGTATTCGCATTTTCTTTTTGTTTTTTCTTTCTTAAATTGCACTTGGATTTTAGTGGGTTTGTTGGTTTTGTTGCTTCTTCTAACTTTTATTGGTTAGTAAAGCAGAAAAGTTTTTGTACACAATGTATAAAAAAAACTCAATTAATTGGAAAGGAATATATTATAATTTCCGTAAGTATATAAGATTCATTATGATTTTAAATGATATATTTTCTAATTTTTATTTATTTATTTTAATTATTTTAAAATTATTATTATTATTATTTTTTTATATTATAATAAAACTTGATTAAAGAGTCTATTCTCAATTCACGAAGCATGAGTGATACGAGTAGGTGAGCATGATGAGTCATTTTCTTAAATTAGAGCATTATTATTTATTCCGACTCATGGTTGTTGGAATTTGTCATTTTGGGTAAGTTGCATACTTGAGTGAATTTCTCTTTTTTTTTTTTTCAATTTTTATCTTTGTTCCCACTCAACTTCTTAAGAGGACATTTTTCTTTCTTAATGCAGAATAGGCACGCATGCGGATTATTCACACAATAATAAATCTATGATATCGATGGGTTTACAGTAGGGGTGATCATTCGGTTAATTTAGTTCAAAATCGAATTGAATCGAAGAAATGAAAATCGAAATTTTAGTATTTATGAAAATCGAACCGAATCGATTTTAGTCAGAAACCGAATCGAATCGAACCGGTCTGATTCGGTTCGATTCGGTTTGATCGGTTTTGATTTTTAATAATTTTTTTATTTTTTACACTTTATTTTTAGTATTTTAAAATTTAATTAAAATATTTTAATTTAATATGGTTTAATTTCTCTATATTATTCAAAAAATATATTATTATCACTAATCAGTTCGGTTCGATTTTTTCGATTTTTTTCTGATCAAAACCGAACCGAATCGAAATAATCGAAATTTCTGAAATTAAAAGCTGAACCGAACCGAAATGTATAAAAAACTGAACCAAAATTTTAAATCGATTCGATTCGATCGATTTTTTTGATTTGAACCGAATACTGCTCAACCCTAGTTTACAGTTTACGAGTGAATTTAATCTCAACACATCAATTCTTCTCTTTTATTTTTTTTATTCTCTAGTGATATATAATCACTCTCTCTTGGCGTATCTTTATTTATCAAACCGCCGGCCATTTAATTTTTTCGATATACATGTTAATAATATTACAAAATAACTGAGTATATTCTCTTATCTGTCATGTTATCTGGCTCGACTATCCTCGGTCCGGCCTACTTTGAGCGTGCAATATTACATGGTGCATATGCGAACGACCCAATAAATTTTAAGGATGTGCGCTTCTCCAAAATTCAGCTTCACTCCATATTGTAAAAAACTCCACTGTCATCATATTCCTAATTAATTATATGGAATATATAATTTTAAAGCATATTCGGATTAATTCAATTATCAGATAAAATAATTTCTTAAAAACCAGTTTTCAATTATTGGTTTGATGAATTTTGATTTGATCACCGAATTTTTCTTAATTTCGGTTAAGTAAATGCTCACCCTGGACCGGGTCTGCTGTTTGAAACAGAAAGGTGGTTTATGATTCACCGAGACAGACTTCACGTCATAGTCCTGTCATTGTTTCTCTGAGCTCAAATGGCTCGAGTTATAATAGACGGAAAAGCTTTCCTGTTGATAAATTGTGTATTGATATGTTTGAATTTGAAAATAATTGTGAAAAGTTTGGATTGACGCTCAAAGCTTCTGTTAAATCACGAGAGAAAGGCGAGACGAGGAAGACGACAGCCGAACGACTGACACTCGGTTTCTATGTATTTGGTAGGATATCTCTGTTTTGTGGTCCCCTCAATTGTAGTCTCAATTAACAGAAGTTTGGCTTTATTAGGGTTTGGATTGTTTCGTGCTGAAATTCAGAGTTGAGGGGTGTCCAAAATAACAACCTCTGTTGCAACCATTACCTTCACTTGAGGAAGAATGATTTGAATATTCTCTGTTGATTAAACTTTCGTATGTTCTATCATGAACTTGAGATTTATTATTATTCTTGTTCTGGGAATATTTTAAGATTTGAGTCATTGAGTCTGTGTTGCATTCATAAGGTAGGAGGCTGGCGTTCTGTCAGTAAGCATGTTTGTTTTGGACTAGCATTTTAGAATGAATATTGATTTAATGGCGTGTATCAATTGCATGTTCTGATTTCAGTCATACTCCTAGTCTACATGGTTCACGCATCCCTTAATTTTTTTTCTCAATTTAGTACATGTCTGTGTTTAATAAACTTGCCATTACCATAATAAAAGTTCGTGAATACTTTTAATTTTCTCTTTCAGAATGTGAATGCTTTAATTTTCAGTTGTTGCTTGATGCTACACTTGATGAATACACTACAGGCCAATAATAATTATTATTATTATTATTTTTCTTTGTATTGCATTAGTTACTGTTTGAGTTATGTAGGACCTTTCAGTTACCCTGATATTGTTTTTGATGAGGAGTGGAGTACTGGCACTTATTTTGTCTGAAAATCAGTGTAGGGCGCATCTCTATTTTTTATTGCTTACTTTATCAGGAAGTAAAGTTATCATTTATGTACTGCTTTTTACATCATACAGATTTAAGTGCGTATGAAATATCAAATTACGTATATTTTTGCTGAGGAGTTAAATTCATCAGCGTATCTAAATTTAAGTTTTCTAGCAATATTTTTGAATGAAACTTGCCAATTTCTCCTCCATGTTCCCTTGCAATGTTCCTTTTACCCTGCACATTGGCCATGAGGAAGCAAATTATAGATTCAGTTGAAGGATAATTTTCCCTATTTTTTTAATTGAAGGGAGGGAAGGGAATGCCACCTCCTGCATTATAAGCAAGCACTTGATTAGTAGGCCTAATGGTGATAGACTTTTGAGTGGCAGTTCAGATTCATTCATGATCTTCTGTTTTAGAAGATGATGGAATCAAATGGTGGCTTCTGTGAAGAATTCACCATTATACATGTTGACTGTTGCATTGTTAAACTGTTAATTATTACTGCTATACTTGGCATCTGCTGGGATGTACCTCAAATTGTTTGATTTGATCATGTGTCATGTATGTGTCTCCTAGCTAAGGGATCATTTTCACAGAAGGTTTTCTTTCTACTACTGGGGGAAAGACCTACGGGGTCCTCCTTGATCTTAGTTTTGACAGCAGGCTTTTCTTCTTGGTCTTAGTTTTTAGCGCTGCCTTTATGCCTCCTTAATTATTGAGATCAAATCTGTTGATGTGTCTAAGCAACAGATTTATCCAGACCACGGTTTTTGCCTTTTAGGTTATTTGTATTTGGTTCCTATTTACTGTATTTGGTTTTAAAATTTGATGATAACAGAGAGGTCCACTGGCCAGATTTGATGAGATAAGGTATTCTGGATGTTTTAATCAATTTTTTTTAATTCTTTTACAAACAATTTCAAAATTACAATTCAGATGTAGAACTCAAGTTGCATTTTTTTTTTTCCATTTTGAGATTTAATATCACATTAAAAGAAACAGGAAAAAAATAATCATTCACCTTGCATTCGTTGCCTTTTAAAGGTTTATATTTTCTATTCCCTATTGACAGAACTCATATGAGCAGTCCCATTAATGCTATCTGAAAGCACTTGATGGATGCTGCTTCGATTACATCCTGGACACTTTGATAAATGAATGGGGAAACTGTTAAAGCAGGTAACTTTTGACTGCCTAGAGCTGAATGTGCTAGGTTGTAGGATTCTCTTTTATGCCATGGTCTTCTGTATTTGATTAGTGTGACCGCCAAATGGAGACACTAAAGGATGAAATGAAATGGTTCTTGATTGTATACTCAATACAGTACAATTTTTCTGGGACTAATTTCATATGCTCAATACAGTACAACTCTTGAGAAACTGTTTCGATCCAAAGATCCCCTTTTCATACTAGAACTTACTGTTGGCTAGAAAACTGATGATGCCATGACACATTTTCATGCTAATTTTCAATGTCTAGTTGGATTTTTTTTGTTTATTTTAATAAGGATACTTCAGAAATATTACATTGCATGCTTTCCTTTCTCTCAAGAGCGACTAAAATCATTTATAATTTGAAGGCAATGCAAAATCTGCCTTTATTTATCGGCAAAGGATGGTTAATATAATGAAGGTTAATGTCATTTATTTTATCTGATTTTCATAGCATGAAATGTTATTAGTTTTAATGGGATCGTTTCTACAACCCTATCAAGTTCACATCTGATCTCTCTTTGCCATGCATTCTGCAAGTATTTGTTTGCTGACTAACTGCATGATGAGATTTCATTAAAATCTTATCCTGTAGGCATTTTGCTGTAACATTATTCAGCATGAATGAAGGTTTTCTTGTTAGAAGAACTAATGATTATTATATGTGTAGGTTTTTGTTCTCCATCTACCATTGAAGGCTTTTATTTGCATCAATGAGTTGATTGACCCTTAGTAGCTCCTGTGAGCAGTTCTGGTGGTTCCAGAAGAACCCATTATTCAGATCTTTTGGCTGCTAGCTCGGTCAAATATTTCCTTAGGTTGGGACTTCGGTATCATTATACTCTTTAGCGCTCTCTGCCCAACTTATTCTCCTGTTGAAATTCCATTGATTGATTTTGATATATATTTGCAGGATTTAGGATCCTTGTAGGATTGCCTTTTCAAATGCTGGAATAAGGGATATTTACGTGATACCTTTGGCAAGAGGAACATATGGGAAATTGCTTCTGGTGGAGAAACATCAGTTCTACAGTCAACAGGCAGTTATAATTGCAATTGCTTCATTGGCGGGGTTGAGTGTAAGTTCTGATATTGTTAAACTTTTGTTTCTGCAGGGAAAAAAGCTTTAATTATATTTCTGAACCCTCCTTGCAGGAATGGTTAATTTAGTTCTGATTGGACCAATGAGTGAAATTACTTGTAAGCATTAATCAATGACCCAAACATGGTTGGCCTTTCTTGTTGACCTAAGCAGATCCTTGGTTTAGGTAGTAAATTTTATTTGGTGCTATGGCTGGAGTGCCTTGTGCTATTGTTCCATGCAACGCCAGGATTTACAAAAGAGCCCCATATGTGTATGTACTGAAAATATAGCATCATACAGGAAAGTAGCAGAACTTCCCTGAGTTGTGAATCGCACCAATGCTAGTGCCAAAAATATGAGTACTGATCTCTAATTTGACAAGAGAGTGATAGGAATATCTAATGCACTGCAACTGTCCTAGATTTATTGAGAAGTAGAATGCATGGATGAGCACAGTTTTTTTCTTTAATATTTTATACAAATTTAGAAACCTATTTATGAAAACTCAATGGATGTAAAAGTATCTTTACTCATAAGTAGGTGCTGAAAAGGTGAGATCTCCTCTTGAGTTATTCCTATTACACCGGGGGCAGTATGGCCTATCAAAATCAAGAATGGATGTACGTTTAGAAAATCATGCAGAAAGAAAAGCATGGTAAAACTAATTTAGATGCCAGTGATGAGAGTATTATATTCCAGAATCTGATTAACTGAAGTAATACGAGTTTCAGGAAGAGCAGGGAGAAAAGTAGAGTCCAATGACGGCAATAGATCATCAGAAAAGCATCAGGGAGTTTTATGTAATAGCAGTGTTAGCGTTAATGTAGTAGTAGAAATATTTTCTGCTGCATTGATGGAGATGATAGATATTGAAAACTGGACAGACCGTGAAAGAAGGTAAAAAAAGGTGAATTGTAGGGCCCTTGTTGATGTTTACACATGAATACTGCAGGGTTGATGTTTGTGCCGTCAATTGAGTGGTGGCCTTCGGATGTAAGTTTATATTTCTCCCCAGGCTTAGACCGAGTCCTAACCACAATCCAGCTCCAAAACCTGTTTTGGAGAGAAGGGCCTTTTCACAATCATTACTCTTCTTTTATTAGCAGGAACTAGTAATTGTATATGTTGGTAGGTTGTTTAGGAAATTTTAAATTTTTGTCGGAATTTAGCAAGCTTTGAGTTTTCGCTTCCATGTAAGTTTGTAGCTTCTACAGATGTATTTAGATCTTGAGTTGAATTAAGGTGTGTTGGGTGGGAAAGCTAGACTAATTGTCACCATATCACATGATTCCAAGTTTATCATTTTGTTTTCATTTTCATCCTAAATTCCTAATATGAGATCACAACAGAAGATGTTGATGGAGTTCCATAACTGAAGATCAATAGTTGAAGTCTCAGCATAAGAATTGTGAATTGGTAATTTCAGCAGTGGTGTTGCCTTTCTGATTTCAAGATGGCAAGCTTGTCCATTAAAAAAATTGGGGACTTGTATGGACAGCAATAATTTCTGACTATAAAGTAATTGCTGCTGGAATGACTTTATTGATGCAGCTGAAAGCAGGACATACAAATTGACTTGTAGCAAGATGATAGGATCAGGAGGGTGCTTAAGGGGAGTGCACTGCGCAAAGTGAGTAGCTACACTTTTGAGGTGATATAAATTGAGAATGAGGAATTGATTTCATTTAACATTTAACAAAAGATGTGATCTTATTGTAGCTGATTCTCCTAAATTGACTCCAACATTGAGAATAAATTGTTAGCAAGTTGAGGTTTGGCGGTAAGGTTCTTGAAAATATATACTTTCCATCATACTGATGATTTCAAATTCCATCATGGTCTGTGATGATAATTGGGCCTGGACACCCGACTCAGACAGGCCCGTGCTGAAAAGGCTAAGCCTCAACTCCATTAAGACCCAACAGTTAGGCATGCCTCATGTATAAGTCTAGAACTCGCTTTGATGAATTGGACCAGACTCGAGTCTACGCATGGGAGGTCTGATCCTGCTTATCCCTTTGGCCTCATGAGATAACAAATCCCGTAACACCCGAAATCGTGTCCATATAGTGTCAAAGAGAATTAAATGGCCGCTTGACGATAAGAAAAGATACAGTATGGCTGTAGGATACAATATGGCTATACGTACAGCCAGCGTGACTATAGTAGGAAGATGCGTGACGCGGAACGGCGATTACGCATCATTAAATGATAAAAAGAAAAAGGAATAAAAGAAGTAATAAGGAGGTACACCAAATTAAACTTGTCAAAATACGTTTTGAGTCCACTCTTTATTGGGAAAGATCTCGGGCCATCAGTCTGATGATAAATTTTCAGAGAATCAGTGCCTCAGGTTCTTGGTGATGGTTCTCTGTACTGCCATGTTTACATTCTCATTATCAAAATTCCTTTGGTGCCTCATATCGTCCCTTTGGTTCAGGAAAACCATGGGCTTCTTTATTTATAAAGTAATAGGCTTGAGGCAAGTAAATCTGGTTGCGTGTTGTAATTAAATGTCACAGGGATGTTACCGTATAACATTTTCATTTCCTCTTGAAACAGAAAAAGGTAGATGAGTATCATCCCACATGGTTGCTATCGCAGGATAAGCGAGTTTGACCCAAGATTAAATACAAGTGGATCATGCAGCAGAGGGGAGATGGACTTCGTTTTCAAAATGCTAAGCATGTGAGGCTGGTTGATTGCCCATACTCGGGGAAATCAATTAGCAGAGATCTGTCAGGAGTTCAATGCACCATGCTTCAATACAGTTCAGATAGTAATGAGGGAAGCTCTAATGAGAGGATTTATAGGTAAGTGACAAATATTATTTTTCCTTAAAAATTTTTTGTGGAAGTAGTATATGTAGGTGGATATCATTCTTTTCTTTGGATTGCTTGCTTGCTTTAGTAGAAGCAGGACACAAAAGTACCATTTCATGCTAGAAATTTTAGGTTGGTGAATTGATTCTCTCTGGTGCAGCCATAGACTGATCATAGGTGGACAATCTGCTGACCATTAACTAGAATCCAATCACTGCACCGACTCAGATTCTCTGGTTTCCAACTGGCTGCTCGTTAGAATTGAAAAAATGGTTCTTGTCTTTACTATTGAGTGCATTTCTTGGAATAAATGCCACATCGAAATTAATCAGCCTCACACTTCATGGGGTTCATAAATTGTGTTCGCATGTATAAATTTTGAAGCATACATATAATGATATAAAGACACAAGCTTGCAGGATTAATGGACCAAACCCACATTTAGTTAAAGTCTTTACAATTACATTTCTTGTTAAATAGTTATTTAAGGAAGTCTTTTTGGCATCTCATAAAGCAAAGTCTACTAATTATATTCGACTAATAATTAAGGATACAGCCTGGATGATGAAATAAACTTTTGGTATGCATAATTACTTTATAAATTTATTAGATAAATTTAGCAAAGTAATAATGCCGGATATATATGTAGCTAAAATATTAATGTGAATAATTATTTTAACCAACAGCACACATGATATCAAAACTGGAATTCCAAGGATCAAAACGAAATGATATTCTGAATCATATGTCTCTAATGAAATATAAAAATCAATCAACACTTATTGAATTTGAAATTTGAAATAAGAGTTAGAAGAATAGCTTAATCCTCTTATTTTAGTTTCTTGAACCGATAGATCCATGAATTAAGATTCTAAGTACAAGTGGTTTAATAGCAGCAAGAATTTTTTGAAATATTTGTAACATTTCATTTTTAATAAAAGGGTTACTTTATAAATCATTGAATTGTGAAATTGAATTGGTTAATTATCTTTATGCATAGAAAAGTGAATTAAAAAAAAAAAAAGATATTTCTAACAGTCTAATCTGAATTTAACACTGAGCAACCAATAGAGCCGCAAATAGCAAGAAAAACGTTTAGCTACTTAAAAAAAATAAATTTTAAACTAATGAAACGTGTACAGTTTGTTTACTGCATATGCATACATAAGATATATAATAATTAAGCATAAACATAAAAATAATGCAAACTTTTAGGAAAAGGAGTGTGTGGTACGTAATTCCATCAACTTTACATTAACAAGGCTGTCATGTCAAAATTAGAGCAACTTTTTCCCCATAAAAACCTTTAAAGTCTGCCGTCCAGCAAAAGAAAATAAATAAATAATTAAATAAATAAAAACCCAAGTATTGAAACTATGGTTAAAACTATTCTCTCTCTCAGATATGTATTGCTTTGATCCACATGGCCACGTATAATAGAGCAGAGATGCTTATTTTGAAGCTTAAAAGCATAAAATGAGCGACACTTTTGAGTAGATAATGCCATATTTTACTTTTAATATTGCTTTTTTATGAGGGAGAGAGAGTTGCTTTACTTTAAGCAAAAGAGAAAAGCAACCAGAACAATAGGGTACTCTCTTATCTTTAACAATATGCAATGTGTTTCCACACTAAAAATTAAAGGGCTTGATGGTGAAAGAAGAGAAAAGATATGCATAACCCTAACTTTCACTTTGATACACTTCTTTGGAGGAGTCCCTTTTTTTAATATATGTATACCATCCAGTATTCGATATGCAATTGACTCAATAAATTCAAATTCGCTCTAGACAGACTCATTAAGGGTAAAACATTCTCTTCTAAACTTTAGAAATACTTAATACCTAGAATTCAAAATTGAGAATTCTGATTAAGGACTCTATTAAGTGGAAATGGATTTGTGTCATCCCATCTATATAGATGTTCTTTTAATATATATATAGATATTCTTTTAGCAAGAAACAGTTAGGAATGGGTAGCTTTTGTTACAGTTATTCATAGAATATATATTCTTTATGGTGATTTAAAACAAAGTTAACCGTTATATAAGGGAGAAAAAGAGATGATCAAAGTATTGTTTAGGGTGTGTTCTAAGCAACTATATATATTCCTCTCTTTCATGTTCAAACACTCCTTTTGTGGCATTTTGCAGAGTTGCTTTGTTTGTTCTAATTATTTTGGTGCGCTTTGTATGTCTTTTAAGGCCAACAAAGATGTAACCTTTTTGACTGGTCACTGAGAAAAGAATAAACTGTTTTCTTGAGTTTCTCTTTTGGGTTATTTCTTCTTAATTAGCTTTGCTTTGGTCGGTCCTACGATCACATTGTCTTTCTACTAATTGTTTGGAAATGCTTCCTAAAGATCTAATTCTAGTTTTACATCACCATAATTTTACTTGTATGTTTAAATTTCTTTTTCTCAGGTACCTTCTTAGAAAAATAGGCTGGATTTAACTCATCCTCAAAATTTAGTTCAAAGGTCGAGTATCCCTGCACATATCCCTTATTCTAAGCTAATGTGGATTTAGCACACTCCTTGCATCCGATACTAAACACTTAAAACACTTATGGGAAAGAGTATCTAAAGCTTTATAAAAGTGTATATCTCATCTTAACAAAATGAATCGAGTTTAACTCACCCAAAAAATTAATTCATGAAGTAATGAGCATTCACTTTACTTTATTCTGAACCAATATAGGTTACCATACCTCTATAGATTTAGACATAGCTTTTGTTATATAATAATTCTTGTGAAGTATTGTTGCTTTTGTGGACTTGAACTACTTTGAGATTAACGCTTAATTGGTGTTGAATAATTACTTTACTTTTGAAGGGTAGACATGGAGACTGAAAGTGGTACCAGTAAACACTGATATTTGAAGGGTCTTTGTATGAAACAGGTAAAAGTCGAAGATGATTGAGGAATGAAAGGGAGATCTCTCGTTTTCTGTGTGTGGAGAAGAGAAACTGTACATGTTTTAATTTATTTTTTTGTTCATATCGAAATGCATAGATAATATGAGTAGTAATGTATAGCTCTCCTTTCTATGCAAAGCCACGCTAGGGAATATAAGACTAGTGACCTAAACATGGGCCACCAACAAAGCTAAACATACCCTCCACCACCTCCTTAACTCTCCGAAGAAGAAGATGGTTGATAAAGAAAGTTCCTTTAGTACTCTTCCTTATATGAGTTATTCAACGCTCGATTTTGATAAAAAAGTTTACAAAATAAAGAAAAAAAATAGTAAGTGATTTATCGAGAATGCTTTCCGGTGATGTTCAAATTAGATTTAAAGATATGAAAATTTTTATACTAAAATTTTAATGGTAGGAGATGTAGGGAGAAAACAATGGAGATGAGAAGAGGAAAAAGAAGCTGGAGAAGAAAAGAGGACAGAAGAGACCTCTTACCAAGGTCAGTTGGACCTAATCTAAAGAAGTCCTTTATATTTTACTTAATTTATTTTATGGAGGGATGTGAGAATAGATTTTGATATATTTTTTGGTGAATTTATTTTTTAATTAAAATAATATTGTAATTTTTATACATTATCAATGATGATAATGAATGTCATGTATTTATTTGAGGCATAGGCATGCACGTTGAACACAAATCCTTCTTGCATGTTTTTGAAAATAAAAACTTAATTTGCACTTTTGATGTATAAGTGAGATTTTATGATTTGGTCTCTATCAATACAATCTTGTGGAGGGGAGGATGAGAAAAAATTTGTAATTATTAGGTGGTCGGAGATGGGGGATGAGCATTTGCCCCATTGAAGTGGGGACTGAGGTGATGAATGTCCTGTTGTTGGAGCATTAGGGCCACACACTTGGTCATATATCATATGACCATCCCTTTGCTATTGTCATATCATACTACCTGACAACAACTAAAACAATAAAGAAAAAAAAATAATTGATAAAGATAACCATCTTAATCTTTATATTCGAATTATCCAGGCACAAAAAACTTAAAATTACTAGATATTCGAGCAATTCATTCGTTAAAATTATGGAATTTTGAGTAAGGTTAAGTTGGTTTCATGAAATTTAATTTATTCATATAGTTATTTTTTTATTTATTTGTGTGTTATTTTATACCTGTTTTATTATTAGATGTATTTATCTTACGTCATCATGTACCATTCACAATTTTTAAGGGAAGAAAAAGAGATGAAGGGGTCCAAATAAAAGCTTCAACTTTATGAAATAATGGAGTGAGAGAGAGAAGAGAAGAGAAGAATAGGGAATGTTTTGAGACTTCTTCATAATCCCCATGCAACATATACATTGAATTAAAAAAATAAATAAATAAAATAAGTAAATGGAAACGCTTTATTCGCTGTGTTTTGAGTTGGAAGAAGAAAATCGTACACAGTTCCCGATTCCCTGAGACATATAGTCCCCATTCTCTTTTCATTCTTTAGCTATTCTCTCGACTTTGGAGGCTGCAGCTTCAAAAAGATTTCTCACATTCACTCTCTAGCCACCATATCATCTCTACTCATTCATATCCCCTCAAACTTCAATTTCTCAATCACCTTAGTTTCACATTCACTCTCCACAATAATTTTTAAATTAATATAAATTAAAATATTATTTTAATATAAATTTTAATATATTATAATAAAAGAAAGAGGTACATTTAAAAAAGACACAAACATACTTAGTTCGGTTTAAATTGATTTTGATATTCTGGAAAGGAATAGGGTTTACAGCATAGAGTTTACAGCGTTAAGAAATATTACTATTCCCCTTTTATTCTTTCTTTTTTAGTCCTTTAGTGATTCATAACTGTTATTTTGCTACAGTGTCACATGTCCATATCACTCAGATTTATATGTATGGACGTACCAGCATACTTATTCTTGTCATGTGGCCATTTAATTTCCTTTCGGTGCGCATGCTGGTAGAGCAGCGGGGTAATTGGGCTCGCTCTCCTACCTTCCGTCACGTCACTTGAGCTAAATTTTTTTTTGATGGATCTTGGCTTTGGGGCAGTTCAGCTTGTTTTAAACACGGACTGAATAGCGCGCTGATGGATCGGGTTTAGGCCTGTTTTCTTCTTCAGAGTTTGGTATCAATTCAAATACCAAAAGGCCGATAATTATCAAATTTAAATGAATTTTTAAATTTATTTTTCATTCTACTATTTCATGGATGTGAAATAAAAAATTTCATAATCTCTTTCACTCAATTTCCAATATTATATTGAACGGCTACAATTGTTGAGTCAAAATCAAACCTTTGATATTGTGGTTTAACAGTGGTGTAATAGTGCCTCAGCGGGCGGATACCTATCGTTATATGGAGAGTTTTTTGTTTTTTTTCTTATAATTTCACTAGCCCTGGACAATAGTTTTTTATGATTCTGAGTGGGTCTGATATCAAAGTTAACTAAGTTACATAGTCCCACAATATCATCAATAAGAGAGAGAAAGAGAGAGGGCAAAAGCTGAGTTGCCTTTGACACTGGCGCAACTCGTCTACCTTGTCAGCACATGCATTCTACTTTCCACTACAAATTCGACTTTGGACCCCAAAATTTTACCTCACTTACAAGAAAGGCATTAGCTCACCTTCCATATATTTCACATCTCTCTCTCTAAGCTTCCAACATCACAATCCAAAATCCCACTTCAATATACTTGCCTAGCTATCTACACACATGCAGATCACTTTGTCTGAAAACCCTAAAATTAGGACCATCTCAAATCCTTCATAGATACTTGGACAGGTCTATCTTCAATTCAGTACAGTAGCCATGAAGCTAAAATCTCTAGAAAACCTTCCTTGAGCTCAAACCCTTTTCTTTTTTCGGCGTTTTCTTTCCTTATATACCATTTTTGCGTGAAATAAAAAGAAAATGAGAGCAGGAGGTTGCACGGTGCAGCAAGCTCTAACTGCGGAGGCAGCAACCGTGGTAAAACAAGCGGTGACTTTGGCTAGACGGCGAGGCCATGCCCAAGTGACCCCTCTCCATGTAGCCAACACCATGCTTTCTTCTTCAACTGGCCTATTGAGAACAGCTTGTCTTCAATCCCACTCTCATCCTCTCCAGTGCAAAGCCTTGGAGCTTTGCTTCAACGTAGCCCTTAATCGTCTCCCTGCTTCTACATCAAGTCCCATGTTCGGTTCTCACTCCCAACAGCACCCTTCAATCTCCAATGCTTTGGTTGCGGCCTTTAAGCGAGCTCAGGCTCACCAACGGCGTGGCTCTATTGAGAACCAGCAGCAACCTCTCCTAGCTGTGAAGATAGAGTTAGAGCAGCTTATAATTTCCATTTTAGATGATCCAAGTGTTAGCAGAGTGATGAGAGAAGCTGGTTTCTCTAGTACCCAAGTGAAAAGCAACGTTGAGCAAGCTGTTTCTCTAGAAATATATGCACAAAGTGCTCCTTCTGTAAGTAGCAAGTCCAAGGAAAGCCCCTTCAAATCAAGCAAACCAATAACATCTTTAGATACAGTTAGTAATGAAGATGTGAAGAGTGTTATAGAAAATTTAATGAATGAAAGAAAGAGAAGTATTGTGATTGTAGGAGAGAGTCTTGGTAGTATAGAGGATGTTGTTAAGGGAGTGATGAACAAAGTTATTAAAGGAGATGTTCCTGAGGCTTTGAGAGAAGTGAAATTTATACCATTTCCAATATCTTCATTAGCTAATCTCGCCATGGTAGAGGTAGCACAGAAGCTTGAAGATCTTAAAAGCCTGGTGAGAAGCTATATGAGCAAAGGAGTTGTTTTGAATTTGGGAGATCTCAAGTGGATTAGCGAGTATATGAGTAGTAGCTCAAGCAGTGAACAAGGGAGAAGTAGCTATTTGTGTCCAATGGAGCACATGATCATGGAGCTTGGGAAACTGGTCAATTGTGGGAAATTTTGGCTCATGGGGATTGCCAATTTTCAAACATACATGAAGTGCAAATCAGGCCATCCATCACTTGAGACTGTTTGGGGCCTTCATCCTCTTACAATTCCTGCAGGCAGCTTACGCTTAAGTCTCATCACCGACAGGTAAATTTTAGTTGGTAAAGTTGGCTATAATTGTAGACATTTCTTTCTTTCTTTCTTTCTTTCTTTCTATACATGGGATTTTAAATTCCTTCAAGATAAAGAAAAAGAAATTACTGTTTCGTATTTTTCTTTTTAGTTAAAGAAAAACGTTTTTCCTGAATTTGTTTAATAATTAAAGATATCTTAACCAACTGAAAGACCCAAGTTCGAGTTCCTATATCTCTAACCCCTACTAAAAAAAATATGAAAATGAAAAGCTCAATGCTTCCTTTTTTCTTGGTAACTTAATATTTAAGTTAAAACCTGTTTTCTTCCTATTCGTGAGAGAGAAAAGAAAAGTTATATAAAGGCAAAGCTTTGCTATAATATGTATAATGGATGAGCAAAATCAATTGCTTTTCTTTTGGCAAGGGAAAGGGAAGAGAGCTGTACATTTCTGATCTATAACTAAAGCATTTCCGTTTTGCTTTTCTTTTAGCTTTTTGAAATCTGCATCCTCAAGTTGCAACTTTAAGCAATTCAACTGTTGGATTTTTTTTTTCTTGTCTTAAAGTGAAATAAATTTTATTAATAATCAAACAAAAACTTAACATGAATATATTTCGCTAAACCCCAGCCAATAGACCTTCCCGACCTAGGAATAAGTGTCATGAAATAACAAGTAGCAGGCTAATATTATCTACTTTCATTTGAATTTTTTTCACATTGATTTGCAAATTAATCACTTGATTTACCTTTTAATTACAGTGATGTAGAAAGTCGATCCACTGGCTACAAAGCAGATCAGAATGGAAATGGGTCTAGCTGCTTGATTATACTTGAAGGTGATGAAGAGAAGCAACTCAATTGCTGTGCTGATTGTACATCCAGGTTTGAGACCGAGGCTCGAAGCTTCCAGACTAGTACTTGTAAAAGTGACTCCACAACTTCTAGCCTTCCTCCATGGCTTCAACAATACAAGAATAATCAGACCAAAGCAGTTAGCAATACTGATGATCAGGTAATTAATCAGTTAATTAGCAATGGTTATTTTTTACTGAATTCGAACTTCAGACTTGATATTTCTCTCCATTTTAATATGTAATTATTCGGACAATAACATATATTTTCTCAAATAATTTTCCAGGATTCTGTCTCAATCATAGATCTTCGCAGAAAATGGAACTCAATATGCAGTTCAATCCACCACCAACCTTATTCTTCTAGAAAAACCATAACATTTTCTTCCGCTTCTGGTTTCTCATATGATCAGCGGTACCCTAATTTGCACCAAACGCATCACAACGGGCCAACGATTGAACCCAAGCAATCATGGAGGGACTGCAATTTCTGGGTTTGTTCAGAAACTGTCAACAATAGTAGCAGCACGATTGAACCCAGCTTGAGAATTTACATTCCAGAGCATAGAGATCATCCCAAAACTCCATTTTCATCTAATCCAAATTCTACTCCTAACTCCACTTCTTCCAGTGATGTAATGGAAATGGAGTATCTGCACAAGTTCACTGAGCTTAATGCTGAGAACTTGAAAACCTTATGCAATGCATTGGAGAAAAAGGTGCCATGGCAGAAAGATATAGTCCCTGAAATCGCGAGCACGATCTTGCAATGCAGGTCAGGCATGGTGAGAAGAAAAGGGAACGTGAGATACTGTGAGGCCAAAGAAGAAACTTGGTTGTTTTTTCAAGGAGTTGATATTGAAGCTAAAGAGAAAATAGCCAAAGAACTGGCTAGACTCGTTTTTGGTTCGCAGAATAACTTCATTTCCATTGCATTAAGTAGCTTTTCATCCACAAGAGCAGACTCAACGGAAGACTTCCGAAACAAGAGATCAAGAGAAGAACAAAGTTGCAGCTATATCGAAAGATTTGCTGAGGCTTTGTCAAGCAACCCACATCGAGTTTTCTTAGTTGAAGATGTTGAGCAAGCAGATTATTGCTCGCAAATGGGTTTCAAAAGAGCAATTGAAAGAGGAAGAATAACAAATTCCTGTGGTGAAGAAGTTGGTCTTAGTGATGCCATTATCATTTTGAGCTGTGAAAGCTTTAGCTCAGGATCAAGAGCCTGCTCTCCTTCTAGCAAGCAAAAAACAGATAATTCCCAAGAGGAAGAAAAAGGTTCAAGCAGTGCTACAGTGGAGGAGACAAGCCCTTGTGTTTCACTGGATTTGAATATCTGCATTGATGATGATGGTGCAGAGGACCAATCAATCCATAACATTGGCCTGCTTGAATCTGTCGACAGGCGGATTATTTTCAAAATCCACGAGTTATAATATTACCAGCTACCTAGGAGTAAATTTTCAGTGAATATTCATGTCATTTCTCAGGTGGTTTTGATCTTCTTCTTCCTCTCTCTTTTTTTTTTTTCTTTTTCCCTTTTTCTGTTAACTGTTTTTTAACTGGTCTTTAGATTCTGATGATATATAGGATTCCTAGGCTAGAAATGAAGAAAGAAGATGCTTCTTTATGTAAAATCACATTGTACATCATCGTCTGCTCTCTTCATTTTTCTTAATACTTTATAAACCTTAAAATCAATTTCTTTTTTTTTTTCTTGTTTAATTAAGATTCTTACAAATTTTTATTCTATGCATGGATTCAAGTGCAATCGTCCAATGCAACATAGCTATTTGAGTGCGACATTCATCGTACCTTTCAACATTTTCTATTACTCATTTGAAGTTTTTCTTATTCTCTCCACTATTCTTCCTTGAAATAAAAAAAAAATTCTTTTTAATTAAAAAAATATTTTAAAACAGTTGAAATCTTACAT
This sequence comes from Manihot esculenta, assembly GCF_001659605.2. Lineage (NCBI taxonomy): Eukaryota > Viridiplantae > Streptophyta > Magnoliopsida > Malpighiales > Euphorbiaceae > Manihot > Manihot esculenta. Next base: position 8,215,837 of record NC_035169.2, on the reverse strand, counting down.
AATTTATAAAAACTTATTTAAATTTTTTATTTACAAAATAAATTATGTCAAATTAACAAGACCCCATTTTCATTGAAAAAGGTAATTAATCAATAATTAATTTTTTTTTTAATTTTTTTATTGAGATAATTATTTATGAATGTTGATACATGAATTTAGAGGAAAGGGAAATATGTGAGATAATTTCTATTAAATTTTGTATTTAGGACAGTGATGATTATGTTGTTGATAGGGCATCCATCAGTACTAAGTTATCCATTCATGATTGAGGTAATGTAAAAAAAATCACAGAAATTCAAAACAGTAACACCTTTTTCCCTTGTAAATCATGATGTTTGATTAGGGTTTTGAGGGTGGGACATTAATTTATTTGTCTTCTTTTCTTTTTTGAATTAATCAAACCTCTCACTAAAAGAAATTAATGGATAAAGAAAATTATTGGAATATGCTTCCTCAATCCCCATTAGAATATAATTTATAAGCCAATTAAATTGAGAAAAATTGGGATATACTTCCTCAAAGTCTTGTTACAACTCTACTATACTCGATCTATCGAATAATGTAATTCGTTAGTATTTTAGCCGGTCACACAATTATATAATTCTTTTTTTATAAGTTTATTAATTCATATAATTTTTTATTAAAAAAATTATTATAAAATAATTTTTTGTATAATTTTGTAAGAATTAATTAAATATTTTTATATAAAATAAATTATATTAAATAAAGGTATAAATTGTTATGAAACGGATTCTAAAATCCACTGATAAAATAGAGAGAAAATAAAATAAAAAGTTAAATATTAGTATATGATAGCAACTTTTGTCATAGCACAGCACAGGCTTTAATTATTCATCCATCAAAGCTAAGATAATATTTAAACTTTTTAACTTTTTCATCATAGTCATAGTCAGTCATGGGTATAGTTGGAAGCACAGGCAGCCTCCGAGAGGTAAGAGCCAATTTGCTCAAGTGTCAGTGGCTTAGATATGCAGTCGTCCAACCGTGCATCCATCACAGCTTCATTACAATGTGGAAAAATTATTTCAGGTAACTATTAATTACAATAAAATTTATATGAAATTCATTATGATGGATCTATATAGTATGATTGTATTATAAAAAATTTTTTATCTTGTAAATCATTTCAGACTGTATTATTATCATTCACGATCAATATAGTGAAATTTATATTGTACTCGTTATATCAATCACTATAATAAAATTATATCGTTGTACGTAATAAAATTTTGATTATTTTGGATTGCATTATAATGAAATCGGTCTACTTTATTCTTGAATATAATAATAATCAAGCTCGATATACTTTTTACGAGAATAAAAAATAGAATCAGACTTAGATAGCATCAATGTTATTACCTTAAAGAGTTGCAAGTGAAGAACATAAAAAACCAAGTTCGTATAAGAGCAACTAAACCTATGTTACTAAAACTAAAAAGTCAATTTGATTCAATTTAATTAATCTTATTTTTTTATCTGTTCAGTATAATTCGATTATAAATTTTAATTATTTTTAATTATATAATTCAATTCAGTTATTTACATTTAAAAAAAATGTGTTCTTTCTTTTTTTCAAAGAAAAGGGGCTTTTACTCTCAAGAATTATCAATTTATCTGAAAATTGAAAATTCCATGAGCTATAAAACGAGGGTTCCAAGAACATTTACAGATTTGTATGACGTGAAAGAGATGAAAAGTGATAATTTTGAGTTTAGGCTGAACAAGCTTTTCCACTTTATTCTCACTCATTATTTAACCCTGGTCTTCTTTTTTAGCAGAAAATAATAATAAAAGCAAGCCATGATCTCGTTCCTTTTATACAGGTGATAATTCAATTTTTATTGTATTTCCAGCTGCAACTACTTTTTAATTGCTGGAATTTCATCATACACTACTGTTTCCAAGTAAAAATTTTTTTAAAAAAAAACTATGTTAAAGAAATTAAAACCATTATCAATTAAATCTATAATTTCCAATTAAAAAGGCTATTTTATTATTTTAAAATTTTTATATCTAAAATATGTCAAATTATTTGGTATCATGACACTCAAATTCTGAACTCGTAAGTCTAAAAATAACTGCAATACGACTCAACTTTTAGCCCATTGGTTGTTATGTAAGCTAGGAATGGCAACGGATCGTGTATTTTTGGGTATCCGATCCGACCGAATCCTAATATGACGGATTTGGGTAGTTATAATCGAGTTTGAGATGTGTTCGGGTTTTAAAAGTAATACCCGTTGCAGGTTCAGATCGGATTCGGATTTTATGTACAGGGTATCCACTACCCGAACCCATTTATATAAATAATTAATTTAATATAAAAAATATATTTTATAATAATATTTATAAATTTTTTTTATATATTTTTATTTAAAAATTTAAATATTCTTTAGAAATATTAGACTTTTTAAATGAAAATTATTAATGAAAAATATTTTTTATATAAATTATTAATTAAAATATATAAAATTAAATGGATTCGGGTTTTATTCGGATAATAATAATCGGATTTGGGACGGATTCGGATAGTTTAAATTAATTTTTAATCGAGTTCGGAATGAATTCGAATATTACTAATCTAAGCCGACGGTTACGTTCTTTCCTTTTATTCTTATGTTATAGAAATATAAATTTTTAACATAATTAAATTAATAGTTAACAAATTTAAATTAGCCCATTTAAATTTTTTAATTATTCAGAACCTGAAATTTATGTGTACATCCTCCTCTTTATCAAAAAAAGTATATGTCATTTAATTCTTAACATTATAATTAATATATTTAAATAAAGTTTTTTAAATAAAAATAAATAAATCTTAAATATTATTAAGATTCAAATACTACTAACACTACTATATTTTAAAATTTAAACAATAAAAATAATTATAAAATTATGATATTAATATTATTAAGATAAAAATTAATCCATTCATACCGCATCACAGTTAAGATTAATATGTTTTAGTAAAAGGAGAACACCAAACAACCATTTACAGTGAAGGAGAATTAATAAAAATACTACTTTGTTAGCCGGACAAATTCAAAAATATTTTTTTTTCTTCCAAATATACCTTAAGATAAATGTAATCAATTTCAGTAATATAGAACTCTCTATATTTGATTAAAATTTTTCTAATAAGGGTTTCTCTCGTATTTTAAAATGAGAAAAACCTATTGATAACCGCTGGATTTCACCATTCCGGTTTGAGACCTGACTCATGATCAAAACCCTTTACTTGAAGGCTCTTAAACCTCCTAAATGAACCAGGTCCAGCCTGCTCGGCCTTAAAATCGGACCCTCCCCTAAAGCCTCTATATCGGGTCGGCCCAGTCCTTTCGGCCCTAAGATCAGACCTCCTCTGGGTTTCAGTTTTAATCTCACCAACCAGTCCAATCCGGTGGAGAAAAGGTAGTAAGCCCATTCACCTAATGGGTCCATCTGCATGCGTGTCAGGGGAATTAAATAGCCGTTACGCATGATATTCTCGTACGTCCATATCCGTATGGCAGAGACAGGTGTCCCAATGATAGTGAGGTCGTTACACGTCAGTAGTAAATAAAGGAAAGAATAAAAGGAGAGAAGTATTCTTCTCAGGACTAAGTTCATTTAATCCTGATAAAACCCTATTTTTTTGGATCTTAGATCATCACCTATAAAATTTAATTGATTTATAACGGTTGGGGTGATATGCCCTATTTACTAATTCAATATGGATAATGATATTTAAGGGTGTGATTCATAACGGTAAGGGATGTGCAACGGAGAAGCAACTTTTCTGCTTTAGAAAGGAAAAAGAAAAATCTTCCCTTAGAAATATCAAAAGAGCACTTCTTTTCATGCTTTGTGATGCGTTTTGTAAAAGAATAACTTTTCCTTTCTTTGATTTTCGAAACCCATCTTTGGAAAGCATTAGAAAGTTGTGGTATAGAGCTTCAAAATAAATCAACTAAAGTGAAAGTATATCTTTAAAAAATAATTAATTTTTTTTTAAAAAAAAAAAACATAGATAAGCATCTCTTCTTTAAACCTTAAAGATGTTGCCTCTTTAGAATCACAAAAAGATTATTATCTTCATAACTTTAAATTAAAATCTGTAAGCATAAGAAGAGAATTTGTCGCTTCTTGCTTTTACTAAACCACTATAATTTACAGGGAAACAGTGGGTTTCTTTTTTAATAAATGTCTTTAATCAGGGTTTATTAGATAAATGCACAAATATTACCATTGTAATATTAGTGAAATATATATGATATCGAGTACTTAATTTTGAATTTTACGATAAATTTAAACCGAATCTAATTTTTTCTGCCGACGTCCGATGAAGACTTACGATAATTTTTTAAAAAGAGAATTTCGAGATGCATGATTTTTAAAAGTGTGACGAGGACTGTAGATCTCGTCACAAAATTTGATATAAAAATTTTATAATTTATGAACCAATTTTGTAGTTCAATTATTTTTTTTAAATATTTTTATAATTTTAAATATTAGGATTTTGTTTCTATTATAAATAGTCTCCTTTCTCTATTAGAAACTCACTTTTCAATTTTTAAGAAATTTTAATAAGATTTTTCGTCATTTAACCTATTTTTTCTCTTATTTCATTTTAGTCAAATGATATTGGTTAAAATTTCTAACGGAGTCTAAATAGATCGTTATCAATATACAAAAAATTTAATATGATTAGACTATGAAATTTATATTCTTAATAAAAAATAGATAAAGTTCAATTTCAATATATTTTTTGAAATTTTATATCATATAAAAAAATATAATTATTTATAACCATTCATACGCGGAACTGAATTTTTCAGATCAAATTATAAATTTAAATTTTATTCATTTGATACAATATACTTTACCATTAGACCATTATACTCGATATTCATTGATTTGATTTGCATGTTTATTTTAAGAGGAATAATAATTAGGAATCTAAATTTTTTGCTCAAAAGCAAGAAGGAAGATAAAGTTAGTGCAGGATTTAAGAAAAGGAAATTGTACAAAAAATATGATAATAAATTGCAGAAAGTGGGTGTCCCTTTTTATTTAAAAGCAAAAGCTAGTCTCTCTTTTTTCAATCCTTGTGGCTGAAATTTAACCTCTGCCATGGTTCTTCACAGGACTTAGCAAGCTACCTCTTGCATTTATATGCATAATGCTAAGTTTCATCAACTTTCAACTTTTCTGTACATTCACCTTTTTTGCATTATTTGTGTGTGATACGTTTTATAATACTAAAATAATGGAAAAAGATTTTAAAAGCACATGGATTCCAATACAGTCACATCACCTTTCTACCCATACACCATGTATATATAAAAGTAAATTAAAAATTTTTTAAATTTACTCTGATGCAGTTACTATCAGATTAAGACTGTAAATATTAAAATTTTTCTTATTTATAATTAATTATTATTATTATTAAAAATTATTAATATATTATTTACTGTTATCGAAATAAATGAATTTAAATTATATTTTCTTATTAGAAAGATGTTGTTAAACTTGAAAAGAGGTCGAGATGAAGAAATGGACGGATAAGATTATTAGATTTTCATTTAAAAAGGAAAAAGGGGAAAAAATGGCAGAAAAAAGGTTTTTTTTTTGTTTTTTTTTTTGTTTTTTTTTTTCTCTCTGCGTTGAGCAATTAAGAAACCTTTTACAAGAGAGGATAGCTGAGTTTGTGTCCCAATTGCAACACATAAAAAAGACCATCTAAATTGAATTGATTGACTGGGGCAGAGTGAGTGGTGGAGCCCCTTGCCGATATTTGTCTCAATAGAAGAAGAAGAATACTGTGAGAGCCAAAGCTTGACTCATAAGCCTGATGGAATAATATGAGAAAGAGACATAAGCTCGTTAATCCAGCCACTGTAATCAATGACTATAGCATAACCCGACACATACAATAGTTATGTTTTCTTTTCTTTTCCCAGAATCAAAGAACTATTAAGGATAATTGAAACAAGTTGTAATATTAATATGGAAGAGGGATCTGATCTCCTTCTCTGGGCAGTTTGCAGCTTCAAAACATTATTGTAAGAAGGAATAATTTTGTAGTTTATCTCACTGCACAGTTGCCCTATGATTCGTTTCATTCATTAAATGTGAAGAAAGCAAGAATGGAATCTTGATATAATAACATTGTTGATCATGAGCACTCCGAAGCTTAGCCTGGTGGAAAGTGCATCCTGATAGACCTGAGAGGTTAAGGTTCGACTCCCCCAACCCCCTATTTCAAAAAAAAAAAAAAAAAAAAAACATCTTTGATCAAGAACCAAACAATATCATGAAAAGAAACTTATGAAATTTTTTTTGGTTATAATCAATCAACACCTTTTAAAGTCTTCTCTGAACAGACACTATAATTCGGACATAGTGGGATTATTGCATCCTTTTCCTTGAACCAAATACCAAGGTTTTCTTTTGTTTTTTTTGGAAGGTGAGATGAGGATACCCATATATCTCTTCTCTCCCTTTTACCTCTCCAAGCAGACCCACCAAAAAAACAAAAGAAGGATAAAATGTTTGGCATCTACAAAAGACAACGTAAGCATGGAGACAAAGTTTCAACACACCACCTTAAGCTCCTTTTGCAGACTTTAAGAAAAGAGCAACTAATAAATGGCTCTTTTTCATAAGCTCACTGTCTATTCCTTCCCGTTCTTTCTTTTTGGGTTTCCCTCCATCCCTTTAACTCTGTATATATATATATATATATATATATATATATATATATATATATATATATATTGTGGGTATTGAAGATTGAGTGGTGAAGTCTCTTGCTTTTTATTAAATATATTCATTTTATATATAATTAATAGTTAAAAAGTTAATATTTGCATGTGATTTTCTCAGTCCCTCTCTCGTTTATATCGTGAATCTGTATCCATGTGAATTTTCCCTATGTTTGATTGGGTTGGAAACCTAGACTTGGTCAAACAACAGAAAGAAGAGCACTACGCGCTTTCTTTTGGGAGTTGCAGATCATACGCTCTTACATGTTGCTCCTCTTGACAACATGGATGAGCCGTTTTCTTTCTTTTTATTAATACTTTTCTACATGTGGCACTCATTTATTTGCTGGAATTGTTTCTATTTAGTGGGACTTTCACCTTCTAGGACCCATCTGTTTTTAGAAAAATTTATTTAATATAATATAAATAAAAACATAAAAAAATACATTTTATTTTCAAAAAAAATATTTTAATCGTATTAATATTATTAAACATTATTCACATAAATTTATTGATATATTTTAATATTACAATTATATATTAAAATAAATTATTTAAAAAATATTTTTCACAAAATATAATTATCATATGCAACTTATTTTTTTCCAAATAAATGGAACTTAAAAATCACAATAAAAATATATTATTTCATTATACTCCGCCAGAAAATAATCTGGAGTGAGAAGATTTCAGCAGATAATAACCGCAGTCCAAACATATGCAATGTCGAAGCCCAATCCAATCATGAGGTCCCACACATTGAGGATTGGCCCAAGTCGACATCACCAAATTATCCACTACACAACTTTATTTTGTAGCCCCATGATATGAAAATTTAAAAATAAAAGCCTAATAAATTCAAATCTTTTCTGTCATTTTTAATCTTATTAATTTAATTCTAAAATTTTAATATTAACGTTAATTTGTATCTAAAGTTGAACGTAAATTGATAAATACTTGATAAAAAGATTTAGATTTTTATTAAATTTTTTTTTTTTGGCTTTACTTGTCGAAGTATTGGCAGTTTTCTTACCAAACGGAAATGCGCAGGACATCTCAAATATTTGCCTATTTTAATGTCTAGTCCTTTTCTCTTTAAAAGGAGGACAGGGAGGATGAAAATTGGGCTACCCATAATGTCCCAAAAAGGCCCTAGTTCAATCTGGTTCTGTTTCAATTTGTTAGGAATTAAGTATTTTATAATAATTCAATTTAATTATTTTTTATTTTAAATGAGAAAATTTGATTTTTTTTATTTAAAAAGAAAAGTGAAAAATAAAACGCTTTAGAAAATTGTACCAATAGTTATTTTGTTAAGTAGAAATAAAGATAAAAAAAAAATCATTAATAGAAAAATATTTTGAAAGCAATGGATATGGAATGCCTTTTTTTCCTCATAAAAGATGTAAGTACCGAAAATGACAAAAGGATGAGATATAACGCAACAATCACGAGACGAAACGGGCTTACTGAGACCCTCAACCTAAATGACGACGACCGTTTACTTTTCTGTGGGTCCCATCCCTGTCATTTTTTAACAAAACATTATCTCAAATTATGAAGTTAGTAACCAAAACTTACAAATTGTATACTACTCAAAACGGTATCAAGGTCAATAAAATACAAAAATATTTATATAAATATGAATTATTCTATTCATAAATTTAATTTTGTGGTTAGTGTACTGAATAAATATAATATATTTTAAATTTTAAATTTTTATTTTATATTTTAAAAAACGTTTATGAATTTTTAAACTTTATTTTATTTAAATATCAAATTAATAGTATATATTAAATAATATTTTAATTATATGAATATTTAATAATTAATTATTGAAGATAAATGTTATCTAAATAATCCCTTTTTTTACACCAAACTTTACGGTGCAAAGACGGTGAGTTTTAATTTTGGCTTCACTAGCTCTCAGATAGCAACTCCTCATCCGCCTAACTAATTCAAAATTTAAAATAAAGCAAATCCACGTCACCCTTCTCTCGCTCTCCGCTCCCTCCCATTCTCTTTTCTTTTCTCTTCTTTATTTCTTTTTCTTTCACCTTCTCCGTTCCTCTTTCCAACAAAACAACCTTCATTTTCTTTCTTTCTCGTTTTCTCCGAGGATACCACCGGTAACTTCTTTTTCCAGCTCACCCCAATTCCTCCATTCTCCATTTGATTCCTCTTTACACCGGCACAGTTGCCGGTAAACGGTAAAATCAAGCATCAAAGCAAACCAAGGAAAGCTTTCTTAATTACTAGTTTCGGTTTATCATGTAAAATTCATCTTCTTCGTCTTCTTCTTATTATTATTATTATTATTACTGCTGCCTTGCTATTGTTAGCTAGCTATGACCACCTTGAATAAGATATGCACGGCACTTACCATTGTCTTCGCCGTCTCTTTGATTATTCTGGTGGCTGAGATTCTCTATGTGCTCTGGCGTCGAAGAAGATTTCGGAGTCGGAACCTTTCTAGCCGTGACGTTGAGTTCAGCGATGAGCCATACTATCCAACGCCATCAAAAGAGTTACTGTATTTCTTCTGCTGGAAGAACCAGAACTCGCGCATCGAACCTGATGCAGAAACAACAGCAGCAACTGCTACGGCTCCACCACTTCCACCGAATACGCCGACGGATGCGGATGTGGATGAGATGCTAAAGCGGCATGCACTGTACGGGCCTTCTAGGGTTTTGTTCACTATAAAAGAAGAGGAGAGAGAGGAGATGGAGACAGATTTTTCTTCTCCTGCAGAGAACGAAGAGAGGAAAGGGAAAAAGAAGAAGAGGAAATCGAGGACCTTCTCTTTGGAAGAGGTTGCAGTTTCTGCTATGGTGATTGACATAGATGATTCGACACCGTTTTCTACTCCGTGTGCTTCGCCTCCTTACTATACTCCGTCACCATCTCCAGCTCGTGACAGAAATTCGCCACACTCATCATCCGAAAACATAGTTCTAGACGAATGACGTTTCTGGTGATAAAAACGGCGTCGTTGTTTAACATAGAGATTCACACAAACATACAAAGTATCTCCGGAAAAATGTTCCAGCCGGAGAAAGAATGGCCGGAGTAATCATCATCGACCGTTTTGTCTTGTATGTATTTTTACCCTAATTTCCTTTTCAGTGTAATTTCTCGGGGTATGATGGCCAAGTAGTTCGTTCTGATGTTGCCACGTCAGCATAAGTGGTGGGGTCAAGAGACGTGGCAAAATCAGACTGTGGAGTGAAGGAGGCATTAGCAGGAAGTACATTCTGATAGCCGTTGGCGTAACGTAAATATAATAAATTCTGACCTAATTATTGTCCATAGTTATGGGCCTTTATTATTACCTCGTTTACCAATGAGCTCAATCAACAAAGATTTTTTTTTTAAAAAAAATTATGTCTTTTGTTGAATGTTTTTTCTTTTATTATTTTTTGAAATATGGAGTTTAAATTCAATAATGTGGAGTTTTCTTTAGTTTTAAATTCAAATTTATTACTTTATCTTATTATTTATATTTGCTTAAGCTATATGCAAAGCGTGTGTTAAAAAAAAAGAAAAAATTTAAGTTACTTGAATTTAAATTTAAATTCTATATTGATTCATTATATAAATAATTATTTTATAAATAAATAAACAGATAAATATATTAGCAATATTGACAAATTTTGAAATATTTTATTTTAAATGAATACAATTTAAATTTGAAAATTAGTAAAATAGAAATATTATTAACTAAATATATAAAATTAGAAAATTAATTATTTTTAACTAATAATATTTATTCAGCTGAAAAAAGTTAAAAGAGGAAGGAAACCCAAAAATAACAGCTTCATGTAAGAGCCATTAAGCCACGAATTTTCAGTGTTAACGGTTAAAAAAGGGGTTTATGTTTTAAGTCTTAGCATTTGGCGCTATTAAAATAAAAATAAAAAAATAAAAAATTTGGAATTTTTTCTCATCTTTTTTTAATAAAAAATTATAATGCTAAAAATATTTATTTTTAAATTTAAATTTCAAAAAATCTAATATTTTGAAGAAACACTATAATAAAAAATTAGTCAATTTTAAGTGAAATATAAATTTGGTATTCAAATTTTTTAATTTATACTAAAAAAAAAGGATAATGAGAAGTTTCAGGGCTTCTGCCTGCATGAAATATTGTAAACCGGTCTATTCTAATAGACATGGGAAAAACTTGAGGCCTACACTTGTATGGCCCTAAATTAATTTGATTGCAGACACACAGGCTCTTGTCCTTTAAGCCATACCAGAAAAATTACATTTTTTCTGGGTAAATTTATTAATTAGTGGAGCACCAAAAAATATCCTTACTGTGTTTAAGCCATTTAATACTAATATAGAGAAAAACCATAATTATTAAAAGGATATTTAGATAAATTATATATTATAAATTATAACAATTAATATCATCTTAAATTATCAAAATAAAAATAATTTAGAATAAAAAATTATTTAAAATAATTATTGTAGAACAAAGGTAGTATTATAATAGAGATCTTAATCCAAACAAATGTCAAGGAAAATTCATAAATAATATTTTTTTAAAACAAAACTCAGTTATTATCATGCATTTTTTTTGCTATTAACAAAATTGCATTTCAAGACTGTAATAGACAATAAAATTTAAGATAAAGATAGAAGAAAACATAAACTACAATAATAGAATTGTAATGTAATCGGCTTTCCAGCTAAAATATATTTATAAATTATATTTTCATCAAATAAATTAATTAATATTTATTTAAAATAAATAAATTAATATTTATTTAAAATAAATTTTAATAATTATAATTAATAAATATTTGTTGAGTTATAATATTGTGTCATTTTAATTAATGTGCATCGTTTTATTAATATACAAGTTGCCTAAAACGTGAAACTTATTTTTTTTATGCCTTTTGTAACTTGTGTGCCTTTTGTCCTTTCACGTGTTAGAAACGTGTTTATGTCTGGGTATATAAGAAAGCATGAAACTTTTAGACAATGTAATCTTCTCTCTATTTTCAGAAATAAAGATTTCAAATTCTTTTTCTTTCTCTATGTGCTTCAGTTCGAACATGATATCAGAGCTAGGGTTAGCTCACAGCGGCGTGTTGTGTCTTACATGAGAATTATACTAAGTGTCCTTAATAGATCTGACGATGACGAAACGGGAAACAGTAGCAAAGAGCAAAAATAAAGTGCGGCATCGAAAAAGGGACAAAGCCAGAACCAGGGAATGGGAGATCTTCTGAGCCTCCAATTGTCCAGTCATCCAGGTATGACTTTAGTCTCTGTACCTCTGGTAGGATCTAACTTTCGATCTTAAAATAGGACTGTTAGAATAGCCCTCGGTGCCAAGTTGAAGTTAGTGTTTGTCGAAAAAACAGTTTCGGCACCTAGTAAGGAATCTAAGAATTATGAACAGTGGAAGAGATGTGATTTCATGGTCACATCTTGGATTTTGAATTCCATCTCCAAAGAATTGGTGGATAGATTTATATGCACTGCCTCGGCCATAGATCTCTGGTTAAAGATCAGTGAGAGGTTTGGAGAATGCAACAGACCTATGGTATACGAGTTGCACAGAAAAATCTCCCTTATAGCTCAAGAGAACACTTTGGTCTCGGTTTACTTTATTAAGCTAAAGAGGCTCTGGGACAAGCTTGGCTTGATAGAAACTCTGCCTACTTGTACATGTGGGGCGTCCAGAGCTATTGTTGAGATAACTAATCGTAACAAGCTCATGCAATTTTTAATGGGCCAGAATGAGGTCTTTGGATTTGTCAGAGACCAAATTCTGGAAATGAATCCTTTGCCAACTTTTAATAAGGCATATTCCATGGTTGTTAAATTTGAATCACAAAGGGAGGTTCTGGGAGCCATGAATGACAACTCAGAATCTTTAGTACTTTTAAATAGAAACCACTCACAAAACCAAACCAGGCCTATAAAATTAGACACTAAGAAGGCTCACTTAGTACTGTAACATGGATGGGCACACTCGAGAGGGGTGTTTCAAATTGATTGGGTACCCAAATTGGTTCAAATCTAAGAACAGAACTGGCACTCATCCAGTTAGGCATTCTAAAGACACCAAAATGGTGGCTGCAGTCAAGGGAACTAAGCCTATAGAGGACAAACCCCTAGATCACTTTGACACCTCAACCAGAATTAATGAATCGACATTAATGTTGAGTTCATTAATGCAAGAAGTTAATCAACTAGTGAAAGGGAAAGGAGTTGCAACTCCAAGTGCCTCAATTGAATCTGAATCTCATTTTATGGATTTTGCTGGTAAGTTCAATGCTCCTGAAAATTGTTGTGCTCAATTAGATACTGATGTTACTTGGATTCTTCACATTAGAGCCACAAATCACATGTGTTTAGATAGGATTCTTTTCACTTCCTTGCATCCTTTACACAAACACATATCTGTGTGTTTTCCTGATGGAAACACAATACAAGTATCTTATTCTGAAAAGTTAACTCTCTTTGATCAATTAACTTTGGATGATGTTTTGTATGTACCAAAATTCCATTACAATATGATATTTGTTAGTCAATTGATAAGTAAGTATGGATACTGTTTTGTGATATGTTATGACTACTGCATCATACAGGACCCACTGAATAAGAAAATGGTGGCCATAGGAAAGAAACAGAAAGGTTTTTTTAAGCTGGATCAGATGAGTTTCTCTCATATTGACATTAGATATTGCTTAAATAAAATCATGAAACAAAGTGTCAATCTTCATACTCTTGTAAATACTATGATTGATTCTAATAAATGAAATTATGTGCAGTGCAAGAACCTTGAAAGATGTGCTCTGACCATGATTGATATGCATGATAGATTAGGACATGCTTTTGCTAATAAAATCTTACATATCAAAGGCATAAACATTAGTAATAGCACTACGATTTACTGTCCTATTTGCCCTCTAGCAAAACAGACCAGACTTCCCTTTCCCAAAAGCCAGACTCTGGCTTCCAAACCCTTTGATTTGATCCATATTGACATATGAGAATCATATAAGACTAACTCCATTACTGGAGCTAGATTCTTTCTTACAATTGTTGATGATTATAGCAGGGTTGTTTGGAGCTTCATGTTGCATTTGAAGGCTCAATCCCTTAGCATAACTAAACATTTCATTGGTATGGTTGAGACCCAATTCAACACAACCATCAAGATCATTAGGACAGATAATGAAAAAGAATTTCTGAGCCATGATTATACTGATTTGCTCACAACTAAAAGTATCATTCACCAAAGGGCATGTCCTTACACACCCCAACAGAATGGGATTGTGGAAAGGAAACACATATACATCCTAGACACTGTCAGAGCTCTGAAAATACAATCTCATATCCCAGTACAATTCTGGTCAGAATGCATTCTAATAGCCACTTACCTTATTAGTGGAATGCCAATGGAACAATTCAACTGGACACAGCCTATGAAAGGCTCTATGGAACATTACCCCATTATTACCATCTTAGGAAGTTTGGATGCCTATGTTATGCCACCTCTGTGGGCAATAGGAAGGAAAAATTCCAAGAAATAGCCATTAAGGCTGTTATGATAAGATATGCTAACACCCATAAAGCCTATAAACTATACAATATTGCTGACAATTGCCTCTTTATCAGTAGAGATGTTGTGTTCTATGAAAATATCTTCCCCTTCAAACATAATAGTGATGACAGTGAGGGTCTTGCACTTCCCCTGCCTATCATAGAGCCTAATTGCCCGAGAACATGAGCCAATCAGCAAAGCCATATTAACAATGAGCCTCAAGTCTGTCCTTCACCTAGAAGGACTTAAAGGACTAGACAACCACCCATTTGGATGCAGGATTATGTAAATCCTTTGCAAACAGCAACTTTGTCCTTCTGTCCTTCACACAGATCCTACATTTGCAATGTTAACAAGGCTCACAAGCCTTAAACCTACTCACAAGCCTCCAAAGATCTTCACTGGGTTGAGGCTATGGAGCAAGAGCTTCAGGCCTTAGAAAACAACAATACCTGGACTCTCACCAACCTGCCTAAGAACAAAAGGGCCATAGGCTGTAAATGGGTATATAAAGTGAAGTTCAAGCCTAATGGGGAAGTAGACAGGTATAAAGCCTGGTTGGTTGCCAAAGGTTACAACCAAATTGAGGGACTGGATTACAAAGACAGATTCTCCCGAGGGCAAAACTTACCACAGTGAGAATTTTCATTGCTTTGGCAACCACAAAACAGTGGCCTATTTTTCAGTTGGACATTAATAATGCCTTCTTACATGGACATTTGGATGAAGAGGTATACATGATACCTCCCTAAGGCTATTACAAGGCCCAACCTAGTCAAGTCTGTCAGCTTCAAAGGTCTCTATATGGCCTTAAACAGGCCTCTAGACAATGGAACATGAATTTACAGCCTTCCTTAAGACTTTAGGTTTTGAGCAATCTTCTCATGACCACTGTCTTTTCACACAGCATACTGACTCTGTGTGTAACGATCCGGAAACCGGACCGCTACCGGCGCTAGGATCCAGATCGGCATAAGGCCGCCGGGACCCGTAGCAAGCCTAACTTACATCCTGTAAACCTGTTTAATCCCATACATGATCAACATATACATAAAAATTTGAACTTTTCTCATTCATTTACCAAACTTAACCTGTGCCTGCACAACTCATAATCATTAACATCAAACCCCACATTGGAGTCCTCATCAAATACTCCAATGGGGTAACATATCATAATTTAAGTTTAGTTTACATAAACAGTGATAAAACATTTTATAGACCATGTACAAGGGATTAACCAACATACTAGGGTCAAGCACAACTCTAAACCTCAATAAACATCATTACATTACATTACTGTACTATACTTTACATTACATCATTCTCATGTCCACTTCTAGCTATTACATAAAACATGGCTTCTTATTCTTGCTGACCTCCTGATTCTATCCCGTACCTGCAACCTGGGGGATTAAGGGAATGGGATGAGCTACTAGAGCCCAGTGAGCAGAATAATAAAACATTATATTTAAAGTTCATGCTTTCATGGAATGCATTATATCACAAACAAATCACATTAAGGATGAACTTGTCACCAATAGCCCTTAACACATCCAGTAGTGCTAGGAACGTAGAATGGGTCTTCCTGGACTTTCTCTTACATAACATATCATAACATTCCAATATGCCAAGGACGTAGAATGGGTCTTCCTGGACTTTTTCTTACATAGTGCCAGGGACGTAGGATGGGTCTTCCTGGACTTCCGTACCATATCATCATCATACCATATCATACCATACAAGGGCTAATGGATCATCCAATATTCATCCACATCAACAACAAAATATGCAATGCAACATATTCGTGACTTCTAATGCAAACAACCTAATATATCTCATGGCATTCATGATGCGTGAATCATGCTAAAACTTTCATTTTTTTTGCTTTGAAACGTAAAGAGTCATTCTACTCACCTCAGGCTAGCTCTGACAAGACACTGAAGCAGCTGTCTCACTGCTGGGGTCCTTGGTTCCTCGGGTCCAAACCTACACAGGTGGACTCAAATGAGGGACCAAACATACATGAACATGACTCTAAAATACTCCCCAAAAACCCCCTAAAACGCCTTAAAACAATCATAGAAATCATGCAAAGGAAGGCTGAACAGGACACTTTTGGCAGCAGGTTCGGCGGCCGAAAGTCCCTCCAGAGCCGAAAGTCATGCACCTTCGGCGGCACTTTCGGCGGCCGAAGGTTCCTTCCAGAGGTGAAACTCATGCATGTTTGGCGGCACCTTCAGCGGCCGAAACTCCCTTCCAGAGCCGAAAGTCCACTTTCGAGGGCAGGGTTCAGCAGCCAAAGGCTTGCCTCCACAGGCAGGTTCGGCAGCCGAAAGTCCCTTCGGCTGCCGACCTGAGTTCTTCCAAAGGGCAGAACTCAGCCTCCACAATGCACATTTGCCTCCCAACACCTTCCAACTTCAAAACCAACACTTCCACAACATGTATACACACATACATAAGCTCATAGGGGCCTCAAACTATCTTAAACCCCAACTAAAACACATCAAACATACATATACAACACACATTGTCCATATACTCAACATTAACCAAAAACTCAACATTAACCTAAACATGCATTTCTACCCCCACAAACTTTCATAAAACTTGTTTAAAACATGAAATGAGCTAAGGATCTACTCTTACCTCTTGGAGATCGAGAGGGGAGGCGATCTAAACTTGGAGATGGGAGAAATCTAGCTCCTTGGGTCTCCAAGCTCCAAAACTTGATCTTAGCTCCAAAACTCTTCAAAACCAAGTTAGAACTCGTTAAAACTTGAAAGATTTGAGGAAAATCAACAAAACCAACCATGGGAGAGCATGGACTCACCGTTGGCCGAAAATAGGGGAGAAAGCTCGCCCGTTTCAGCCATGGAGCCCTTTTATAGGGGCTGGCCAGACCACCTTTGGAAGCCTAAAGTGCCTCCAAAACTCATGCAAGTTCGGCGGCCGAACTTGAGCCGCTTTCGGAAGCCTAACTTGCCCCCCTAACTATCCCACGTTCGGCGGCCGAACTTGAGGTTTGGCGGCCGAACCTGGAAATGCCTCCATGGTCTTTTTCATTCAAAACTCAGTTTCTTTCTTATTAAAATCATAAAATACATTAAAACATTTTATAAAAATATGATTTTACCCTTCTAGAGGTTTTCGACATTCGAGATTCCACCGGACGGTAGGAATTTCGATACCGGAGTCTAGCCGGGTATTACACTGTGTTTTTGATCTTGCTGGTGTATGTTGATGATATTATATTTACTGGCAATTCTGTTGATGCTGTAATACCCGGCTAGACTCCGGTATCGGAATTCCTACCATCCGGTGGAATTTCGGATGTCGGGAACCTCTAGAAGGGTAAAAACATGTTTTATAAAATGTTTTCATGAATTTTAGTGTTTTAAGTATGAAATTAAATGAGTTTTTGCATGAAAAGTCCTTGGAGGAAAACCCAGGTTCGGCCGCCGAAAGTCAAGTTCGGCCGCCGAACATGCATGCGTTTTGGAGGCACGTTAGGCCCCCGAAAGCATGAGTGAGGGAAGTCCAGGTTCGGCCGCCGAAACTCAAGTTCGGCCGCCGAACATGGCATGCATGCGGAAGCACTTTCGGCCCCCGAACGTGGCCTGGCCAGCCACCTATAAAAGGGTCACTTGGCCGAAATGGGCGAGCTTTCTCCCATTTTCGGCCACAGCTAGCTTCCGACCTCCCTCTTCCAAATCTAGTGTTCTTCCTTCAAATCCCCACCATTTTTCTTGAGTTTTAAGCTTGCATTGAAGGTTTTGAACTTTTGAAACAAGTTTTGGAGCTTTGGGAACTCAGGAGCTCATTTTCGTGGATCTCCAAGTTTAGGTCGTCTCCCTCTCGATCTTCAAGAGGTAAGAGCCGATCTTAAGCTCCTTATGTGTTTTAAGTAAGATTTTATGAGTTCTTTGGGTAGAAATGCATGTTAGGATATATGTTGAGTTATGGGTTAATATTGATGTTTTGAACAATGTGTGTGGATTGTGTGTGTTTGAAGTGTTGTAGTTGGGGTATATGATTGTTTGAGACCCCTAGGAACTTGTATGCATGTCCTAGTTGAGCTATATGCATGATTTGAGGTTTTGGGAGGCAAGAGGCTCATGTGAACCAAGTTTCTGCCCTTTGGGAAGAAACCAGGTTCGGCAGCCGAAGGGACTTTCGGCCGCCGAACCCTCCTGTGGAGGCAGCATTCGGCTGCCGAAGCTTGCCCCCGAAAGAGGACTTTCGTCTCTGTCTGGGAGATTCGGCCGCCGAAGGTGCCGCCGAACCTGCCTGACTTTCGGCTCTGGAGGGACTTTCGGCCGCCGAACCCGCCGCCGAAAGTGCCCTGTTCAGCCATTTCTTGCATGTTTTTATGTGATGTTTGCATAATGTTTTAGGGGGTTTTTGGGGAGTAGTTTATAGTTATGTTCAGGTGTGTTTGGTCCCTCATTTGAGTCCACCTGTGTAGGTTCGGACCCGAGGAACCGAGGACCCCAGCAGTGAGTTCAGCTGCTTCGGTGTTGTCAGAGTCAGCCAGAGGTGAGTGGAACTAAACTTAATCTTTTAAATTAAATGTTTTATCATGTTTCATGCATCATGATTATGCAATAGGATGATTGCATTAGTATTCACGAATATGTCGCATTGCATCGATTGTTGTTGATGTGAGTGAATGTTGGATGACCCAATTAGTCCATGACAGGAAGACCAGGACCCCATTCTACGGCCTGGCACGATTGTAATGAAAGACCAGGACCCCATTCTACGGCCTGGCACGATTGTGGGACTCGAAGACCAGGAGCCTAGAGGAGGCCCTGGGATAATGGTAAGTAATGTATGTATGACAGGAAGACCAGGACCCCATGCTACGGCCTGGCACAATGTTAGCTTGGACTAATTGGTGACAAGTTCACCCAACCCTTATGTGAACTGTCTGTGTTATGATGCATTTCATTAGAGCATAGTGTTAATATGTTTTATAGTTCACTCACTGGGCTTTTAGCTCACCCCTCTCCCTTTACCCCCAGGCTTGCAGGTACAAGATAGAGCAGGAGTCCGGATAGAGTAATGAAGTTTTGTTTATGTAATAGTTAGCAATGGACATGATCAAATTGTAATGTAAAGTCTTAATCAATATAGCTATGAAATGAGATGATGTTTATGGATGTTAGAAGTGTGCTTGACCATAGATTGTTGTTATCCCTTTTAATACATGATCTTAGAGATTTTTATGATGTTTATGTAAATCAACTCAACTTATGTTATGTCACCCATTGGGGGCACTGATGAGATTCCACAGAGGGATCAATGTTATGCTAATGTTTATGTACAGGTTGAGTTGGGTTGATGTATATGGAAAGAAAAGTTTTAATCTTTATGTATGTTGTTGATCATGTATGGGATTATACAGGTTTACAGGTTATATGTCAGGCTTGCTACGGGTCCCGGCGGCCTTAAGTCGATCTGGATCCTAGCGCCGGTAGCGGTCCGATTTTCGGGTCGTTACAGAATGGTATCAGAGCCCTAGGTTCATATGGTCGGACCTAGAGTGTCGGGCTCATAGATGTCATAGAAGGTCAAGCACAATAGGAAAATCATGTCCACTAGGATAGGATGTGGAGTCCTGTCTTGCATGATGATGTGAAATGCCATGACTTTATGCATGTGCATTAATGATATGCTATGTTACGTGATGTATATGATGAGGGTTCATGTGTGCCCACATGAACCATATGATGCTAATGCTTGCTTGATATGTGCTGTTTTTCAGAAAATAGGATGAGAGGAACTCGTCGATCTGCACGATTGACTGGAGTGCCACCTGAGGATGAGGGCATGAGCGCCCGTCCTCCAGCATTGCCTAGGGCAATGTCTAGCAGGTCCAACAGAGAAAGAGCAGCAAGAGACCCTAGAAGGTCTTTGGATCTGGGTAGAAGCAGATCAGTGAGGGGAACAGTTCAGGGAGGAGCGTCAGAGGACATGGGGGATGATATGGATGTAGAACAGAGAAGGGATGGCAGTCTGGGAGTTAGCATGTCAGAGGAAGGTATGGGAGAGTCCCAAGGAGGCACTCAGGCCTCGGGATTTGTTCAGCCACCTCACTACCCACATTTCTCACAACATCCCGGGTATTCGATGGGAGGTACATCGGATTACCCTAGTTTCACCCCTTATCCCACACAGATGCCATACCCACCATACTACCCACCATACTCTCAGTACCCAATGTATCCACCTCCACCCTACTATCCAAATCCAACAAACCCTACCTCAGAAAATGTTGCACCACCCCCACCACCTGCAGAACCAGCAGCCCCAGTTGTTCAGCCACCTAGACCTAGCTCAGCCAGTGGGAGCAAGGTTAAGATGACTGACTACATGAAATTGGATGCTCCTCAGTATGAAAAAGGGGATGACCCATTTGTGTACCTTGAAAGGGTTAAAGTAATCACCAATGAGATTGGGGCTGATGACAGTAGAGCCATTCAGATGGCCGGGTTCACGCTTAAGTGCAAGAAGGCACGGGAGTGGTTCAAGAATTATGTGAACCCGAGAGTGGACAGCATGACTTGGGAAGAGTTCGCAAACGAGTTTGCAGGATGGGCTTTTCCTGATAGTTCAAGGGAGCTGAAGATGATAGAGTTTGAACAGTTGAGGCAGACGGATGAAATGAGTGTGGAGGAGTACACCGACAGATTTTTGGAGCTGTTGCCTTTTGCTGGGCAGAGTCTGGATACAGATTCGAAGAGGTCAAGGAGGTATGTCATGAAACTCCATTCCAGGTATTCCTCCTTGATCCAGTCAGTGGACAGGGAGAGCTTCCATGCCATAGTAGATATGGCCAGGAAAATGGAGGCCAGTGCCATCGTTCAGGGGACAGTTAAGCAGTCAGTGGCACAGTCTTCCGGTTCTAAAACTCCGGGTGGGGGAAGGTTAGATCCCTCTACCCTTAGTGCAGCAGCTTCAGGTAGCAAGAGATGGGGTAAGCCCAAGGGTAAGAAGAACAAGTTCTGGAACAAAGTTAAGTCCAGTCTGGAATTTGGGAGTGGCTCAAGCTCTGGTGCGGATAATGCAGTTTGTGCGAGGTGTGGTAAGCCACACAGGGGAGTATGTCGATTTGGGACGAACGCCTGTTTCAGATGTGGTCAGGAGGGGCATATGGCTCGAGATTGTCCAAGAGTAGTCCCGATGGCTCAGTCCCAGCAGACAGCTTCAGGCAGTGTAGCGCAGCCAGCAGCTCCAGCCATGACTCAAGCCAGTGGCAGAGGCAGAGGGAGAGGGGCAGCCTCTTCTTCAGCGGGTTTCAGAGGTGAAGGTCCATCAGCTCCAGCACGGATCTTCACAATGACACAGCAGGAGGCAGATGCATCTAACACCGTAGTGGCAGGTAACTTAATTATTGGTTGTTCAGATGTATATGCCTTGATGGACCCTGGTGCATCTCATTCTTTTATCGCTCCGAGAGCCGTGGGGAGGTTGGGTCTGATGACTTCTGGGTTAGAGTGTCCTCTCTGGGTCAGTGGACCCAAGTGTGATCCATCTGTGGCAGAGTCAGTCTGCCAGTGTAGTCCTGTGTTTGTTGAGGGAAGATGCTTGTCCGCCGACCTAGTGGTTCTAGACTTGACAGATTTTGACGTCATTCTAGGGATGGACTGGTTATCTACCCATGGTGCTACCTTGGACTGCAGGGACAAGGTAGTCAGGTTCAGAGGTCAGGATGGGTCTGAGGTTGTCTTCAGAGGAGACAGGAGGGGTACACCTAGAGGTCTGATATCAGCTCTTCAGGCTCGTAGGTTGCTCAGGAGGGGATGTCAAGGGTATTTGGCTCATGTGAGAGAGCTTAGCAGTCAGGTTAGAGAGCCCGCCTCGGTGCCAGTGGTTAGAGAGTTCTTAGATGTGTTCCCAGACGAGCTGCCAGGTTTACCACCTGCTAGGGAGATAGAGTTCGAGATAGAACTGATGCCTGGAACCCGACCGATCTCTATCCCTCCCTACAGGATGGCGCCAGCAGAATTGAAGGAGTTGAAGGAGCAGTTGCAGGAGCTGGTAGACAAGGGCTTCATCCGACCGAGTACCTCACCCTGGGGTGCTCCAGTCTTGTTTGTGAGAAAGAAGGATGGATCCCTTAGACTTTGTATCGACTACAGGCAGTTGAACAAAGTCACTACCAAGAACAAGTACCAATTACCAAGGATCGACGATCTATTCGACCAGCTAGCAGGAGCGGGTTGTTTCTCCAAAATAGATCTGAGGTCCGGGTATCATCAGTTGAGGATCAGGGAAAAGGATGTACCAAAGACAGCTTTCAGGACCAGATATGGGCATTTTGAGTTCCTTGTGATGCCATTCGGGTTAACTAACGCCCCTGCAGCATTCATGGACCTCATGAACAGAGTGTTTAGCCAGTACCTGGATCACTTCGTTATTGTCTTCATAGATGATATCTTGGTGTATTCCAGGAATGCAGAGGAGCATGCCCATCATCTGAGGTTGGTTCTACAGACCTTGAGGGAACATGGCTTGTATGCCAAGTTCTCCAAGTGCGAGTTTTGGCTGAGGAGCATTTCATTCTTGGGGCATGTAGTGTCAGAGAATGGGATAGAGGTAGACCCCAAGAAGGTAGAAGCTGTGGCTAACTGGCCTAGACCCACTTCAGTAACAGAGATCAGGAGTTTCTTGGGTTTGGCAGGTTACTACAGGAGGTTCGTTCAGGACTTCTCGAAAATTGCAGCTCCTCTGACCAGATTAACCAGGAAGAATCAGAAGTTTCTGTGGACCGACCAGTGCGAGGAGAGTTTTAAAGAGCTTAAGAAGAGGTTGACTTCAGCACCAGTTTTAGCTCTGCCATCTAGTGATGAGGACTTTACAGTCTTTTGTGATGTGTCCCGCGTGGGACTGGGCTGTGTGCTTATGCAGAATGAGAGGGTGATTGCTTATGCTTCTAGGCAGCTAAAGAAGCATGAGTTGAATTACCCCACACATGACCTTGAGATGGCAGCAGTAATTTTTGCACTCAAGATGTGGAGGCATTACCTCTATGGGGTAAAATGTGAGATCTTCACAGATCATAAAAGCCTGCAATACATCCTGAGTCAAAGAGACTTGAATTTGAGACAGAGGAGATGGGTAGAGCTGCTGAGTGACTATGATTGCAAGATTCAGTATCATCCGGGTAAGGCGAATGTCGTGGCAGACGCCCTAAGCCGGAAGTCACTAGGCAGTCTATCCCACATTACGGCAGAGAGGAGACCAGTGGTGAAGGAGTTTTACAAGCTCATTGATGAAGGTCTACAGTTGGAGTTATCTGGTACAGGTGCCTTGGTTGCTCAGATGAAAGTGACACCTGTGTTTCTGGAGCAAGTGGCTCAGAAACAGCATGAGGACCCAGAGTTAGTAAAGATTGCCAGGACTGTTCAGTCAGGCAAAGACAGCGAGTTCAGATTTGACAATAAGGGGATCCTCCGCTATGGGAGTCGATTGTGTGTACCAGATGACATAGGGCTAAAAGGAGACATTATGAGAGAGGCTCATAATGCAAGATACAGCATTCACCCCGGGGCTACCAAGATGTACCAAGATCTGAAGAAAGTTTATTGGTGGCCAGCTATGAAGAAAGAAGTGGCACAGTTTGTGTCAGCCTGCGAAGTATGCCAGAGGGTGAAGCTGGAACATCAGAAGCCGGCTGGAATGCTTAACCCGCTACCTATTCCAGAGTGGAAATGGGAGAATATAGCTATGGACTTCGTAGTGGGGTTACCGGCGACGTCCAACAGATTGGACTCCATATGGGTGATTGTGGACAGACTCACCAAATCTGCTCACTTCATCCCTGGCAGGAGTGGCTATTCTGTGGACAAGTTGGCGCAGGTGTATGTTGATGAGATAGTCAGACTGCATGGGGTTCCTGTTTCTATAGTGTCAGATAGAGGGCCCCAGTTCACCTCCAGGTTTTGGCGGAGTCTGCAGGATGCCATGGGTACTAGATTGGATTTCAGTACTGCCTTCCATCCACAGACAGACGGACAGTCAGAGAGGACCATCCAGACCATAGAAGATATGCTAAGGATGTGTGTGCTGGACTTTGGCGGTTCTTGGAGGCAACATCTACCTTTGGTGGAGTTTGCCTACAATAACAGCCATCATGCTAGCATCGGGATGGCTCCATATGAAGCTTTATATGGGAGGAAGTGCAGGTCACCTGTTTGCTGGGAAGAAGTTGGAGAAAAGGCCTTGGCAGTGCCTGAGTAAGTAGAGATCACCAGCAGGGTGGTACCCTTAATCAGAGAAAGAATCAAGACTGCTGCAAGCAGACAGAAGAGTTATGCAGACATCCGCAGAAGGCAAGTAGAGTTTCAGGAGGGGGATCTGGTATTGCTTAAGGTGTCTCCAATGAAAGGAGTGGTTCGGTTCAGGAAGAAAGGTAAGCTGGCTCCACGGTACATCGGACCCTTTGAAATCTTGCAGAAGATTGGGAATGTGTCGTACAAGCTAGATTTACCTGCTTCAATGGAGAGAATCCATCCGGTTTTCCATGTTTCTATGTTGAGGAAGTTCGTGTCAGATCCGGGCAAGGTTCTTAGTGAGCCTGATGTGGAGATCCAAGAAGATCTCACCTATGTTGAGCAGCCAGTGCGGATCCTAGACACCTAGATCAGAAAGCTGAGAAACAAGGAAATCCCGATGGTGAAAGTCCTTTGGAACCACCACAATTTGGAAGAATGCACTTGGGAGACACGGGAGTCTATGCTCCGGCAATATCCTCATCTCTTTTAAGGTTAATCTCTATGTGTTTTTGTGTGTATGTTATGTTGTTTGCTATGCATGTGCTGGTTGAGGAACATTCGGGGACGAATGTTCTTAAGGGGGGGAGAATGTAATACCCTCCGGTATCGGAATTCCTACCGTCCGGTGGAATTTCGGATGTCGGGAACCTCTAGAAGGGTAAAAACATGTTTTATAAAATGTTTTCATGAATTTTAGTGTTTTAAGTATGAAATTAAATGAGTTTTTGCATGAAAAGTCCTTGGAGGAAAACCCAGGTTCGGCCGCCGAAAGTCAAGTTCGGCCGCCGAACATGCATGCGTTTTGGAGGCACGTTAGGCCCCCGAAAGCATGAGTGAGGGAAGTCCAGGTTCGGCCGCCGAAACTCAAGTTCGGCCGCCGAACATGGCATGCATGCGGAAGCACTTTCGGCCCCCGAACGTGGCCTGGCCAGCCACCTATAAAAGGGTCACTTGGCCGAAATGGGCGAGCTTTCTCCCATTTTCGGCCACAGCTAGCTTCCGACCTCCCTCTTCCAAATCTAGTGTTCTTCCTTCAAATCCCCACCATTTTTCTTGAGTTTTAAGCTTGCATTGAAGGTTTTGAACTTTTGAAACAAGTTTTGGAGCTTTGGGAACTCAGGAGCTCATTTTCGTGGATCTCCAAGTTTAGGTCGTCTCCCTCTCGATCTTCAAGAGGTAAGAGCCGATCTTAAGCTCCTTATGTGTTTTAAGTAAGATTTTATGAGTTCTTTGGGTAGAAATGCATGTTAGGATATATGTTGAGTTATGGGTTAATATTGATGTTTTGAACAATGTGTGTGGATTGTGTGTGTTTGAAGTGTTGTAGTTGGGGTATATGATTGTTTGAGACCCCTAGGAACTTGTATGCATGTCCTAGTTGAGCTATATGCATGATTTGAGGTTTTGGGAGGCAAGAGGCTCATGTGAACCAAGTTTCTGCCCTTTGGGAAGAAACCAGGTTCGGCAGCCGAAGGGACTTTCGGCCGCCGAACCCTCCTGTGGAGGCAGCATTCGGCTGCCGAAGCTTGCCCCCGAAAGAGGACTTTCGTCTCTGTCTGGGAGATTCGGCCGCCGAAGGTGCCGCCGAACCTGCCTGACTTTCGGCTCTGGAGGGACTTTCGGCCGCCGAACCCGCCGCCGAAAGTGCCCTGTTCAGCCATTTCTTGCATGTTTTTATGTGATGTTTGCATAATGTTTTAGGGGGTTTTTGGGGAGTAGTTTATAGTTATGTTCAGGTGTGTTTAGTCCCTCATTTGAGTCCACCTGTGTAGGTTCGGACTCGAGGAACCGAGGACCCCAGCAGTGAGTTCAGCTGCTTCGGTGTTGTCAGAGTCAGCCAGAGGTGAGTGGAACTAAACTTAATCTTTTAAATTAAATGTTTTATCATGTTTCATGCATCATGATTATGCAATAGGATGATTGCATTAGTATTCACGAATATGTCGCATTGCATCGATTGTTGTTAATGTGGGTGAATGTTGGATGACCCAATTAGTCCATGACAGGAAGACCAGGACCCCATTCTACGGCCTGGCACGATTGTAATGAAAGACCAGGACCCCATTCTACGGCCTGGCACGATTGTGGGACTCGAAGACCAGGAGTCCAGAGGAGGCCCTGGGATAATGGTAAGTAATGTATGTATGACAGGAAGACCAGGACCCCAAGCTACGGCCTGGCACAATGTTAGCTTGGACTAATTGGTGACAAGTTCACCCAACCCTTATGTGAACTGTCTGTGTTATGATGCATTTCATTAGAGCATAGTGTTAATATGTTTTATAGTTCACTCACTGGGCTTTTAGCTCACCCCTCTCCCTTTACCCCCAGGCTTGGAGTCTGATCTGGAGGGGGACGGGCTGGACCAGTCTCACGGGGGAGGCCTTGGACCTCCCAAATGATGGGCTCACGATATGGGCCTGGCCCCAGTCCGGGGTGGAGAAATCTAGCGGTCATCAATTGCCCTTTTACGTTCTCATCAGTTATTGCCCGACTGATGAGGGGGTAAATACCGAGGATCATTATGACCGCGCCGCTTAAGTACAGTCTGCCTTAAAACATCTTTTTATCTCGCTACTGTTTCAAATTTCAAATTCTTCAACTTTCCCAAAACTTTTGCTCTTCTTTATTCTCTGTTTTCCTTCGCTCTCCTCTGCTCATCCGCTATACCGCTCTTCAGGTACGCCTCTTCTGCCTCCATGGAAATTTCTAAGCTTTCTGAAGTTTTTAACCTCAAGTCTAGTATCACTCCCTCTACTATAACTAACTTCTTTTCTCGGAGGTATTTGGATACTCCTCTTTACTCTATCCGAGCTCCTCTCCGAAATGAGAGGATTGTTCTTCCAGATCCTCCTCCTCCCGGTTTGATAGATCCTCAGAAGGATCGTAGCATAGTTTTTTTTGTTAAACAACGAGACTTTGGTCTAACTTTTCCGTTTACCTCCTTCTTCATCGAGGTTTTTCAATATTTCAGGATATCTGTAACGACCCCAAAATGGACCGTCACTTGCGCTAGGATTCAGGTCGGCTTAAGGCCGCCAGAACCCGTAACAAGCCTGCTATACTCTCTGTGTACCTGTAAAACTCATACATGATCATACATTTTGTGAAAATAACAACTCTTTGCTGAACCACGGCTTAATCTGTGCATGCACTATCTCTGTACTCTGTACTCATGTACTCTGTACTCTGTACCCCTGACTAGAGCTTACTCTAGATGGGTTAACTCATACCTGTTAAGCCTGGTTTTTACATACAGGAAAACATATACATACACAGATCATGTATAAAACATACATCACTAGGTCAAGCACATGTCTAACTGTATACACAACTCGTACATTTCTTCAATATGACATGTCCACTCTAAGCTTATTACAAATCTCTTTACTCTTCCTGTACTCTGCTGAACTGTCCCTGTACACTGTACACTGACCCTGCAAAACTGGGGTTAAGGGAGTGGGATGAGCTCTATAGCCCAGTGAGTAGAACAGTAGAACATCTCAGTAAAATATGATCTCATGGAATGCTTCACAGCACAGACAAGCCACATCAAGAGTAAACCTGTCACCACATAGTCCCAGTAACTCTGTGCCAGGGCGTAGAATCGAGCACCTGGTCTTCCTGTCATATATGTATATGTGTATATAACACCTCTGTACTTACCAGTGCCAAGGCGTAGTCAAAGGCTCCTGGTCTTTGCTATACCTGCCAGGGCGTAGTCAAAGGCTCCTGGACTTCGCTATACCTGCCAGGGCGTAGTCAAAGGCTCCTGGACTTCCTGTCTGAGACTATTGGATCATTCAGCATTTACCCACATCAATAAAGAACTATGCAATGCACCATATTCGTGGTTACTAATGCACTCAACCTAAGGCATAATCATGATGCATGAGATATGCTAAAACATTTCATTGTGTGCAAGTAAAAGAGTTAAGTTTAGTTCCACTCACCTCTGGCTATCTGGACTGACTGACTCTGCAGGCTCTGAAACTCTGGAGCAGTACTCACTGCTGCTCTCTCTGGTTCCTCTGATCTGTACCTATACAGATGGACTCAAATGAGGGACCAAACAAGCTTATGAATAACTCTATTAAACTCCCCAAGAATCCCCTTAAACTCACTCTAACATCCATGCCAAGCATGCAAAAGAAAGCTGAACAGAACACTTTCGGCGGCAGGTTCGGCGGCCGAAAGTCCTCTCCAGAGACGAAACTCAAGCACCTTCGGCGGCCGAATATCAAGCTTCGGCGGCCGAACCCTTTCGGGGGCAAGTTTCGGGGGCCAAAAAGCACTCCAGAGACGAAAGTCTCTAACCTTCGGCGGCACCTTCGGCGGCCGAACCCCCAAACAGAGCCGAACATGCAAAACTCGCGGGGGCAAGCTGTGGCAGCCTAAGCCACCATGCAAGAGGTTCGGCGGCCGAATGAACCTTCGGCTGCCGAACCTGAGTTCATCCAGAACTCAGCCCCGACGGCAAACAAGCTCCTCCATCCCTTCAATCTCTCAACACATGCACACTTCAACTCCTCAACACACATATCCTCATGTATATAAACCAAGGGGTCCAAAACTACCTAAACACCCCAACAAACACATCAAACATAACACATAAACACGCTTACAAGCTAAACCATCAAAAACAACACCCTTTGTCACCTAAGCATGCATCTCTACCCAAACCTGCATAAAACTTCTGTAACCAGTAAAACATGTTCAAGATCTTCACTTACCTCCTGTACACACGAAGATGAACGATCTGAACAAAAAAAATGGATCAACTCTCTTCAAACTCATAAACTCTCAAACCTAAGCTTTTTGCTTCAACCCTTCACCACCTTGTGAAAACCAACAAAACAACCCACTTTGTACAGGAGCTGTACAACATAGGAGACGTGGCCAAGCTTCTGGACAGGGTTTGGAGCCAACACCTGTCCAAAATGCTGACTAAGGAATGCTCAATTGTTGGCTAGCCAATTCAGCTTCGGCTGCCGAATCGCATGCAAAACCATGCAACATTCGGGGGCCGAACCTGAACTGCGGAAGCCGAACATTGGGCACTTTCGGCGGCCGAACTTACCTTCGGCGGCCGAACTTGGCAAAAGTCTCCTTAGCCTTTTCTCTTCCAACCTCAAACCAACTCACATCAATTCAACTCAACACCTTAAAATACATCATAACACTGTAGGAAAACATATATCCTACCCTTCTAGAGACTTCCGACATCCCGAATTCCACCGGAAAGTAAAATTCCGATGCCGGTCTCCAGCCGGGTATTACATTCTCCCTCCCTTAAGACCATTCGTCCTCGAATGATTCTAAACCAAATACCACATCAAACGGAGGAAAACTAACCTCAAAACAAATAGGGATACTGCTGGAGCATCGACTCTCGCGTCTCCCAGGTACACTCTGCTAGATTATGGTGGTTCCACAGGACTTTCACCATCGGAATCTCCTTGTTCTTTAGCTGTCTGATCTGTGTGTCCAGAATCCGCACTGGCTGCTCTATATAGGTGAGATCTATATGAATCTCCACCTCAGGCTCACTCAACACCTGATTCGGATCTGACACAAACTGCCGTAGCATAGAAACATGAAATACCGGGTGAATTCTCTCCATAGAAGCAGGTAAATCCAGCTTATACGACACATTGTCGATCCTCTGCAACACCTCAAAGGGTCCAATGTACCGTGGAGCTAATTTACCCTTTGTCCCAAAACGAACCACCCCTTTCATTGGAGACACTTTCAGCAATACCCAATTACCCTCCTGGAATTCTAACTGCTTTCTGCGAACGTCTGCATAACTTTTCTGTCTACTCTGCGCTGTTCTGATTCTCTCTCTGATCATGGGCACTACCCTACTGGTAATCTCTACTAACTCTGGCCCTGCAAGAGCCTTCTCTCCTATCTCTTCCCAGCAAACAGGGGATCTGCACTTCCTCCCATACAAAGCTTCATAAGGAGCCATCCCAATGCTAGCATGATGGCTGTTATTGTAGGCAAACTCCACCAAAGGTAGATACTGCCTCCAAGAACCGCCAAAGTCTAACACACATAGTCGAAGCATATCCTCTATGGTCTGGATGGTCCTTTCTGACTGTCCATCAGTCTGTGGGTGGAAAGCAGTGCTAAAATCCAATCGCGTGCCCATCGCACTCTGCAGACTCCGCCAAAAGCGAGAGGTAAATTGAGGTCCTCTATCTGAAACTATAGACACTGGAACTCCATGTAATCTCACGATCTCATCCAGATAGACCTGTGCCAACTTATCCACAGAATAGTTACTCCGGACTGGAAGAAAATGAGCAGATTTCGTGAGTCTGTCCACAATCACCCATATAGAGTCTATCCTATTGGACGTAGCTGGTAAACCCACTACAAAATCCATGGCTATGTCTTCCCATTTCCACTCTGGAATCGGTAATGGGTTAAGCATTCCGGCTGGTTTCTGATGCTCTAGTTTCACCCTCTGGCAAACCTCACAGGCTGTCACAAACTGCGCCACTTCTTTCTTCATGGCTGGCCACCAATAGACCTTTTTCAGATCTTGATACATCTTGGTGGCTCCTGGGTGAACACTATACCTCGCATTATGAGCTTCCCTCATAATGTCTTCCTTCACACTGTTCCTATCTGGTACACAAAGTCGACTCCCATAGCGAAGAATCCCTTTGCTATCAAATCTGAACTCTGCACTGTTGCCTGACTGAACAGTCCTGGCAATTTTCATCAACTCAGGGTCCTCATGCTGTCTCTGAGCTATCTGCTCCAGAAACACAGGTGTCACTCTCATCTGTGCTATCAATGCACCTGTACCAGACAACTCTAGCTGCAATCCTTCTTCTAAGAGCCTATAAAGCTCCATCACAACTGGTCTTCGCTCTGCTGCTATATGGGATAAACTGCCTAGTGACTTCCGGCTTAGGGCGTCTGCCACAACATTCGCCTTACCCGGATGATACTGGATCTTACAATCATAATCACTGAGCAATTCAACCCATCTTCTCTGCCGCAAATTCAGCTCTCTCTGACTCAAGATGTACTGTAAACTCTTGTGATCAGTGAAGATCTCGCATTTAACCCCATAGAGGTAATGCCGCCACATCTTAAGTGCAAAGATAACTGCTGCCATCTCTAGGTCATGGGTGGGGTAATTCAACTCGTGCTTCTTCAACTGTCTAGAAGCATAAGCTATCACCCTATCACTCTGCATCAAAACACAACCCAATCCCACTCGAGATGCATCACAGAACACTGTGAAGTCCTCATGACTCACAGGCAGAGCTAACACTGGTGTTGTGGTCAATCTCCTCTTGAGCTCCTCAAAGCTCTCTTCACACTGGTCTGACCAGACAAACTTCTGGTTCTTCTGAGTTAGTTTGGTCATAGGAGCTGCTATCTTTGAGAAGTTCTGAACGAACCTCTTGTAGTAACCTGCCAGTCCCAGAAAGCTTTTAATCTCAGTCACTGTAGTGGGTCTGGGCCAGTTAGCTATAGCCTCTATCTTCTTGGGATCGACCTCAATACCCTCTGCTGATACCACATGTCCCAAGAAGGCAATGCTTCTCAACCAAAACTCACACTTCGAGAACTTGGCATATAACCCATGCTCTCTCAGTGTTTGCAAAACGATTCTCAGATGCTGGGCATGCTCCTCTGCATCTCTGGAATACACTAAGATATCATCGATGAAAACAATGACAAAGTGATCCAGAAACTCACTGAATACCCTGTTCATGAGATCCATAAATGCTGCAGGGGCGTTAGTCAACTCGAACGGCATCACTAAGAACTCATAATGCCCATATCTGGTCCTGAAAGCTGTCTTCGGCACATCTGCCTCTCGGACTCTCAACTGATGATACCCGGATCTCAGATCTATTTTCGAGAAACAACCTGCTCCAGCTAGCTGGTCAAATAGATCATCAATCCAAGGTAAAGGATACCTATTCTTGGTAGTGACCTTGTTCAACTATCTGTAGTCGATACAAAGTCTGAGGGATCCATCCTTCTTTCTGACAAAGAGCACTGGCGCACCCCAAGGTGAGGTACTAGGGCGGATGAAACCCTTATCTACCAAGTCCTGCAACTTCTCTTTTAACTCTTTTAACTCTGCTGGCGCCATCCTGTAGGGAGGAATAGAGATAGGTCTGGTATCAGACAGCAATTCTATTTCAAACTCTATCTCCCTACCAGGTGGTAGTCCTGGAAGTTCGTCTGGAAAAACATCGAGAAACTCTCGGACCACTGGTACTGTAGCTGGTTCCCTCACCTGACTGTCTAGCTCTCTCACATGAGCTAGAAACCCCTGACAACCCCTTCTAAGCAAACGACGAGCCTGAAGGGCTGAAATCATACCTCTGAGTGTACCTCTCCTGTCTCCTCTGAAGACACACTCTGACCCATCCTGGTCTCTGAGACTCACTATCTTCTCTCTACAGTCCAAAGTAGCACTATATGCAGATAGCCAATCCATCCCTAGAATGACATCAAAATCTGTCAAATCTAGAACCACAAGGTCAGCTGGAAGGCATCTACCCTCTATAAACACTGGACTGAAGCGACAGACTGACACTGCCACTGATGGGTCACATCTAGGTCCACTGACCCAGAGAGGATACTCTAACTCAGAACTGATCAAACCCAATCTCTCTATGGCTCTCGAAGCAATAAAGGAATGAGAAGCCCCGGGGTCCATCAAAGCATACACATCTGAACACCCAATGATGAGAGTACCTGACACCACTGTGTTCGATGTGTTAGCCTCCTCCTGTGTCACAGTGAAAATCCGTGCTGGGGCTACCGGATTTCCACCTCGGGAACCTGCTGCTGAAGTAGAGGCTGCCCCTCTCCCTCTACCTCTGCCACTACTCTGAGGCATGACTGGAGCTGCTGGCCGAACAACTGGCTGTACCACACTGCCTGAACTCATCTGCTGGGATGGTGCAAAAGTCATCTGCGGACAATTCTGAGCGATATGCCCTTCCTATCCACAGCGAAAACAAGCTGTAGATCCCAACTGACAAACTCCTCCATGTGGTTTTCCGCATCGTCTGCAGACTGGAGCTGTGCCAGAGCTTGAGCCACTACCTATTCCCAGACCCGACGTGACTTTACTCCAGAACTTACTCTTTGTTCCTTTTGCTCTGTCCCATCTCTTACTGCCTTGAGTGGGGCTTTAGAACCCGAAGCCTGTGCCTTTGACTGTTTCTGAATATTGGCACTAGCTTCCATTTTCCTGGCTGCGTCCACTATCGTGTGGAAGCTCTCCTTTTCTGCTGGAAGAATCAAGGACGCATACCTGGGATGCAATCTCATAGTATATCTCCTTGCCTTCTTCTGATCAGTATCATAGGCTTGACCCACATACTGTAGCAAATCCAGGAACTTATCTGTGAATTCATCAACACTCATCTCATCTGTCTGTCTCAACTGTTCAAATTCAATTACTTTCATCTCCCTAGAACTGTCAGGAAAAACCCATCCTGCAAACTCATTGACGAACTCTCCCCATGACATACTGTCCATTCGAGGCTCCACATAATTCTTAAACCATTCTCTGGCCTTTTTACATTTAAGTGTAAACCCTGCCATCTCAATGGCTCTACTATCATCAGCTCCCAATTCACTGGTTATCATCCTAACTGATCTGAGGTATTCAAATGGATCATCTCCCGTGTGATATTTAGGAGCATCCAATTTCAAGTACTCCGTCATTTGTACCTTACCTCCAGATGAGCTAGGTTGATGTCTGTCAACAACAGGGGCTACTGGTTCTGGTGGTGGTACTGGTTCATTTGGTTATGGGTGTGCTGCACTTGGATGGGTAGGGGAAGAGGGATACATAGGATATGGTGGGTAATAAGGATAAGGCATATAAGGCATGTAAGGAGGATATGGCACAAAACTAGAGTACTCCGACATACCTCCCATCGGATACTCTGGGTAGCCAAAACCTGAGGTCTGAGCACCTCCCTGCGACTCTCCCATACCTTCCTCAAAACTGCCTATTCCCATACTGTCATCTATAGACTGATCAATCTCCATAGCGTCCCTCCTTTCCTCTGATCTTCCTCCCCTAGCTGTTCCTCTTCTGCTCTCGTCTACAGACCTTCTAGGGTCTAGTGACGTACCTTCCCTGCTAGATCTCTGAGACCTTGCCCTGGGCAATGCAGGAGGACGAGCAGCTGGTCTCTCACTCTCTGGTGGGACTCCAGTCAATCGAGCTGATCGACGAGTTCCTCTCATCTTTACTCTGAAAATACAACAGATAACATAGCACTTGAGCACGAAAACAGCACATAGCAAGAAGGCACATGCATAACTCATGGCATAAAATAACAGATAGGACTCAAGACCCTATCCTAGTGGACATGATTTTCTATTGTGCTTAACCACTTCTAACCTGTCTGAGCCCGACACTGTCTCTATAGGTCCGATCATATGAACCTAGGGCTCTGATACCAATCTGTAACGACCCCAAAATGGACCGTCATTGGCGCTAGGATTCAGGTCGGCTTAAGGCCGCCAGAACCCGTAGCAAGCCTGCTATACTCTCTGTGTACCTGTAAAACTCATACATGATCATACATTTTGTGAAAATAACAACTCTTTGTTGAACCACGGCTTAACCTGTGCATGCACTATCTCTGTACTCTGTACTCATGTACTCTGTACTCTGTACCCCTGACTAGAGCTTACTCTAGATGGGTTAACTCATACCTGTTAAGCCTGGTTTTTACATACAGGAAAACATATACATACACAGATCATGTATAAAACATACATCACTAGGTCAAGCACATGTCTAACTGTATACACAACTCGTACATTTCTTCAATATGACATGTCCACTCTAAGCTTATTACAAATCTCTTTACTCTTCCTGTACTCTGCTGAACTGTCCCTGTACACTGTACACTGACCCTGCAAAACTAGGGTTAAGGGAGTGGGATGAGCTCTATAGCCCAGTGAGTAGAACAGTAGAACATCTCAGTAAAATATGATCTCATGGAATGCTTCACAGCACAGACAAGCCACATCAAGAGTAAACCTGTCACCACATAGTCCCAGTAACTCTGTGCCAGGGCGTAGAATCGAGCACCTGGTCTTCCTGTCATATATGTATATGTGTATATAACACCTCTGTACTTACCAGTGCCAAGGCGTAGTCAAAGGCTCCTGGTCTTTGCTATACCTGCCAGGGCGTAGTCAAAGGCTCCTGGACTTCGCTATACCTGCCAGGGCGTAGTCAAAGGCTCCTGGACTTCCTGTCTGAGACTATTGGATCATTCAGCATTTACCCACATCAATAAAGAACTATGCAATGCACCATATTCGTGGTTACTAATGCACTCAACCTAAGGCATAATCATGATGCATGAGATATGCTAAAACATTTCATTGTGTGCAAGTAAAAGAGTTAAGTTTAGTTCCACTCACCTCTGGCTATCTGGACTGACTGACTCTGCAGGCTCTGAAACTCTGGAGCAGTACTCACTGCTGCTCTCTCTGGTTCCTCTGATCTGTACCTATACAGATGGACTCAAATGAGGGACCAAACAAGCTTATGAATAACTCTATTAAACTCCCCAAGAATCCCCTTAAACTCACTCTAACATCCATGCCAAGCATGCAAAAGAAAGCTGAACAGAACACTTTCGGCGGCAGGTTCGGCGGCCGAAAGTCCTCTCCAGAGATGAAACTCAAGCACCTTCGGCGGCCGAATATCAAGCTTCGGCGGCCGAACCCTTTCGGGGGCAAGTTTCGGGGGCCAAAAAGCACTCCAGAGACGAAAGTCTCTAACCTTCGGCGGCACCTTCGGCGGCCGAACCCCCAAACAGAGCCGAACATGCAAAACTCGCGGGGGCAAGCTGTGGCAGCCTAAGCCACCATGCAAGAGGTTCGGCGGCCGAATGAACCTTCGGCTGCCGAACCTGAGTTCATCCAGAACTCAGCCCCAACGGCAAACAAGCTCCTCCATCCCTTCAATCTCTCAACACATGCACACTTCAACTCCTCAACACACATATCCTCATGTATATAAACCAAGGGGTCCAAAACTACCTAAACACCCCAACAAACACATCAAACATAACACATAAACACGCTTACAAGCTAAACCATCAAAAACAACACCCTTTGTCACCTAAGCATGCATCTCTACCCAAACCTGCATAAAACTTCTGTAACCAGTAAAACATGTTCAAGATCTTCACTTACCTCCTGTACACACGAAGATGAACGATCTGAACAAAAAAAATGGATCACTCTCTTCAAACTCATAAACTCTCAAACCTAAGCTTTTTGCTTCAACCCTTCACCACCTTGTGAAAACCAACAAAACAACCCACTTTGTACAGGAGCTGTACAACATAGGAGACGTGGCCAAGCTTCTGGACAGGGTTTGGAGCCAACACCTGTCCAAAATGCTGACTAAGGAATGCTCAATTGTTGGCTAGCCAATTCAGCTTCGGCTGCCGAATCGCATGCAAAACCATGCAACATTCGGGGGCCGAACCTGAACTGCGGAAGCCG
The DNA here is from genome assembly GCF_001659605.2 of Manihot esculenta. NCBI lineage: Eukaryota > Viridiplantae > Streptophyta > Magnoliopsida > Malpighiales > Euphorbiaceae > Manihot > Manihot esculenta. The sequence continues at coordinate 8,178,671 of NC_035169.2, read as the reverse complement.
AACATTGGGCACTTTCGTCGACCAAACTTACCTTCGGCGGCCGAACTTGGCAAAAGTCTCCTTAGCCTTTTCTCTTCCAACCTCAAACCAACTCACATCAATTCAACTCAACACCTTAAAATACATCATAACACTGTAGGAAAACATATATCCTACCCTTCTAAAGACTTCCGACATCCCGAATTCCACCGGAAAGTAGAATTCCGATGCCGGTCTCCAGCCGGGTATTACAATAACTCCCCGAATGCTATCCCCAAATTCTATCTTGTTCATGTGTTGCTTTGAATCCATTTGCTTGAGCTGGGGATTTACGCCCACGGCTCATCTATTCATGACCTTTTTTCGTCTTGTCAGAGCAAGTAAGTGTTTTTATTACTTTTCCCCCCGTGGGGGTTTATCCATCCTCACGGGCTATAAGGATTCCATAAAGGGCTGGGTAGAGGGTTTTGTAGTCGCGGAGCTGAAGATAGACTCCGGTTCGTCGTGGGGGGTGGAGCTCGACTGGGAGGATGTCTCTCTGGGTTGCAACGACCTGCCCCAGCTGAGCCTTACCGGACAGGTCGGGTACCTTCGATTGACTTCTGTTGACAAGAAGTACGACGTCGAGAAGTGTATGTTTGCCTGTAATCTTAGGGATATCCAGGATGTGGGTATTGTACCTTGCCCAACCGTTTTGCCTTTTCTTTGTGATTTCTACTGGGATTATGCTAACCTGTTTTGATTTTATATTTTTTTGCAGCTTCTGACTCCAAGATGGACCAAATTAAGCCTCTGAAGAACTTAGTTCTGTCTAGAGAGAGCATGAACGCCGCGCTGGATGCCCACCGAGCTGGGCAACACGTCTTAGAGGCTACTGCTGAGGTGGCCCGGGTTATTTCTTCCAGGACGGTTAGCTGACCTCCTGCCCGAGCTTCTTCCCGAGCTTCTAAGCCGAGCTCCCGAGGTACCAAATCTTCAAGGCCATCCAGCCGTAGCAGGCTGAGCTCGGCCATTCAATCTTCCCAGGCTCCAGAATATATGCAAATTGTAGTTCCGAGGACAGAAGGGACTCCTCAGGTCGCCGCCGGGCCTGTTGAGGACGTGGAGCTGGCGAGGAAGGATTTAGCTGTGCCTTCCGGGGGTATTTCTGAGGAGGTGCCTGGGACACACCCTGCCAACGTCAACGTCCCTGTAGGCGAGAAAGAGACCAGCCTGGCAGGGGGAGATATTCAGGGGGCCGTTACTAAAGACTCCCCTATCATCGAGGGAGTAGGGCCCAGTCCAGTTGATGATGAGGCCACAGTGGAGGAGGTCGGGAGTAAACGCCCTCCTCCTTCTAGAGCACCTTCCCCTGTTCCTAAGAGATTTCGTGCTTCCTAGAGGCCAGCTCCGGCCCTGCCTGCTATTGGAAAAGAGAAGGCTTATGTGGTGCCCCTGTTGTCTGCACCAGATAACGACATCCTAAATGCAGAGGACATCACTCATCAGTCCTCGGCAAGCATGGTAGCTGAGTTAATCTAGGAGCGGATGTTCGGTGGGGTCACGGAAGCCTCAGACCCTCGCTTGATGGCTCTCACTGGCCTTCTGGCCAGCTCCACTCGAGAGCAGGCAGCGTTCCGATCTCGCTCCCGGGGGGAGCTAGGAGATACTATCAGGGAGATGCTTCTTATGGTAAGTCGTCCTTTCTGACTTCTGTCCATACTTTAGTTTTCTTCGTTTCTTTGTTCTGACAGCTTTCTCTCTTTGCTAGGTGATGGGACTCTTTATGGAGGTAGATGCTCGCGACCATGCTCTCCGGGAGTAAATGGATCACCGGGTCGAGGAGGCACGTTTGGAAGAAAACCTGTCTGCCACCAGTGACACCCGAAGCAATCTAGCCGCAGCTCAGGAGCATTCCAAGTCCTTACAGGCAGAGCTGACATATGCCCTGGATGCTGTCAAAAGGGTAGATGAGAGGGCAGCTGAAGCAGATATTCGTTGTAAAGAAGCCCTGAAACAACTGTCTTCTCTAGAAGAGGTCCAGAGGGAGAGAGATGAAGTCTGCCGCCAGTATGAGACCTTGAAGGCAGATTCTGAGGCAGCCCAGTCCCAACACGAGGTCGTGGTGGCTCAGAGAGAGGAAGCCCTGGCTCGGGTAGTGGTCCTCGAGCAGGAGCTGGCCAAGCAGGCTGAAAATTTTAAAGGTCTGACCTTGGAGGCTGAGGCAACAAAACTCCAAAATCAATATCTCTGCCAAGAGGTCGAGGCTCTGAAGAAGAGGTGCTCAGCCCTGCTTGAGGATGCTAAGCTGGCTGAAGATAGGATTTAGCTGGAGTGTGAGGAGTGCCTGCGGGAATTCAAGGAGTCAGCGGAGTTGAAGAAGGAGATTGAGCAGGCCTGTGAAACTCATCTTCAAGCTTACAAAGATTCTTCTGAGTATAAGACAGAGATAGCTGAGGCTTGCCAGGCACGACTTGCGGAGTACAAAGCCTCTGATGAGATGAAGATCGCTATTTGGCACAAAGGCTTCCGCATGTTTGTGTCGGGTTTCAACAGGGGTTTAAGAGATTCCAGACTTGCTCTTTCTATCCCTCTAGCAAAACTCCGAGCTGCTGAGGTGGACTCCGATGGCGAAGACGTGCTATATGGGGAGGATGATCTACCTTTGCCCAAAGGAACTTCTCACACTTCAGCTGGGCCCCCTAACGAGGATACCGAGCTAGGAGAGGAGGACGATAGGGCCCCCGAAGATGCTGGGCCTCAGGAGCTGGAGATCATACCTTTTATGGGTGCTGGAGGTTCTGAGCAGGAGGGTGCCAGACCTCCCGTAAGCAGTAATGCAGATGGTAGTGTAGAGGATAGCAATGTAAATGATGGTAATGTAAATAGCGAAACTCCTAGGAATATGGACCCCCTAAAGACAATTTTTCCTTCAATAGTTATAGATGATTAGGCTGTAAATCTTTATTTTCCTTTAATGAAATTTCATTTTCATTTACTTTGCTTGCTATTTCAGCTTCATTTAAAGATTTGATAATAAATACTTAAGTTGTGCTTAATAAACTTTGTAAGGAATTGACTACATCGTCTTTCATTCCTTGTCTCTCAGCTAATCAAGGCTGAAAATTTAGCCAGGGACTTAGTCCCTGACTTATAAACTTTTCTAATTTCACAAGGCGTTCTTATCCGTAATGTAATACCCAGCTAGACTCCGGTATCGGAATTCCTACCGTCCGGTGGAATCTCGGATGTCGGAGACCTCTAGAAGGGTAAAATCATGTTTTCATAAAATGTTTTAATGTATTTCATGGGTTTAATCAAGAAAGAAATTAAGTTTTGAATGAAAATAGTCTTGAGAAGAAGACTCAGGTTCGGCCGCCGAACCTCAAGTTCGGCCGCCGAACATGCATGCACTTCGGGAGTGCTTTAGGCCCCCGAAGGCATAGGTGAGGGAAGTCCAGGTTCGGCCGCTGAACCTTATGTTCGGCCGCCTAACATGGCATGCATGCGGAGGCACGTTAGGCCCCTAAAAGTGGCCTGGCCAGCCACCTATAAAAAGGTCCCCTTGTCCGAATGGGCGAGCTTTTCTCCCCATTTTCGGCCCAGGTGAGTTCTCCGCCGTCTCTCGCCGATTTTGAGTCCTTTTCTTCAAATCCTTCATGATTTTCATGAGATTTCACTTTGTTTTGAAGATTTTGAGCATTTAAGCAAGTTTTGAGGCTTGGAAGACTCAGGAGCTCTTTTCCTTTGGTTTCCAAGTTTAGGTCGTCTCTCTCTCGATCTTCAAGAGGTAAGAGCCGATCTTGAGCTCATTATATGTTTTAAACAAATTTTTAGTTGATCTATGGGGTAGAAATGCATGTTTAGATTAGTTGAACTTTGTTAGGTTTTTTGTGATTATATGGACAATGTGTGTTGGATATGCATGTTTGATGTGTTGCAGTTGGGGTTTAAGATAGTTTGAAGCCCCTAGGAGCTTATGTATGTGTTTATGCATGTTTTGGTTAAGTTGTATGCTTGATTGGAAGGTTTAGGAGGAAAGTGTGCATTGAAGAGCTGAGTTTTTGCCCTTTGGGAGAAACCACGTTCGGCAGCCGAAAGGATTTTCGGCCGCCAAACCTGTCTGTGAGGCAAGCCTTTCGGCTGCCGAAGTCTGCCCCCGAAAATGGACTTTCGTCTCTGGAGGGCACTTTCGGCCGCCGAAGGTGCCGCCGAACCTGCATGACTTTCGGCTCTAGAGGGACTTTCGGCCGCCGAACCTGCCGCCGAAAGTGCCCTGTTCAGCCTTCCTTTGCATGTTTTCTATGGATGTTTTAAGGTGTTTTAGGGGGTTTTTGGGGAGTATTTTAGAGTGATATTCATGTTTGTTAGGTCCCTCATTTGAGTCCACCTATGTAGGTTCGGACCCAAGGAACCGAGGACCCCAGCAGTGAGTCAGTCGCTTCAGAGTCAGTAGAGCTTCAGCCAGAGGTGAGTGGAATAAATACTTATGTTTTAAAGCAAATAAATATAGATTGAGCATGTTCATGCATCACGAATGCCATATGATATTTTAGGTTGTTTGCGTTAGAGTTCACGAATATGTTGCACTGCATAATTTGATGATGATGTGGATAGTTATTGGATGATCCTTAGTCCTCAATATGATACAATGTGATATGATACGGTATGGCATGATATGGAAGTCCGGTTGACCCATTCTACGTCCCGGCACTATGTAAGAGAAAGACCGGTTGACCCATTCTACGTCCCGGCACTATGTAAGAGAAAGACCGGTTGACCCATTCTACGTCCCGGCACCTTGGAATGTAGAGGACTATTGGTGACAATTCCATCCTTGATGTGATTTGTTTGTGCTGTGTTGCATTTCATGAAAGCATGAAAAATGAATTGAATATGTTATTATTCTACTCACTGGGCTTTATAGCTCACCCCTCTCCCTTAACCCCCAGATTTGCAGGTACAGGATAGACTAGGAGGTCAGCAGGAGTAGAGTCGAAATGTTTGTAATAGCTAGATGTGGACATGAATGTGATGTAATGTAAAAGTATAGTGTAGAAATGTAATGTAATGATGTCTATTGAGGTTTATAGTTGTACTTGACCCTAGTATGTTGTTAATCCCTTTGAGTACATGATTTTAATGATGCTTATGTAACCAAACTCAATACATGTTATGTCACCCCATTGGGGCACTGATGAGACTCCAAAGAGGAGTTAATGTTTATGATTATGTTTATGTATAGTGCATGCACAGGTTGAGTTTGGTGAATGAATGAAAGAATGAATGAATGTATGGAAAAGTTCAAAATTTTTATGTATGTTGTTGATCATGTATGGGATTAAACAGGTTCATAGGAAGAATATTTGGCTTGCTACGGGTCCCGGCGGCTTTAAGCCGATCTGGATCCTAGCACCGGTAGCGGTCCGATTTTCGGGTCATTACAGAGTGGTATCAGAGCCCTAGGTTCACATGGTCGGACCTAGAGTAATTGGCTCATAGATATTATAGAAGGTCAAGCACAATAGGAAGATCATGTCCACTAGGATAGGATGTAGAGTCCTGTCTTGAATGATGATGTGAAATGCCATGACTATATGCATGAGCATTAATGATATGCTATGTATGTGATGTATGTGATGCGGATTCATGTGTTTGCACATGAACCATTTGATGCTAATGTTTATGTGATGTGTGCTGTTTTTTCAGTAATCAGGATGAGAGGAACTCGTCGATCGGCACGATTGACTGGAGTACCACCCCAGGACGAGGGCACTGATGCCCGTCCTCCTGCATTGCCTAGGGCAATGTCAAGTAGGTCCAGCAGAGAAAGAGCAGTAAGAGACCCTAGAAGGTCTTTGGATCTGGGTAGAAGCAGATCAGTGAGGGGAACAGTGCAAGGGGATATGTCAGAGGATGTGGGGGATCAGATGGATGTGGATCAGAGGAGGGATGGCAGTCTCGGAGTAAGTATGTCGGAAGAGGGAATGGGAGAGTCCCAAGGGGGCACTCAGGCCTCGGGATTTGTTCAGCCACCTTACTACCCGTCCTTTTCACATAATCCCGGGTATTCGATGGGAGGTACATTGGATTACCCCAGTTTTAACCCTTATCACTCACAGATGCCATACCCACCTTTCTACCCACCGTACCCACAGTACCCTATGTACCCACCCCCATCTTTCTATCCAGGTACAGCAAACCCTACCCCAGGGGATGCTACACCTCCTCCACCACCAGCAGCACCTACTGTCCCAGAAACCCAAACGCCCAAACCTAGCTCATCTAGAGGGAGCAAGGTCAAGATGACCGACTACATGAAGTTGGGTGCTCCCCAGTTTGAAACAGGTGATGACCCGTTTGTGTATCTGGAGAGGGTCAAGACCATTACAGATGAGATAGGAGCTGATGACAGTAGAGCCATCCAGATGGCTGGGTTCACATTAAAATGCAAGAAGGCCCGAGAATGGTTTAAGAATTATGTGAACTCGAGGTTGGATAGTCTATCCTGGGAGGAGTTTGCCAATGAGTTTGCAGGATGGGCTTTCCCTGACAGTTCCAGGGAGCTGAAAATGATTGAGTTCAAGCAGTTGAGGCAGACAGATGAGATGTGCATGGATGAGTATACAGACAGATTCTTGGAGCTGTTGCCGTTTGCTGGGCAGAATCTAGACACAGATCCGAAGAAGTTAAGGAGGTATATCATGAAGCTCCATTCCAGGTATTCCTCTTTGATTCAGTCAGCAGAGAGGGAGAGTTTCCATGCCATAGTGGATATGGCTCGGAGGATGGAGGCTAGTGCTATAATCGAAGGGAAAGTCAAGTAGTCAGTGGCACAGCCTTCTGGTTCCAAGACCCCAGGTGGGGGAAAGTTAGACCCTTCTCTGAGTTCAGGTAGTAAGAGGTGGGGCAATACCACCAGGAAGCCAAAGAAGAACAAGTTCTGGAGCAAGATCAAGTCAGGTCTGGGATTAGGAGGTGGCTCGAGCTCAGGTGCAGATAATGCAGTATGCAAGAAGTGTGGGAAGCCGCACAAGGGTATATGTCTGGTTGGGACGGCAGCCTGCTTCAGATGTGGGCAGGAGGGACACATGGCTCGAGAGTGTCCTAGAGCAGCTTTTATGGCACAGTCTCAACAGACAACCTCTGGTAGTGTGGCTCAGCCAGCAGCTCCAGCCGCGACTCAAGCCAATGGTAGAGGCAGAGGGAGAGGTACAGCCTCTTCTTCAGCGGGTTTCAGAGGTGAAGGTCCATCAGCCCCAGCACGGATCTTCACAATGACACAGCAGGAGGCAAATGCATCGAACACCGTGGTGGTAGGTAATCTCATCATTGGTTGCTCAGATGTTTATGCCTTAATGGACCCTGGTGCATCGCATTCTTTCATTGCTCCGAGGGCCGTCGAGAGATTGAGATTGATGGTCTCTGGGTTAGAGTGTCCCCTATGGGTCAGTGGACCCAAGTGTGACCCGTCAGTGGCAGAGTCAGTCTGCCAGTATAGTCCAGTTTTTATAGAGGGGAGATGCCTTTCAACCGACCTTGTGGTTCTAGATTTGACAGATTTTGACGTCATTCTAGGGATGGATTGGCTATCTACCCATGGTGCTACCTTGGATTGCAGAGACAAGGTAGTCAAGTTCAGATGTTAGGATGGGTCAGAGGTTGTATTCAGAGGAGACAAGGGGAGTACACCTAGAGGTTTGATATTAGCCCTTCAAGCTCGTAGGTTGCTCAGGAGGGGTTGTCAGGGTTTTCTGGCTCATGTGAGGGAGCTGGATAGTCATGTTAGAGAGCCCGCCTCGGTGCCCGTGGTCAGTGAGTTTTTAGATGTGTTCCCAGACGAGCTACCAGGTTTACCACCTGCTAGGGAGATAGAGTTTGAAATTGAATTGATGCCTAGAACCAGACCAATCTCTATTCCTCCCTACAAGATGGCACCAGCAGAATTGAAAGAGCTTAAGGAGCAGTTGCAAGAGTTGGTAGATAGAGGATTCATCCGATCGAGTACCTCACCTTCGGGTGCTCCAATGCTATTTGTGAAAAAGAAGGATGGATCTCTCAGACTTTGTATCGACTACAGGCAGTTGAACAAAGTCACTACCAAGAATAAGTACCCGTTGCCAAGGATCGACGATCTATTTGACCAGCTAGCCGGAGCAGGTTGTTTCTTCAAAATAGATCTGAGATCGGGGTACCATCAGCTAAGGATAAGAGAAGAGGATGTGCCGAAGACAGCATTCAGGACCAGATATGGGCATTATGAGTTCCTTGTGATGCCGTTCGGGTTAACCAATGCCCCTGCAGCATTCATGGATCTCATGAACAGAGTGTTTAGCCAGTACCTGGATCACTTTGTTATTGTCTTCATAGATGATATCTTAGTGTATACCAGGAATACAGAGGAGCATGCCCATCATCTGAGGTTGGTTTTGTAGACCTTGAGGGAACATGGCTTGTATGCCAAGTTCTCCAAGTGTGAGTTCTGGCTGAGGAGCATTTCCTTCTTGGGGCATGTGGTGTCAGAAAATGGAATCGAGGTAGACCCCAAGAAAGTGGAAGCTGTAGCTAACTGGCCTAGACCCACTATAGTGACAGAGATCAAGAGCTTCTTGGGTTTAGCAGGTTACTACAGGAGGTTCGTTCAGGACTTCTCTAAGATTGCAGCTCCCATGACCAGATTGACTAAGAAGAACCAGAGGTTCGTGTGGACCGACCAGTGTGAAGAGAGCTTTGAGGAGCTAAAGAAGAGGTTGACTTCAGCACCAGTGTTAGCTCTACCATCGAGTAATGAAGACTTCTCAGTCTTTTGTGACGCGTCCCGTGTGGGGCTAGGTTGTGTGCTAATGCAGAATGAAAGGGTGATTGCTTATGCTTCTAGGCAGCTGAAGAAGCACGAGTTGAATTACCCTACACATGACCTAGAGATGGCAGCAGTAATCTTTGCACTCAAGATGTGGAGGCACTACCTTTATGGGGTTAAATGTGAGATCTTCACCGATCATAAAAGCCTGCAGTACATCCTGAGTCAGAGAGATTTGAATTTGAGACAGAGAAGATGGGTAGAACTGCTCAGTGACTATGATTGCAAGATCCAGTACCATCCGGGTAAGGCGAATGTTGTGGCAGACGCCTTAAGCTGGAAATCACTTGGCAGTTTGTCCCATATTTCAGCAGAGAGGAGGCCAGTGGTGAGGCAGTTTCTCGAGCTCATGAATGAAGGTCTACAGTTGGAGTTGTCTGGTACAGGTACTTTAGTTGCCCAGATGAGAGTGGCACCCGTGTTTCTGGAGCAGGTGGCTCAGAAACAGCATGAGGACCCAGAGTTAGTGAAGATTGCCAGGACTGTTCAGTCGGGCAAGGATAGTGAGTTCAGATTTGACAGTAAGGGGATCCTCCGCTATGGGAATAGATTATGTGTACCAGATGACGTGGGACTGAAGGGAGACATTATGAGGGAAGCTCATAATGCCAGATACAGTGTTCACCCTGGAGCCACCAAAATGTATCAAGATCTGAAGAGAGTGTATTGGTGGCCAGCTATGAAGAGGGAAGTGGCACAGTTTGTGTCAGCCTGCAAAATATGTCAGAGGGTGAAGCTGGAACATCAGAAGCCGGCTGGAATGCTTAACCCACTACCTATTCCAGAGTGGAAATGGGAGAATATAGCTATGGACTTCGTGGTGGGGTTACCGGCGACATCCAATAGATTGGACTCCATATGGGTGATTGTGGACAGACTCACTAAATCTGCTCACTTCATCCCTGTCAGGAGTGGCTATTCTGTGGACAAGTTGGCGCAGGTGTATGTTGATGAGATCGTCAGGCTGCATGGGGTTCCTGTTTCAATAGTGTCTGATCGAGGGCCCCAGTTCACCTCCAGGTTTTGGCGGAGTCTGCAGAACGCTATGGGTACCAGGTTGGATTTTAGCACTGCTTTCCATCCACAGACAGACGGACAATCAGAGAGGACCATCCAGACAATAGAGGATATGCTCAGAATGTGTGTGCTGGATTTTGACGGTTCTTGGAGGCAGCATCTACTTTTAGTGGAGTTTGCCTACAATAACAGCCATCATGCCAGCATAAGGATGGCCCCATATGAAGCTTTGTATGAAAGGAAGTGCAGGTCGCCTGTCTGTTGGGAAGAAGTTGGAGAAAAGGCCCTGGCAGGGCCTGAGCTAGTAGAGATCACCAGCAGAGTGGTGCCCATAATCAGAGAAAGGATCAAGAGTGCTGCAAGCAGATAGAAGAGTTATGCAGATATCCGCAGAAAGCAAGTGGAGTTTCAGGAGGGGGATTTGGTATTGCTCAAAGTGTCTCCAATGAAAAGGGTGATTCGGTTTGGGAAGAAAGGTAAACTAGCTCCACGGTACATTGGACCCTTTGAAGTCTTGCAAAGGATTGGGAATGTATTGTACAAGCTGGACTTGCCTGCTTCAATGGAGAGAATCCATCCGGTTTTCCATGTTTCTATGTTGAGAAAGTTCGTGTCGGATCCGGGCAAGGTTCTTAGTGAGCCTGATGTGGAGATCCAAGAGAATCTCACCTATGTTGAGCAGCCGGTGCGGATCCTAGACACCCAGATTAGAAAGCTAAGAAACAAGGAAATCCCGATGGTGAAAGTCCTTTAGAATCACCACAACATCGAAGAGTGTACTTGGGAGACACGGGAGTCTATGCTCCGGCAATATCCTCATCTCTTCTAAGGTGAGTTTTATGTGCTTTGTATGAATGTTTATGTTTTATGCTATGCATGTGTTGTTTGGTGAACATTCGGGGACGAATGTTCTTAAGGGGGGGAGAATGTAATACCTGGCTAGACTCCGGTATCGGAATTCCTACCGTCCGGTGGAATCTCGGATGTCGGAGACCTCTAGAAGGGTAAAATCATGTTTTCATAAAATGTTTTAATGTATTTCATGGGTTTAATCAAGAAAGAAATTAAGTTTTGAATGAAAATAGTCTTGAGAAGAAGACTCAGGTTCGGCCGCCGAACCTCAAGTTCGGCCGCCGAACATGCATGCACTTCGGGAGTGCTTTAGGCCCCCGAAGGCATAGGTGAGGGAAGTCCAGGTTCGACCGCCGAACCTTATGTTTGGCCGCCGAACATGGCATGCATGCAGAGGCACGTTAGGCCCCCGAAAGTGGCCTGGCCAGCCACCTAAGGACCCTGTCCGAATGGGCGAGCTTTTCTCCCCATTTTCGGCCAAGGTGAGTTCTCCGCCGTCCCTCGCCGATTTTGAGTCCTTTTCTTCAAATCCTTCATGATTTTCATGAGATTTCACTTTGTTTTGAAGATTTTGAGCATTTAAGCAAGTTTTGAGGCTTGGAAGACTCAGGAGCTCTTTTTCTTTGGTTTCCAAGTTTAGGTCGTCTCTCTCTCGATCTTCAAGAGGTAAGAGCCGATCTTGAGCTCATTATATGTTTTAAACAAGTTTTTAGTTGATCTATGGGGTAGAAATGCATGTTTAGATTAGTTGAACTTTGTTAGGTTTTTTGTGATTATATGGACAATGTGTGTTGGATATGCATGTTTGATGTGTTGTAGTTGGGGTTTAAGATAGTTTGAAGCCCCTAGGAGCTTATGTATGTGTTTATGCATGTTTTGGTTAAGTTGTATGCTTGATTGGAAGGTTTGGGAGGAAAGTGTGCATTGAAAAGCTGAGTTTCTGCCCTTTGGGAGAAACCACGTTCGGCAGCCGAACCTGTCTGTGAGGCAAGCCTTTCGGCTGCCGAAGTCTACCCCCGAAAATGGACTTTCGTCTCTGGAGGGCACTTTCGGCCGTCGAACCTGCCACCGAAAGTGCCCTGTTCAGCCTTCCTTTGCATGTTTTCTATGGATGTTTTTAGGTGTTTTAGGGGGTTTTTGGGGAGTATTTTAGAGTGATATTCATGTTTGTTAGGTCCCTCATTTGAGTCCACTTGTGTAGGTTCGGACCCGAGGAACCGAGGACCCCAGCAGTGAGTAAGTCGCTTCAGAGTCAGTAGAGCTTCAGCCAGAGGTGAGTGGAATAAATACTTATGTTTTAAAGCAAATAAATATAGATTGAGCATGTTCATGCATCATGAATACCATATGATATTTTAGGTTGTTTGCATTAGAGTTCACGAATATGTTGCATTGCATAATTTGATGATGATGTGGATGGTTATTGGATGATCCTTAGTCCTCAATATGATACGATGTGATATGATACAGTATGGCATGATATGGAAGTCCGGTTGACCCATTCTACGTCCCGGCACTATGTAAGAGAAAGACCGATTGACCCATTCTACGTCCCGGCACCTTGGAATGTAGAGGACTATTGGTGACAATTCCATCCTTGATGTGATTTGTTTGTGCTGTGTTGCATTTCATGAAAGCATGAAAAATGAATTGAATATGTTATTATTCTGCTCACTGGGCTTTATAGCTCACCCCTCTCCCTTAACCCCCAGATTTGCAGGTACAGGGTAGACTAGGAGGTCAGCAGGAGTAGAGTCGGAATGTTTGTAATAGCTAGATGTGGACATGAATGTGATGTAATGTAAAAGTATAGTGTAGAAATATAATATAATGATGTCTATTGAGATTTATAGTTGTGCTTGACCCTAGTATGTTGTTAATCCCTTTGAGTACATGATTTTAATGATGCTTATGCAACCAAACTCAATACATGTTATGTCACCCCATTGGGGCACTGATGAGACTCCAAAGAGGAGTTAATGTTTATGATTATGTTTATGTATAGTGCATGCACAGGTTGAGTTTGGTGAATGAATGAAAGAATGAATGAATGTAAGGAAAAGTTCAAAATTTTTATGTATGTTGTTGATCATGTATGGGATTAAACAGGTTCATAGGAAGAATGTTTGGCTTGCTACGGGTCCCGGCGGCCTTAAGCCGATCTGGATCCTAGCGCCGGTACCGGTCCGATTTTCGGGTCGTTACACGTAAGCTCTTTCTGAGCTGGGTTAGCCGCACTCACAAGTTCTGTTTTTAACAGTGGGCTGAACTCTCGACTCGCGAGTTTTATGATTTCGGTAAGGACATTCTCATTTTTTCTCTTATTACTTCGTTACTATAAGCTCGGGCATATAGCCTTTGCTTAATAACAGTAAGTTAGATCGTGTACCTTTTAAGGTGACGAGCACGGCTGGCCTTTTTGCTTTTAGTTCTGGTTTGACAGGAACTGAAGCTAGGGTCTCATGTCTCATCTGCTCATGCCATTGGATTTCTCCCCGGGTTGACCCCGGGTTGCCCCTTTACCTCCTCAGAGTTCATTACATGAGTGATGAGTGGGTAAATCTCTAGACTTCATTCGTAACTGCGTGGCTTTATTTTAGACGGTTTTACCTTTCTTTCTGCTGTCGATGCCCTGAAGTGACCATTTGTCATTCTGGGTTATGTGCTCCACTGGGATGGAGAGCTCGGCTTTTTGTCGTTCCCTTCTTCTTGGGTTATTCTTGCTAAATGTTTGTTCATTGCAAACTAACTCGAGCTGTGAGCACGGTCCTTTGCCTTCGTTTATCCTCTTATGTGTTCCTGCATTTATGGGCCTTTTCATAGAGGGAGCTTGGTTCTCTGTTATTTCCTCCATACTTAGCTTCATTCTACCTGAGTGTTTCATGTTGCGAGTCTATCCGAGCTGGGAGCTCTATTCTTTGCCCTTTGCTTAGGCTTTTATGCCTATAGCCTGTGATGCTTCTTGTATCGCGAGCTCGAGAGTTCGGAATTTTGCTTTTTTCACTTTGGTGGCCCGAGCTCTTTTGTGAAGTCGGACTTAATTTTTTGTTTTCTTGTCGAGCCTTATATGGGCTATGTTTCCGTCTGACTGCTTGTTTGTTCAGTTTTAACCTTTCTTTTTTACCCCTGAGTGTTTTCCGGGCTGCCTACCCTCGAGCGTTTTGCGGGTTCTTTGCTGTTTGGACCTCTCTCTAGGCTAGTTGAGCTGGTTTAGTGCTAGCGGTCAATTCTCGAGGTCGGTGCCTCTTATGATTGCCCCAATCTTTTGTGTGAGGTCGGAACTATGTTCTTATGAGTTGTTTTTTTTTCTTGTTGTCATTGCATATCGCTGTTTGCTGTAAGCATGTGACATCGGAGGATCTTTGGGGAATCCGGTCTTTGTTGCTCCGGAAGATCTTTGAGATCTTCGCCGGCCGTTTTTGCTCCGGGAGATCTTTGAGATCTTCGCCGGCCGTTTCGCTCCGGGAGATCTTTGCGATCTACCGGCCTTGTACCTCTGAGGTCTATATGTATCAGGGTCTTTATTGTCAGGAGATCTTGGGGATCTTGGACTTGTAATTCCGGGAGATCTTGGGGATCCCGGTTTGCTACCTCTGAGGTCTCTATGTCTCAGGGTCTTCATTGCCAGGAGATCGTGGGGATCCTGGACTTGTAATTCCGGGAGATCTTGGGGATCCCGGTCTTGAGTCCGGGAGATCTTGGGGATCCCGATCTTGTTGAGCCAGGAGATCTTGGGGATCCTGGACTTGAATCCGGGAGATCTTGAGGATCCCGGTCTTAAATCCGGGAGATCTTGGGGATCCCGGTCTTGTTGAGCCAGGAGATCTTGGGGATCCTGGACTTGAATCTAGGAGATCTTAGGGATCCCGGTCTTGAATCCGGGAGATCTTGGGGATCCCGGTCTTGTTGAGCCAGGAGATCTTGGGGATCCTGGTCTTGAATCCGAGAGATCTTGGGGATCCCGTCTTCTGCCTCCAGGAGGTCTCTATGCCTCAAGGAGGTCTTCTGAGCTCTATTCTTTCTTTTCCACGGAGAATTATCATTCACAATAATAGAGATAATCTCGTTGTGTAAGGAATGGTGTTATTTTATTCATTCATGTTTTTCAGAGTACAATGCTTTTCTTTACAAATATTTCAGGGGAAGTACCTCTTCAGATGCTGGATATTCCAGGCGTGGGGCTCAGGGTTTCCCTGCATATCTTCAATTCGGTATACTCCTGGCCTGACTACTTTTGCTATCCTGAATGGGCCCTCCCAGGTCGGTGTCAACTTGCCCACTGCCGCTCTTTTTCCCGTAGCCTCCAAGTTTCTTAGGGCCAGGTCCCCCACCTTTAGACTTCTTTCTCTGACCCTTTGGTTGTAATAACGGGCTGCTCGTTGTTGATAAGCAGCAGTTCGAACTTGAGCTTCCTCCCTAATTTCTTCGAGAGCGTCCAAGTTGTTCCTTAACTTGTCGTCGTTAGTGTTCTCGTTAGCAAATTGGACTCGATGAGTGGGGACTTGCAGCTCGACTGGGACTACGGCCTCTGTGCCGAAAGCCAGTGCAAAAGGCGTTTCTTTAGTGGACGCTTTGGGGGTAGTTCGGAGTGCCCACAGGATACTGTTGAGCTCTTCCGCTCAGTTCGCCTTTGCCCCATCCAGCCGTTTCTTTAATCCTTGGAGGATAGCTTTGTTGGTAACCTCTGTTTGACCATTGGTTTGAGGATGGGCCACTAAAGAGAACTTGTGCCATATGCCCATGTTTGCCGTAAATGCCCTGAAGGCGTTGCAGTCAAATTGCCTGCCATTATCTGAGATGAGCACCCTCGGTATGCCAAATCTGCAAATGATGTTTCACCATACAAAGTCTATCATCTTGCGGGCTGTGATTGTGGGGATTGCCTCCGCCTCTGGCCATTTCGAGAAGTACTCCACAACCACCACTACAAACTTTTTCTGTCCCGTGGTTTTGGAAAATGGTCCCAGGATGTCTATTCCCCATTGTGAGAACGGCCACGGGCTGGATATGCTGGACTGAGGAGTGGCTGGGACATTGATGGCGTTGGCAAACCTCTGGCATACGTTGCATTTTCGGACGAACTCTTCTGCTTCTTTTTTAACAGTGGGCCAATAGTATCCTTGTCTGAATATTTTATTGGCCAGCGTTCCTGCTCCTTCGTGAGCTCCACACATCCCCTTGTGTATTTCTTCCATCACCTTTATTGCCTCCTCCGGGCTCACACACCGGAGCCATGGGCTGGATTTCCCCCTTCTATACAGGGTCCCCCTTACTGCTAGGTAATTAGCAGCACGAGCTGCTATCTTTCTTGCTTCATCCTTGTCTTCAGGGAGTTTCCCCGTCTCCAGATATTCCAGGTATGGGGTCATCCAGGTCTGGCTTTGTTCTACCTGCAACACAGTGGCTGTTTTATTAAAAGCGGGTGTGCTGACATGTTGTATGTATACTTCATCAGGGAGCTGTTCTAGTTCTTCCTTGGACAACAGACTAAGCAGGTCCGCTTCTTCATTCTCCTTCCGAGGTATTCTTTGGTACTTGATGGTGACTCCCCGACCTCTGAGCTCGGCTTCTATGGCTTTTATCTTTGCCAGGTAATTCTGCATGGTTGGGTCTCTGGCCTGATACGCTTCAGTTATCTGGTTGATCACCAGCTGGGAGTCACTATTCACTTCAAGGTCGGTCGCCCCTACCTCCATTGCCACCAGCATCCCATTTATTAGGGCTTCATACTCTGCCACGTTATTGGAGGCCTTGAATTCTAGGCGTAGGGCGTAGCAGATCTTAAATTCTTCAGGTCCTTTAAGCATTATTCCTGCGCCGCTGCCCCCAGCGCCCGATGCTCCGTCTACATACAACTTCCAGTTGAATTCCTGGAAGGGCTCTCCTTCTCTCCCACTCCTCGATGCCTCTGACGATGACTCTCCCCGCTCTTCACTGAATGTGCACTATACTATGAAGTCAGCAAGGGCTTGAGATTTTATGGCGGTCCGAGGTCGATACTTTAGGCAGTAAGGGCTAATCTCAACGGACCAAGCCAACATCCGACCTGATGTTTCCGGCCTATGCAGAATCTTCTTCAGGGGTTGGTCTGTCATTACCACCCCCTGGTGGCTTTCCAGATAAACCCTAAACTTCCGGACTGCGAGCAGTAGAGCATATGCCATCTTTTCAATGTTCAAATATCTGACCTCGGCATCTTTAAGCACCTTACTGACGTAGAAAACAGGCTTTTGCTCTCCTTCTTCTACCCTTACCAATACTGCACTGACTGCTTGTTCAGAGGCTGCCAGGTATATCAGAAGTTCTTCTCCTTCTAAGGGGCTACTAAGCAAGTGAGGCGAGCTGAGACAGCTTTTGAGCTCTTTGAAAGCTTCTTGGCAGTCTTCTGTCCATTCGAAGTTCGGCACCTTCCTCAACTTCTTGAAGAATGGCAAGCATTTTTTTGTCGATCTTGACATAAAGCGATTTAACGCCACTACTCTCCTAGTCAGTCTCTGGACATCCCTTACACAGGTTGGCTCTGGCATATTCAGTATAGCCTCTACTTTCTCTGGATTGGGCTCGATGCCTTTCTCACTCACCATGTATCCCAGGAACTTTCCTCCCCTGATGAAGAAGGCACATTTCGCTGGGTTCAGCCTCATTCTGTATTGTTCTAACAACCCGAATACCTCCCTCAGATCTGCCATGTGATGCTGGAAAGTTAGGCTTTTGACTACCATATCGTCTACATAAACTTCTACGTTTCTGCCGATCTGATTTTTGAAGATTTTATTCATCAGTCTTTGGTATGTTGCCCCGACATTTTTTAGCCCGAAGGGCATGGCTTTATAGCAGTAGGTTCCATCTTCTATTAGGAACGAGGTCTTTTCTTCATCCAACCTGTCCATTGGGATTTGATGATAGCCAGACATAGCATCCAAAGAAGAAATGTAATCAAAACCGGCCATGGAGTCGACCATTTTATTAATATCAGGGAGGGGATAACAATCTTTAGGACAGGCCTGATTCAGGTCAGTAAAATCTATGCACATCCTATATTTGCCATTGGCTTTTTTGACTAATACAGGATTAGCTAACCACTGCGGGTACATGACTTTCCTAATAAAGCCTGCCTCTTCTAACTTCTGTACTTCCTCCCTGGTGGCTTGTTGCTTCTCCCTTCCTACCACCCTCTTCTTCTGCTTCACCGGCCTGGCTTCGGGGAGGACGTTCAGCTTATGGGTCATCACCTCAGGATCAATTCCGGGCATGTCTGAAGGCTTCCAGGCGAAGCTCGATGCGTGACCTCGGATCAGGGCCATGACTTCAGTTTTTTGTTCTTCAGTGAGGCCGGCATTGAGACTGAAGACCTTATCCGTCTCTGCTTCTGATAAAGGAAAAGTCTCTAACTCTCCGACCGGCTCTGTTCTGGTCTCTTTCTCTTCATCCCTGACCTCTAGTACCTCTGGGCCTAGCTTTTCTCCGGCCGAACTCGGTTCTGCCACGGTAGCCAAGTATACCGCCCTCGCCTCTTCCTGGCTGCCCCTGACTACACCCACTCCTGCTTCTATAGGGAATTTCATGGCCAAGTATCTAATGCCGGTGACTGCCTCGAAGTCAAATAGTGCAGGTCTTCCCAATATCACGTTGTAGCTTAGAGGGAGTTTGACCACCAAGAACACCGCATAATGAGTGCGAGTCCTCGGTGCTTCTCCTAGGGTGAGAGCCAGCTTCACCATCCCTTCCACAGGTACTGGGACTCCTTCGATTCCTTTGACCGGTGCCTGATCCCGGACCAACTGCTCTTCAGGGATTCCCATCTGCTGAAAGACCCGGTAGAGCAGCAGGTTGACCTTACTCCCGTCATCCACTAGGATCTTCTTCACCCGATAGTTGTGGATGACGGCTTCAATGACAAGGGCATCGTCATGGGGCATTTGAACACCTTGAGCATCCTCTGGAGAGAAAGCGATGGTCACTGGAGAGTGCTCGACGACCTGCATGACCTCGGCGCCACTGCCTTCCCCCTCTTGACTCCTCTTCTTTCCTCTACGGCTCATCCGACCTCCTGTTCCCCCCCACAATCATGTTAATGGTCCCACTGGACCCATCATTCACTGCTCCCACTCTCCTCGGCACTTGGGTTGCCGGATTGGGCTGGGGTCTCTGTCCTTCCGGTTTCTTCACGAAGTTCTTCAGGTGCCCTCTTTTTATCAGCCTCTCGATTTCTGTGATCAACTGAAAGCAGTTATTGGTGTCATGGCCATGAGCGCAATGGAACTGACAGTATTTGTCAGGATTTCGCTGGTCGGCTTCTATTCTCAGGGGTTTGGGCCATTGTAAGAATTCCTTGTCTTGGACTGCCATGAGCACTTCGGCTCTAGAGGCATTAAGTGGGGTCGGCTTCTCTGGAACCCACGAAGGGAGTGGCTTCATTTCTGAGACCCGAGGAGGGAGAGGTCTTTGGTCCTTTCGCTCCCAGGGCTGTCTGTAAGGCTTAGGCCTTTTACCATGTTTCTTCTCGTGCTTCTCCAGCCTCCTTTCCTCCGGGGCTTTCTCCTTATCTGCCGCTCCCTTGGCGAATCGGCTAGTCACCAAGACATCATCCTGCCTTATATACTTCTCAGCCCTCTTCATCAGCTCAGCCAGTGAGGTCGGAAGCTTCCTGCTTAATGAGCCGAAGAACTCGGCAGAGGTCGTCCCCTTCTGCATGGCCTCCACCACCCTTCCCTCATCGAGTTCGGGAATCTGCAAGGCCTCCATATTGAAACGAGCGACATACTCCCTGAGCGATTCGTCTCTTCTCTGCCTGATTGTCTCCAGGTAGCTCGTCTTCCTATCTGCGGACACCCCGGCGATAAACCGGCTGATGAAGCGAGTGGCCAGATCTCCAAAACTGCTGATACTGCCAGCCTCAAGATTATTAAACCACGCCCTTGCTGGCCCCGAGAGCGTCATTGGGAATGCCTTGCACATCAAGGCATCTGACAGAGTCTGCAGCTCCATGAAAGTCTTGTAGTTGAGGACATGCTCTCGGGGGTTTCCAGCTCCATCATAAGCCGCCATCGATGGCATCATAAACTTCTTAGGAACAGTCTCCTGCTGCACCCACTTCGAGAAGGGTGAAGAAGTGGGCATGAGGGTTTGGCTCTGATCCTTCTTTCCCAGCTCGGCCAAGAGCTGCTCTCTCAACTTCTGCAGCTTTTAGTCTACATTCTCATCTTCCTGCCTGGGTTTCTTCTCCAGGCGATATTCTTCCTCCTCTGCTTCACTTCTCGTCCACTTGGTTGTCCCGGCAGAATAGTTGTCAGCCTCATCATTCTCTATCATCTCCCTCACCCTCCTTCTGCGGACTCAGACTTCCGGTTCCTCCTCTTCCCCGGCTCTTCTCCCCCTTTCCCCGGTACCTCGGCTGTTGGTTTGAAGGCGGTCAAGGGCAGGTTGGGGCTCATTGGTTTGGGATTCTTCTACCACTGGGAGTGTACTCATCGGGGTGCTGAGGCCCCTTTGTTGCATTATCTGCCCCAACCAGTGGGCGGTGCTCTGTAGTTGGAGGGCCATGGTTTGAAGGTCCTGGTTAGATAAGGTAGCGGTGGGAGCATTCCCTGCCAAGCTTGGCGAGGGATTGAGAGGAATAGGTGTTTGGTTATTTGGTGTTGTAGGACTAGAAAAGGAGAACTGCTGCCCTTCTTGGGCAGAGCTCAGGTCATTTGGGGTGTTAAGGTTGCTTTCATTGTGATTAGCCATCGTGGATCTCAGTGGGTTTTGTTAAGAGTGGAACTCCGGTGATGAAAAGATCTCCTTCGTTCCCCACAGACAGCGCCAATTGATGATCTGAGATCCAGAAAATAGGGTTTTACAATGGGTTCTGTAAAACTGGAAAAAGTCTAGACCTAGAGGAGAGTATTTCTCCTTTTATATATTTTCTTTTGTCTGCTAGTGACGTGTTAACAGAACGTATATCATTGGACCACCTGTCTCTGCTACGTTGATACGGACGTACGAGGGAATCAGATCTCTGTCTCATGCGTAACAGCCCTTGATTCTCCCCGGGCGCACATGCGTGTGGACCCACATGACGGACGAATGGGTCTCCCTCCTGATTCCGGACTGGACCGGAAGATAAGTCATGGGCTGAGCCTAAGAAGGTTCTGTTCATCGGGCCTAAGAGGTTAGGCTGGCCTGATTGAGGAAATTGATTGGAGTCCGATCTGGAGGGGGACGGGCTGGACCAGTCTCACGGGGGAGGCCTTGGACCCCCCAAATGATGGGCTCACGATATGGGCATGGCCCTAGTCCGGGATGAAGAAATCCAGCGGTCATCACCAGACAATGTAATCTTCTCTTTATTTTCAAAAATAAAGGTTTCAATTTCTTTTTCTCCCTCTGTGCTTTGATTCGAACAATATTTATATAATAAATTATTATCCAAATCTTTCAAAGTCATCGCATATAATATCCAATCATTTTAACGTGATCTCGTATATACTTATATGATAAACAAAGCGTATTCTCTTCTCTTATGTTACTGTTAAGCGAAGGTAGCATCTATGTATTACCGTTGTTAAGAGACCTCAAGCATGATTGGTGGCTTGATTAGAGTCTCTGTCTTCTTACTTTTTTTCTCAAGTTTGTCTGATTGAGCTGATTTGATCAGGAGTTGAATTGTATTAGTTTGTTTTTTCTCAAACCTTGGATGTGTTTTTTTCAATAAAACTTCTTTCAAATAAAAAAACTTTTAAAAAATTTTAAAAAAAAGAGCGTATATCTAATTAAGCAGTGGACAGAATACTAGCTATTGATATTTGATTGATAGAGACAGAGATAATTACAACTCTATTTTTCTAAAATTGAAACAGTCAGCAACCACTCCTTCGACGTATGGGCTATACTATAGGGACATGAAGTGCAAACTACAAGTCTTTGCCTTTTTTTTTTCTGGAAATATTTATTGTTTTTATGCTTCTATTAGAGTTACTCTTTTCTTTAATAAGAAAATTTTTATTTTTTAAAAATTTATAATCTATTTATTTAGGTTGCGAAATTGAGCAGAAATTACAAATCCATTTAATATATCAGAAATTTCAGATACATTTTATTTATTTTAAGATGAATTTTATTGTGACTTTATTTAAATTAAAGTAAATTATAAAATTACAGCACTCATAAATTTAATCTGATAATATTTAATTCAGTGATATTTAATTTGATAGTAGATATATTTAAGTAAATTTAAAAGATTTCAGATCTATTCTCTCATTCTCAATCTCCCGTTTAAAAAAAATTAAAGCAGAATTTTATATAAAAACAAAATTATGACCCATATATATTTATATTCTTTTTATCAAATTTCTGAAAAATGAAGCTAAGCAAAAATTACGAGAAAGATTGTCCGACGTCCTTGACCCTCAAGCAAATTAAAGTTTCCCACATGCGACATTGTAGCCCACAGTTTTCCCATCCTAGCGTGAGCAAAAAAATACTAAATTTTATATTTTAATATAAATTTATTTTTGTATTATTATTTAAAAATCTCATCCCAGAAATTCGAATTCTAAGTTTCACATAGGACCAATTCAAAAGGCCTATCTTGTAATGGGCCAGTGAAAGTCAATAATGGAAAAATAATAAAAAAAATATATATTTATTACGTCGACCAAGAAAATAAGTACAAGAAAATGACGAGCAGTCTCATCTATACCTGTGGAACCATATAATCAGAAAAAAAAAAAAAAAAAAAAAAAAAAAAAAAACTAAAGAATAACAATAAATAATAATATCAAGAAAACCAAAACAATCAAAGACTCAATGAAACAAGACGAAGATCAAAGTGGCTGCAAACAGCAACCATGAAGATACGATGATCAGTAATCCAAGTCGCATTTCGTAGTCTCAATACGTGAAACCACAGTACCATTTTCGCTCAAAGGAATCTTCAAATCGCACTCAATCTTGGGCTTGAACTTGTGTGTCTTAATCTTACCAATCTTGAATCTAATCCTCAGATACAGCTTCACGTAAATGTCATAAACCCCAGATGTTTTTTCTTGATTGAACTCTAAAAGCTCGTCACCAGCAAGAGCAGGAATCAATTCCTTACCTTGAAATGTAGGCGTCAGAATGCTAGTGTTCTTGTGGCCTTGATAAAATGGATTCAAGGTATCGTAACCAAATCTCTGATCTTTGTAAAAAGCTCTGGCTTCTATACGATCATAGTAGATGCCAATCTTCTTGTTAGGGTTGCGTACAGAGACTGTGAGAGATAGGTTATAATAGAGAGTATTGTTGCCGGCGAGATTGAACTCAGAGAGATTAGCTTCTGTGACGTGAAACTTAACCTTGTTAGGACGAACTACGAGCCAGAAAATAAAGACAGCAAGGCCAGCAACCACCACGATGGTGATGATGATTTTCAGGAGGCAGCTCAATAGGCAACAGCCGCATCCGCAGCCGGAGCTACGACCAGGGCGGTGGTAGTTATTTGGGGGAGGGATTGCAGGGCCGTAATAGGCTCCATTCAACTGAGGTTGTTTTTCTGCCATGGGAGATACACAGAGAGAGCTATTGAAGAAGAAGATGAAGGTATGAGATATGGATGAAGAAGGAGAGATTAATGGGTTTTATATAGAAGGGATTGGCGTGTGAATTGTGGAAGTCTTACACGGCGGAGGCAGAGGGCCGCTTCGTCAATTGACGCGCTTGCTTTATGGGATTGCATTGTTTCTTTCCTTTGATGTTCCTCTGTGGGTAATTTTATAATCTTAATGAAGCTTGTAAATTTCCAATGGGACACGCAGCATTTGTTGCCTTAGTCCATGGCTGTTTCTTGGTAGCTTCCATATGTGTTCTTATTGACTTTATAACCATGCTTTCCTTTTCTCAAATTTTACTCTTTTTTAACAAATTTTCCCTATTAAAAAATAAATAAAATTATAATATATATCATAATATTTAAAATTATGATGAATTTTATTTAAAATTATAATATATAGCATACAAAAATCTAGAAAATAGTAGAAATTGATGATGGTCTCTGGTCAGGTAGAGACAGGTAAAGACAATTTCTACCTCTCTAAATATGAAGGTCCTTAATTATTTATTCATTTTGTTTAGAAGAAAAAAAAGTACATAAAGATTAGGTGAGCATAACAATAAAGTCTGATAACGACAACATTTAATAATTTTATAGTTTTTGTATTAAATAGAGAATTTCTGACATGATTTAACTTTATCTTCCTGTGTCTTGACACGGTCTAAACCAAATCGTGCCATATAATAATAATAATAATAACGGTAGAGGTAGAATTTTAAACCGAATTGAAAAGTATCTTTTTATTATATATAGATATATTTTATTTTAACATTAAGTAAAAATTATCCAAAAAGAAGAAGCCCATTAGGCTCAGCAAAATAGAAAAGCCCAAAAACAAAATATGGTGAAGATTTCTTTGGCTCAATTAGACCTTTCAATTCACTATCAAACTCAATCAATGAAAATCAAAATAACTTAATTTTTTGGTATGAAAACTGATCGGAACTGCACTGATAAAATAATAAAATTAAATTGGTTTAATTTAATTTAATAAGATTTAAAATTTGAGTTTATATTAATTTTATATATTAGCTCTCAATTTATTTTTATTTCATGAATTTTGATGTTCTGAGATCCAAAAAGTGTGAAAAAATTTAGTCTGGAGGAATAACGTTTTCCTTTTTTATTCTTTTTTCCTTATCCTCTAGTGACGCATAACCGCCACCCTACCATAGTGCCACCTCTCTCTGTCACACAGAACCGTACGTACAGGCGTACATGTCTACCCATTTTTGTTAGGCGACCATTTAATTTTCCTCCGACGCGCGTGCTTATAGGGCCGCAGTATAACTGGACATGTTCCCCTACTTCCTGTCACATCAAATGAGCTAGACTTTCTTCTAATAGGTCTGGACCCTCGATTAACCCAACCTGCTTTAGTCGCGGGTTGAATGATGTGTTGATGGATTGGCCTGATTAGTGGACTCTAATAGATTTTGAAACTGTCTCTTTTTCTAGAGCTCGACTTCAGCTTTAATAATTAATAATTTAAATTTAATATATAAGTAATCGGTGCAATTTGATTTTATCAAAATTTTTAATTCAAACCAAAGTGATCATATTAAAATTTTTAAATCAAACCATAAAATCAATATGCGAAATTGTGTTATATGATTATTTTTATTTGATTATTTCAAATATGTTTAAGATTTTTTTTTATTTATATAAACTAAATTAAACAATATTTATTAATTTAATTTGAAACAAATTTTCATCTTTACTATTTTTTAACATTAATTTCATGAAAGTTGCTAAATAAATTGCATGTAATAAATATTTGTCGAGTTTTAAATTTTTTATAACTATGTCATAAAATTATTGTAATTGTTAATTCAAATTAAAATGATTTATAACTTATTTTAAAACTTGAATGACAACAAAAATAAATATTGAATTAATAATTAGCCAAAAACCAATATTGTCTAATATAAAAGTAATATAAATTTATTTAAATTAGCAGAAAGTTAAAATAAAATGTCAATCAAAATAAGGCAGATATATTAATTAAATAATTAAAAAAATAAATCAATAAAAAAATTTGTAAAAAGTTAAATATTTTAATTGGAAATAATTAACTACTTATAAATTGATTAAAATTCATGTTATTGGTCCGAAATGAAGAAATTGAAAAGGGGTAAAGAGGAAAGAGGTCTCGGATACACAGCCTCATATTCATTTGTACCAAAGGCCAAAAGGCTGCAGAGAATCTTCTTATACTGCCTTTAGCATTCTTTCAGGCTGATTGATTCCTGTCCCCATTTTCTTGTACTGGTAAAGTCCCCACCAAGGATCATCTTTGAAGTTTGAACCTCTCAAATTCCCTTTTTTTTTCTCACTTTTTCTATTTTTTATTTTATTATTAAAATTTACATAAATATTTAGCAACAACCACCTTTTTCAATTGATTGTTTAATACTTTTTATCGCTAACATTTCTCTTATTTCTAAAGTTTTTAGAAAATAATTGAGCATTTTGTTGGTGTGATTTAGTCACGCTTGTCCTTTATGAGAAATTAATAGGCAGCGGAAAGAAAGAGCATAAGACGCAGAAACCAATCCAGAAACAGTAAAGTTTGCATGTTGGGTTTGCTGTTTTCTTCATAAACTCTTTTGAACCATTTTGCATTATTGCATTCAAATCCCACATGAAAAAGAAAATTGGAAGTTTCCTATCAAACACCCATCTGATTGAAAGCAATACTCCAAACAGAAAATTTTAACTTAATCTATCTCTCTCTTCCTTCCCCTAACACACTTAAGAGTCACCCAAGTCTTAATCATGTCCAATTGGGTGAAGATGAGATGCTAATTTATTCCTCTGGCTAAATGGAGAATTTCGGATGTGTGGTACTGCGGCCATATAAAGAATTAAGAATGTGAATGGATAATAGGCCAGGAGCCTACAATCCATAAGGTATGGATAATAGAATTAAGAATGTGTGGCAGTTCAGCAATAGTATTAAAGGAAAGAAGAGAAATCTGCAAAATCAAAATTGTTATCTACCATCAATTACTAATTTCTTCTTCCATTTATTTACTTTCAAGAAATTGTACACTTCAAATCAAAAGCCTTTAATAATATTATAATTTTCTAACAGACCCATCAATTTCATATTTAAAATAAAATCTAGAGGAAAAAAAAAAGGGAAGAAAAATACTTAATGGCCTCACAAGTTTAATTATCTTCTTTCTTCATCATCTTCAAAGACTTACGCTGCAGCCCACCACCACCGAGTACTTAACGGAGTTTTCACCGGCAGTAATACTGGTAGTGCTACTCCCGAACTGTATATAAGCAGGACATCTCACGTACAGATGATACCTCCCAGAGATGAAGGTCCCAACTTTGAATCTCACTCGTCCATCCATCTTGATCATCAGCAACACTGCTCCGGTGGACTGGTCTTCACTTAGCGCCCAACCGTTGTACGGCGCGACGGGGATGTCCGTGCCGTAGATGTTTGGAGACCATACGTTGATTTCATTGTGGCCTTGGTAGGTGGATGGGATTGCTGAACGGAGAGTTATCTGTTGGTTCCGGTAGATGGCGTAGACGTCAAGCTTGTCGTAGTAGATGCCAATTTTGTCATTTGGGTTGCGAGAGGAGAAGGTGATTTGGAAGTTGGAGGTGAGGTAGTTTAGGGCGGAGACGTTGAAGGCATAAACGGTGACGTCTTGGAGGACGAAACTGGGCTTGCTGGGGCGGAGGATGGCCCAGATTAAGAGTATCGTGAGGAGGACAAGGAAGAGGAAGATGAGGATGCCGGCGAAAATCCGGCGGCAGAGTTCCTGGCGCTTGCGGCCGTGACCACCGCAGTCTTTGGCCGACATGGTAGCAATAAGAAGAAGGTGACAGCTAGAATGTAAAGAGCGGTACCAGAGCTAGAGAAAGTCTTTGGTATATAGGGAGAGGAGTTGGGTGTTGTAGGAGTGAGAGCGCGTGGTGGACTCGTAGTTGACAACTGACTAAACATAGGGGTCTATACAAGTAGCCTACCAAAATTAAACTATCCGAACTCGAATCCAATTTATATTAAAATATTTAAATTTATTTTGAATTTAATTAAAAATTAATTTAAATTATCCGTAATTTTAAATCCGATTATTATTATTCAAATAAAATTCAAACCCGTTTAATCTTATATATTTTAAATAATAATTTATATAAAAATATTTTTTATTAATAATTTTCATTTAAAAAATTTAATATTTTTAAAAAATATTTAAATTTAAATTTTTAAATAAAAAAATATAAAAAAATTTATAAATATTATTGTAAAATATATTTTTTATATTAAATTAATTATTTATATAAACGGGTTGGGGTAGTGGATACCATGTATATAAAATCCGAATTCGATCCGAACCCGCAACAGATATTATTTTTAAAACTCGAACTCGATCCGAACCCGCAACAAATATTATTTTTAAAACCCGAACCCATCCCAAACCCGATTATAACTATCTAAATCTGTTCTATTAAGGTTTGATCAGATCGGATACCCGAAAATACCTGATCAGTTGCCATCCCTAACTAAACAGTTTACTACACTAATCAAAACGAATTACTTTAGTCGTAGTCAAGCCTCAAAATAACTTATATTAGTAAATGAATATATACAATTAATGAGTATTGTGATTGATATTTTGATCCTCAATATACACTAGAGTTACTTTATTTTTTAATTCTATTAAATTTAAATTAAATCTAACTCATTTCAAAGATTAGTCAAAGGGGATGAATGCCTAAAACTCCTTACAAGATGCACATTACTCCTATCTCAAATTGATATGGGATTCAACACATCCCCATGTCCAAAATTATACTTGAGCGTGACATATTTACGGGAAGTTCAACGTTGGTGGAAGGCTCTAATAATAAATTAAATTTAAATCATGCCTAATTCACTCCAGAAGCTATCTCTTGGGGTGAGTTAGGCTGACTCAAATTTAATATGGTATTAAAGTTAAAGTTTGAGCCCTCGGTGCCGCTTCATCCCTTGCATGCAAATAAATCTGAGAGTTATCGCGTGATCAAATGATGACGGAACGAGGCAATAGTAGTAAGGAGCAGATATCAATAACAACGTCAAAAAAAGGACAAATCGTGGTTCAAGGAATGGGAGATTCAATGAGCCTATAGTCTTCCGATCATTCAGCTATAGTCTTGGTCTCTGTATCTCTTGTAGGAACTAACTTCTGATTTTGGAATAGGGCTGTTAGAATAGCCTAGGTGCCAAGATAAAGTTAGGGTTTGTCGAAAGAACAGTTTCGACACCTAATAAAGACTTTGAGAACTACGAGCAATGGAAAAGATGTGATTTCATGGTCATATTTTGGATCCTTAACTCTATCTCCAAAGAGTTGGTAGATGGCTTCATCTACACTACCTCTACTAGAGATCTCTGGCTGGAGATTTATGAAAGGTTTGGTGAGTGCAACGATCCTATGATCTATGAGTTGCACCAAAATATTTTTCTTATATCTCAAGAGAATGCCTCTGTCTCTCTCTACTTTACTAAACTAAAAGGACTTTGGGATGAGCTTAGCACTATGGAAACTCTTCCTACTTGCACTTATAAGACTTCTAAAGCTATCGCGGAAATAACAAATAGAAACAGGCTTATGCAATTTCTAATGAGTCTAAACGAGGTTTTGGATCCGTGAGAGATCAGATTCTGGGAATGGATCGTTTACTAATAGTAAACAAAGCCTACTCAATGGTTATAAAATTTGAATCCCAAAAAGAGATATTGGGGGCCATGAATGACAATTCTGAGTCTCTTGTATATTGCTCAATAAGATACACTCTCAAACCCAAACAAGACTAAGAAGGTTAGACATAAAAAAAAAAAGGGACACTACACTTTCTATAACATGAATGGGCACGTACGGGAAGGATGTTTCAAACTAATCGGTTATCCTGATTGATTTAAAACAAAGAAAAAGTTTGGCACACAACTAGTTAAGGAATATAAGAATACTAGAATGGTAGCAATTGTAGAAGGAGGTAGCATTAGAGAGGACAATCCTCTAGACTATCCTAACACAGTAACCAGAATCAATGAACTAACATCTATGTTAAGTTCATTAAAGCAAGAAGTTACACAACTTGTGAAAGGCAAAGGTGTTCACACTGCAAGATCCTCAATTGAACCAAACTCTCACTTCATGGATTTTGCTGGTAAGTCCAATGCTATCAAAACTTATTATGCAAAATTATGCAATGATACTAGTTGGATTCTAGATACTAGAGCCACTAATCATACGTGCTCATATAAAACTTTATTTATTTGCATCTTTTTGCACAAATATGTATTTGTTTGCTTTCCAGATGGGAACACAATACAAAAATTACATTCTGAAAAGTTAAATCTGTTTGAGAAAGTGATGTTTGATGATGTCTTATATGTTCCTCACTTTGAGTACAACCTAACATCCATTAGTCAGCTAGTAAATAGCTACGCCTATTGTGTTGTAATCTGCCATCATTACTGCATCATACAGGACCCACTGAATAAGAAGGTTGTAGACATAGGAAAGAAACAGGAAAGCCTTTTCATGCTCAATCAGATGAGTTCCTCTCATACAATATTAAACACTGTTTACATCAGATCATGAATTCTAGTCTTAATCTGCATACTCTTACAAATACCATGCTTTATATGACTGATTATAATAAAGGAAGTTTTATATCTTCTAAACATGTGTATGAATATGCTGTGACTATGATTAATTTGCATGATAGACTAGGTCATGCATCTATTGAAAAACTCAAACACATCAAGGGCATAAACATGAGTGATAACTCCGTAATCTACTGTCCTATTTACCTCTTAGCAAAGCAATCAAGATTGTCCTTTCCCAAAAGCCATACTTTGGCTTCAAAACCTTTTGATTTGATCCATATAGACATATGGGGACCTTATAAGACTAGTTCTATCACTGGTGCTAGATTTTTTCTTACTATTGTGGATGATTATAGTAGAGTAGTCTGGACCTTTATGATGCATTTTAAGGGCTCATCCTTTAATCTAATCAAACACTTCATCAGTATGATGGAAACTCAATTTAATACCACCATTAAGACCATTAGGACATATAATGGTAGAGAATTTTTAAGTCATGCCTATAGTTCTTTACTCCCCAGTAAAGGCATTATTCACCAAAGGTCCTATCCATATACTCTACATCAGAATGGAGTTGTGGAAAGAAAATATAGACACGCTCTTGACACTTCTAGAGTATTGAAAATGCAAACACGTGTCCCTACGCAACTCTGGTAAGAATGCATTCTGACTGCCACCTATCTTATTAACAAAATGTCCATGGAACAATTTAACTGGACCACTCCCTATGAGAGACTTTATGGAACTTTATCTCATTACTCACACCTCAAAAAATTTGGGTGTCTTTGTTTTGCCACTACTATGAGGACCCATAGGGATAAATTCCAAGAAAGAGCCATAAAGGTAGTGCTGGTTGGCTATGCAAGCACACACAAGGCTTATAAGTTGTATAATCTCACTGATAAGTCCATCTTCATCAGTAGGAATGTCATCTTTCATGAAAATATCTTTCCCTTTCAAAATAATAATTGTTCTTCCCATACCTATTGTTGACTCTGAATGTACTGATTCTCAATCATACATATCTAGTCCTGCTAGTGACAACCCTCATGAACCTTCTTTCCTTAAAAGGTCTCAAAGACATAGATAGCCTCCTATTTGGATGCAAGACTATGCCAATCTTTTGCATACATCCTCCCTTTCTTTGTGTCCTTCATATAACTTTTATATTTGCAATGTGAACAAGGTTTATGAATCTTGCACATATGCACTAGCATAGAGAGAAGGTTGTGGTTGTTTTTGCTTGTGTGTTTGTTTTCTTTTCTGTATTTATTTTCTTTTCTGATTTTATTGCAGATTTAGGTAAGATAGGATGAGATTTCTTTCTGAATCTATTGTTATTGGTATCGCACTTTCGAATCATCAGAAGTTTCAATTTTATCCGTTCGGGATTCTATTTGCATGTGTGTAATACCCGGCTAGACTCCGGTATCGGAATTCCTACCGTCCGGTGGAATCTCGGATGTCGAAAACCTCTAGAAGGGTAAAATCATGTTTTCATAAAATATTTTAATGTATTTTATGGTTTTAAGCAAAAAGGAAATTGAGTTTTAAAAGAAAAAGACCAAGGAGACATTTCCAGGTTCAGCCGCTGAACCTCAAGTTCGGCCGCCGAACGTGGGATGGTTTAGGGGGACAAATTAGGCTTCCGAAAGTTTCAAAGGTTCAGCCGCCGAACCTCATGTTCGGCCGCCGAACTTGCATGAGTTTTGGAGGCATTTTAGGCTGCCGAAAGGTGGTCTACCAGCCCTATATAAAAGCTCCATGGCCGAAACGGGCGATTTTTCTCCCCATTTTCAGCCACGGTGAGTTTCTGCTCTCCTATGGTTCATTTTTTATGTTTTCCTTCAATCTTTCATGTTTTAACAAGCTTTATGTGGATTTGAAGATATTTGAACAAAAGAGCGAGTTTTGGAAGCTTGGAGACCAAAGAGTTGAGATCTCTCCCATCTTCAAGTTGGATCGTCTCTCCTCTCGTTCTTCAAGAGGTAAGAGTAGATCCATAGTTCCTTTAATGTTTTAAGAGAGTTTTATGAAGTTCCTTGGGGTAGAAATGTATGTGTAGGTTTATGTGGAGTTTATGGGTTTACTGTGCGTTTTTGAGCAATGTATGTTGGATATGCATGTTTGATATGTTGTAGATGGGGTTTAGGATAGTTTGAAGCCCCTAAGAGCTTGTATGCTGGGGTATGCATGTTATAGAATAGGAAAATGCATGATTGAATGAATTGGGAGGCGTTTATGCATGTTGAGCTGAGTTTCTGCCCTTTAGGAAGAACTCAAGTTCGACAGCCGAAGGCCCTTTCGACCACCGAACCTGCCTTTGGTAGCATGTATCGGCTGTCGAACCCTGCCCCCGAAAGAGGACTTTCGGCTCTGGAAGGGAGTTTCGGCCGCCGAAGGTGCCGCCGAACATGCATGAGTTTCGTCTCTGAAGGGAACCTTCGGCCGCCGAAAGTGCTGCCGAAGGTGCATGACTTTCGACTCTGGAGGGCCTTTCGACCGCCGAACCTGCCGCCGAAAGTGCCCTGTTCAGCCCTCCTTTGCATGATTTATGTGATTGTTTTAAGGTGTTTTAGGGGATTTTTGGGGAGTATTTTAGAGTCATGTTTATGTATGTTAGGTCCCTCATTTAAGTCCACCTGTGTAGGTTCGGACCCGAGGAACCGAGGATCCCAGCAGTGAGTTCAACTGCTTCTGAGTCATTAGAGCTTCAGCCAGAGGTGAGTGGAATAACTCTTTATGTTTTAAAGTAAATAATAAATCAATTCTTAGCATGATTCACGCATCATAAATGCCATGAGATATATTAGGTTGTTTGCATTAGAATTCACGAATATGTTGCATTGCATAATATGTTGTTGATGTGGATGGATATTGGATGATCCATAGCCCTCAATCTATGATGTGATGATATGATATGTACGGTACGGAATGAAAGACCAGTGGGACCCATTCTACGTTCGCTGGCACCATGTAAGAGAAAGACCAGGAAGACCATTCTACGTCCCTGGCATCTTGGACTGTTACGTTATGTTATGTAAGAGAAAGACCAGGACTCATTCCACGTTCTGGCACTATGGAATGATGTAGAGGGCTATTGGTGACAAATTCATCATTTATGTGATATGTTTGTGATGTGATGCATTTCATGGAAGCATGGACTTTAAATTTAATATTTTATTATTCTGCTCACTGGGCTTTATAGCTCACCCCTCTCCCTTAACCCCAAGGTTTGCAGGTACAGGGTAGACCAGGAGGTCAGCAGGAGTAGAGTTATGTTATTGTAATAGCTAGATGTGGACATGAATATGAATGTAATGTAAAAGTATGATATAGAAATGTTATGTAATAATGTTTATGGAAGTTTAGAGTTGTGCTTGACCATAGTTTGTGTTAATCCCTTTCTAGTACATGATCTTAATGTCTAATGATGATTATTGAAAACCAAACTTAATGTATGTATGTTACCCCATTGGAGCATTGTTGAGGACTCCAGTGTGGGTTGATAATTATGATTATATATAGTGCATGGACAGGTTGAGTTTGGGTGAAAGAATGAATGAAAGTTCAAAATTTTTATGTATGTTGTTGATCATGTATGGGATTAAACAGGTTCACAGGATGAATGTTTGGCTTGCTACGGGTCCCAGCGGCCTTAAGCCGATATGGATCCTAGCGCCGGTAGCGGTCCGATTTTCGGGTCGTTACAATTTCATTGATGATGAAAACTTTAGGTTGGTCTCAAATGGCCGATGACTTTTGTGTCTATGGCTAGATGAAAACTTTGGGTTGATCTCGAATGGCCGATGACTTTTGTGTCTATGGCTAGATGAGATTAAGAGGCTGAGTTTGCCTTATCAGTCTCGACTTGCACTGTACTGTTTATAGAAATATGCTTTGTGAATTTATGGTTTATCAATTTTTGGCTTGTTTCTGCTGGCAATATCATAGTAATTTTCTCACTTCTAACCTTCTCTCTAAGTTGATTTGTGTGATTGGTTGGGTTTAATTTATGATTTCAGTGGTTAATTGGTTGATTTGTGAGTTTTTTTTTTTTTAATTGAGCTAGATTTTACTCTCTAAAATTATTTCTTTACTGTGCTCTCTTAGTCCTGGGCTGCTGAACCTTGTAAACTGCACTTCTCCTTGCATATTTAAAAAAAAAAAAACATAACATTTACTAAATAAATTGCATGCAATATATTTTTAAATATTTTAAAATTTGATTACTATAGAATAGAATTTTGGTGATTATTAATCGTTTAAGTTTCATAAGAATATAAATACAAAATTTAGAGGTGTGAAATTGTACTCAAATTATACTAATTTATAATTTAGTTGAATTGGTAAAATACAAGAATGACTGCAAAGTTGCACTCACAGTTTTAGCCTGATAGAAAATGCATTTGAGTAAATCTAAAAGATTTCAAGTTCTATTCCCTCAATTCCCAATTCTCAGTTAAAAAAAAAAAACAATGACTGCAAAATTAAAGAGCTAATTTACGATTAGCTAAAAATCCGTCCAATATAATTTAATACCAATTTATTTAAGTTATTCTGATTGAATACAAATTACCATTAAAATTTAGATGAATAAAAATATTTTTTAAAAAAATGCTAAAATTTTTTATTCAAAATAATTAGTTCAAACTATATATATATGATTATAACTCGTAGTATAATACTCGAACTCTGATCACGAAAAACCAGGAGTAAATACACGGTGAGTAATGAGGTACTTGCCTTTACTGCCCCTAAAAAATTTCTCAATAATTATCATTCCCCTCATTTTAAATAAAATTTACTTTTAAAATAAGTAAATTTAAAATAATTTTTGAATTCCATGTGGTCCCTCTGTACCTCAAATACTCTCGCCTTTTCCTCTTTCTTAAATCTAACTTCTTCTTTCTCCTTCTCCATTAAAAATGATCTGCGTCAATTGACTATCGATGAAGAAGAACATGTTGTTGTCCCTATTATAAGACCTCCAGAGATATTTTGATCGTCACTTATGATTTATGTATGGTGGGAATGTTTCTCACATACAATCCAATCAATTTTCATAATATGCAGATCTCTTTGATAGATTTATGATGGTAACCCTCAGACAGATTTATGATGGTAACCCTCAGACAGTTATTGCATTGAAGGATTTAGTTCCTAGTTACAAGCCGGACACTTTTTTTTTTATGAAAACAAAAACTTTTAGTTCTCGTATGAAATTTTTTCATAATTTTTTATATTTTAATGGTTACTTCTCAGTCAATATACAAGGATTGCAAGGAGGTCTTTCGTTAATGTGGAAGAGTCATGTGTTTGTTTCTGTGGTTAACTTTTCTTCAAATTTTATTGATTCAGTTGTTTCGGAATGTAATATTCAATGGAGATTTATTAGTTATTATGGGTTTCCGGAATCGTAAGGACCACGTCAGTCTTGGAACTTTATTCGAGCTTTATCACGTAGAAGCTCTCTTCCGTGGTTTTGTTCGGGAGATTTTAATGATTTATGTTCGAGAGATAAGAAAGAATGAGGAGTATTTTTGCCAAATTATCTTATGCAGGAGTTTAGACAGACACTTGAGAAGTATTTTTGCCAAATTATCTTATACAGGAGTTTGATTTTGAATGATTGTAAATCTTTGGTAGACATATTTCTATTAGATGGGTTCAGAGAATTTATCAGGTATAATCGTCTCTCTGTTTATAATGATATCCCTATTTATTTAATAGAATTTTATTAATACAGTTTTGTATTAAAAAAAATAAATTTAATTATTATCCTCATTTAAAAATAAAATTTTGCTCCCATTATCTCAATTATTATACTCTAATACTAATGTTTATTTTTTATTAGATTAATAAATTAATAATTAATTTTTTTCTTTAAAATAAACTAATAATTAATTTAATCAATTATTGTTATTTATTTTACATGTATATTTAATTCGTCTAAAATTAAATTTTAAATGGATGCTCTCTAAAAATTAATTTAATGTAATTTATTAAATTTAATATTATCTATTTTATGTATATATTTAATTTCTTTAAAATTAAATTTAGATCCTGCCCAAAGACCAACTTAATGCGATTCATTCAAATTCAATATTGATTCCAAGAAAAGAAAGGGAAGCGGGTGGAGAAGAAAAGGTTTGCATTATTGCAGGCTGATTGATTCTTATCCCCTTTTCATTGTATTAGTGAAGTCCCCACCAAGGATCATCTTTGAACCTCTCAAATTCCCTTTTTTTTAAAAAAAAAAAAAATCCATTTCCTATTTTTTATTTTTAAAATTTATTCCTTTTCAAAAGTTTCCAGTAAAGCTGAGCATTGGTTGGTGCGTGCTCCGCACGCGCTTGTTCTTTTGGAGTATCAGAACGTTGGCTTGATTACGTGTTATGAAATAAATTCAGTTTGATTGTTAAATACAATTATTTATTAACTGTTAATAATTGATAATTAATAACTTATGTATAATAAATGACTTTTTTTAATCTACATATTTTAAATATTTAATAATTTAAATATAATAATAATTATTATTTTAATCGATATATTATTATTTTATATGTATACATATTTTTTTATTATATAATAGTGAATACTATAAATAATTTAATTATCACTTATAATGTTTTTATTTCTTTATCATGTATTGTAATTTTAAATAAATTCATTAATAAAATTTTAATTTTAAAATAATTAATAAAGTTGATGAGATAATATAATTCAAGGAAATACACTAATTTATATATTAAATCTCTAATAAACCGAATTTAGATTAATTTTTTAAAATTTAATTATATTATATTAATAAAAAAAAAAGCCCCAATCCAATTTTGACCGAACCTTACCATCCAACATTCTCCACCGTCTTGACCCAACCATCATTTTCACTCGATTTCACGGCAAGTCACATAGATTAAGCATATGGGCTTGTTGGCTTTTTAACTGAATCATGAGAATTGTATGAAAAGAGAAGTTGCAGTTGCCAGAGGATCTCACTTTATTTTTGAGGCAGTTCCATTGTTGCCTCTCCGCACCGAACGAGTAAGTCCAAAGTCGTCTCGTGGTTTCGTTGATTTGGGCGTATTATTGAAGGAAAATTACAAAACGAAGAAGATGAGATCCTGAGGTTGCATTCTTTCATTCGCATAATTTTTTGTGAAATTGCGGCCCTGACGTTGTCGTTTTAGCAGCAATTTGGATCCAATTTGGCAAGAACGAAGAGAGATCCGTTAAATTTGGACCAGCCCACAGCAACGGCCTACTCATTGGCTTCTACTAAGATGTGACCTAAATGTTTCACAAGTTCACCATTCTTAAGCGAGATTTATTAATTAGAGAGGAACGGTGATAGAGCTTAAATTCTTCCTATTTAAGGCACGTTTTTATTTGTACAATTAAAGTCGGTTATGTTAAATTGCGAATATTTTTTAATGACGTTGATAAATTTTATATTTTAAAAAAAAAATATTTAAATTGAAAATTTTTAAATAAAAAATTAGAAGAAAACTCACGAAACTGAAACTAATTTTGAGCGCAGCACAATTTATATTAGATAGTTTATATTGAGAAGCGAGTTGAGTCATAATACAAATTTTGGATAAAATTATGCGGATCTTAAATACAACTTATGCAGAGTCGAGAGACCTTCATATCTGACTCTCAAATATTTGCAAATAACCGTTTAGGGAACTTATTTTCATATGTGATTTTTAAAAAAAGAGAATATTTTGAGATTGTTATTTTTTTATATGATTTTTTAATATTTTTTTTTAGATTATAACCCGTGATATAAGAATTAACATTAAAATATTCCTAAAACTAAATATTTTTTAATTTGAAATTCATTTTATTTACTTGCGACTCAATTAATTTACTTTTTTATTCAGTTAAATATCTTAGATTTTATTTTGATTTGTTTTATTAAAAAATAAGATTAAACCGTTGTATTCGATCCTACTCATTTATTTTTGGTAGATTGACGCCCATTAAAAGCTTTAGGGAAAGCTGTCACGAATTGCATTAGGGGTTTTCAACCCTTTTTTTCTTGTCAAAAGATTTTCTACCCTTTGAGACAATAAATACGGCATCAAGATTTTGTCAAATGGGTTGCTTGTCTTGTTGTTTATATGTCCGCCTTTTATATATCCGTGCTTTTTAGATTGAAGGCTCTTTCGAGATCTATTGTGCTTTGTTTTGATACTTCTAGGGTCGCTCTATTCTAACTCACATAGAGGTTTCACATTTGAGTAACGATGGCAACTTATAGATTGCACCATCACGCCTGATGACTAATGCTCCCTAAGACTATTGTGAGGTCATGATCTCTATCACATCTCCTTCATACGAGTTGTCTTGCTATTAAGATGGTTGCAATGCTGTTGTCATGCTATTGAGGAGCCAAGAGCCTTTATTACCAGTGGTTTGCATTGCTTTCATGGTTGTCTTGTCGTTGCAAAGCTGTTCATGTTTGTCCCTTCCATCTTTAGTCAGATAGATAGGCCTTGCTCTTTATGCAAACAACACTGCCTCAGATTGGTCACAGCAAAATTGCAGCAATTGCAATATAGCAAAAATCATCTTGCACCTTACCAAATATCAACCCACCTCAGACCTAGCCGAGGACAAAGGCCTCTAATTGCAGCTCATCTTGACATCTCCAACTACTGAGCTACCTTCTTGCCCTTGTTTGTTGTTTCCACAGGCTTCTGAATAGATTAAAGTTTATAAGGGATACTTTAAGAACAATCATCAGTCATATGGATGCTCCATTTGCATGTAATGGCTATCAAAAAGGAAGTTAAAGAGACAGTGCATCACAAACAAAGGTTCTTCTCAACAAGATAGGGCCAAGGCACATTCTAAATACAGATACTCAACATCTTACCATATAGGAGTCCCATAAATGTGCATACAAATGAAACCCCAACAGTCACATGGCCTTGTATAAACTGATCTGAAGAATAATGTGAATAAAATAACAAAAGAAATAGTGAGAAAAAAAAATTGGGGTTGTGATTTCTCTTTTATACCTCAAGACAATCTATTTAAC
Source organism: Manihot esculenta (assembly GCF_001659605.2). Taxonomy (NCBI): domain Eukaryota; kingdom Viridiplantae; phylum Streptophyta; class Magnoliopsida; order Malpighiales; family Euphorbiaceae; genus Manihot; species Manihot esculenta. Next base: position 8,139,724 of record NC_035169.2, on the reverse strand, counting down.
TTCCCACTTAATGTCAAACTCCAAAAGAGAATTAGATAAAGGATGGTTGATTATTTCAAATGTAAGGTTTCTCACATGAAGAAATTTCAAAACAGATGTAAGCACGCGAAAGGAAGAAATAAATGGTGTGCCAGTTCCTGCTTCCTTGAAAGAATAAAGAACAATTCCCCGGGAGAACAATATTTCCACAGATGCCCAGTGGACCCTTGAACATTTTCAACAGACAATTGAAGCATCATTTTGTTCATCCTGCTAGGCCAAATGTTTGTCCAGATGTGCTGTTGCATTTCATGGCCTTGTGAACCATTTATGCCACAACTGAAAGGCCAGCCTAAACAGTAGTTTGATGCACATTTCCATTACAATAACTGATTGGTATAATCTCAGTGAAGAAAACTAAACTTGTCAAAATGCAAAAACAACATCACATTATTGGTGCAACTTTCTTCAATAATGTTTTCTTAAAGGTCGTTCACTATGAATTAAGCACTAAGATTTGGTATTCCCACCAAGTACAACTCAATATAAGGCAGAAAATTAATTGATGTGAATTACCCCAAAAGAGAACCGAATGAACAAAGAGTATTATATAACTAAAACTCAACTAGTTCGGCAATAATATTAAAGCAAAGCAGAGAAGTCAGCAAAATCTAAATTGCGTTAACTACATCTGAAGATGCTCACAAAAAGTAGAATTATTGATAATGATAATGATAATGGTGATGAAAACTCGACAGATGCACATAAAGGGATATAAAACCTTGCACCTACCTGAACACATCTTTCGCGTATCCAAATGATCCAGCAGATTCTCAGAAAATATTTTTAATATCTGCATATATTTGGTGAGCGAAAAGGAAATATGATGACTCCGGGCTTAATCCCATATTCATAACCACTACAAAATTTAACATTAAGGCACATATCCCAACAATAATCTAGACGCAGTCATTTCTTTTGCACACAATAAATAAACTTTTAGGGCAAGTAATAATGTTAAATACCATGTCATTACACTGAAAGCCAACCAACCTCACAATTAATTCTAAAGTAAGAACTTACAGAGAACATAAACAATGTCAAAGTAAGAATAGTAAGTTTTCCTTGATGGGCACCTTCATCATTGAGCTGCTAGAACGAAGTGCTCCTTTTCTCTTTTTCTTTTTGATAATATGCTAGAATGAAAATCTACTTTGACCAATATCTTTTAAGACAAAATCCACATAAAAGAACTTCAACTGTAAAAACCTTTAAAGCCCTTAAACATTTATTTCGACTTATTGAACCTTTGCATTTTGACCTTTTTTTTTCCGCATACAGAAATTGCGCCTAACCTAGTTGAGGAAAGTGTATTTATTGCATCCTTCAACTTTTACTTTTGTGACTACTAGGCACAATTGGTTCAACTTATAAAAAACATAGGCATAAAGCACTGCTTTACATCTAGTTATTTCAACTTAAGCTTCAAGACTTGTTTTATTCTTTATTGATAGAGTGTGGAAATCATAGCATAAATACATAGCTTCATATCTAGTTATTTCAACTTTAGAACTGAAGACTTGTTTTATTCTTTATTTATGAGCTGCGGAAATCATGGTCACTAGAAAAAATTAAAAGCAAAAGGGTTAAATTGTCCATATTATAATGGCAAATTATATCCTAACCCTAAATTAGCTGTAGAAAGCTACCAATGCATTTCCATTACTACGTGCGCAAGGAAAATGGCAAGAATTCTCCTAAAAAAGGGCAAAAATCCAAACCAATTGCATAATATATCACCATAATTCTTTTATTCCCTTAATAAAATCTAAAAAATAATAATCCATTTGGTGTTTGTATAATTAATTACTCACAAATAAACCTCGCAATTCTTCGATTGGCCCATGAAATTCCCGGTCCCATTAATCCCCAAAAACCCAATTCGAACCGGATTGCAATCGACCCGCAACATATGCTCTCTCATTCTCCAGAAACCGGACCTAAACCGGACCCAAGCAAAAATTCTAAGCACAAAATCCACCGAGCCCCGATTCATCTCATTCGAAATCTCCTGCACTACATCCTCACCCACGTACTCGCGTACCACATTGAGTTGGAATTTAATCGTTGTCGCATTGTTCCCGTTTTGAAAAAAAGGGGCCAACTGATTCATGGCGATTCCCAACTCGTCCCCGTAGAAAACGGATGCCTGGAGACGGTCGTAGTGAATACCTACCTTTTGGTTGAGGTTGTTCACGAAGAGAGTAAAGAGCCAAGTGGCCGTTATCTCAGATTGAGTTAAATTGAGCTGCGAAACGGTGGCCGAGTCGACACGGAACACAGGGAGCCGAGGTTTGAAGACGAGGTAGGTAGTGAGGAAGAGAAAGGCCATAATTAAGAGGGTGATGATGAAGAAAAAGAAAACACGGTGGCGAAGGGTGGACGTAACGGGATGGCTATACGAGGTGGGTTCCAAAGGGCCGTAGACGGAGGAGATTGGTACTCGCGTGCGGAATGCATAGGCATTACTGGTGGTGGTAGTGGCGGCGGCTGGGTAGCCGGTGGCAACATGGCTGGTGAAGGCAGGATAGCCGGTGACCATCTTATTCTGTTCAGGTTCGCCGGAAGAAGCCATAAAGATATATGTGACGATAGGAATAAGAGTGATGAGCCGCGGGGGAGACTGCTTATATATAGTAGCGTTTACTCGACCCCTTCGTACTCGGTACCCGACTAAAAGTATCGGCTCCATAAAAGACAAAAAAAAAATTACTATTTAATTCCTAAATGATATCAAAAATTATAATTTAGCCTCAATTTGCTCCGGTTTAGTAAACTTGTGGTCTAATCAATTTGCCCAATGAATCTTAATACAACACGATCTAAGTTGGTGCTAATTAAAAAATTGAAATTTGTATTCTTTTAAAAATATATGGAATATAAAATTTGGTTTTTTTAAATTTTAAATGGAAGCTTTAATTTTTCATTTCTCATTGCAATCACAAGATATTAATCGGAAAATTTAATTTGAAGGTATAAAATAATTAATATTAATATAAATATTTAATTAATTTTAGATTTTATTCATATGTAAATAATTAAATAATAATTACCTAAATTATAATGAAAATTAATAATCAAGTAATTTTTATATCAATAATATCTTTATTTTCACATTCTTTTCCATTTTATTATAATTTCAAAAATATTTTAAATTAATTTGGAAATTTTGAGAAATAAAATTTTCTTTTTTTTCTCCCTATTTAATATCTAAATAAAAAATTGTAAAAACTCGCTTTTTATTTTTCTTTCACTTCTTTCGAAGGGCTACAGATTTGCTTGCTTTTTCTCAACAACTGTGACTTTACACTTTCCAATCGTATTTGGTTTGGGAATAACTTAATTAATAAATTTTAAAATTTTTAGGAAGTATTAAAATTTATTTATTTGATTATTATTTTTTTAAAATTTTTTAAAAAATTAAATGCTCTATTTTCCTTTTTATGCAGAAAAAGTAAATTATTTTCCTGATTCAGTTAAATTACTTTCTAAAAAGTTTAAAGTAATATCTTTAAATTAAATAAGAAATCAGATCAGACACATATTGCTACACTTTCTACGAAACACGTAACCATATCTGATCAAGTCTCTTGCACTACTGGCCTTCCCTTATTCCTTCCAAACAAACCATCTGTATAAATATTATCATTTAGGTTCAGAAATTCGTAAGACTTGAAATAAACTTATACAATTTGGGAAGAGATGTTGATTTATCAAAAAAGATTTCGAATTCTTGTAAACTGTTTAATAGCTTATCCATTTCTTTCTCTTTATAAGTTAATAGCTTGCTTATTTGAAGGTACAGACTTAACAGATACATAATTTAATTATTTTTTTTCTTGTTAGAGATAATGTCAAATACAATTCGGTCTTTATTTTTTATTAACTTAGATCGAATGAATGCATATAGAAAAAAAATATTTAGAGGAAGTTTTTTTACACAATCGAAATGTCAAATGATGATAGAATGTAAATATTTAATCAATTTAAAATATTTAAAAAAAATTCATAAGTTTGCCATTAAAATTGAACTGCCACAGTAAACAATATATTCCAATTCATTGGCTAGCAACAACCTAGAGTAAACCGAAACCGGAAATTTTTCTCCTCCACTGCATCATTAGATTTCAATTTCACCCAACCTGAAAAACCAAAAATCCAATGGATCCATAGAGAATGACTAACACTTAATCCTCATATTTCATAAATTTGGAGGCTTACTTCTTTTATTGTGCGCATGATCTCATGCATAGGGCAATTCACATCAAAGCTTCATCCTTAAATAAAATCAAGTTAGGGTGCTTCCAAGTTTTCCACGAGCAGATACCAAACATAAGGGCCAAGCAACGCCATCCAACTCAAAATCATGTATGCAAAAAGTTACTGACTATCCAATCTGTCCCGCCAATAGACATATTAAAAAAAGCAAGTAACCATTAGCTGTATTCCACAACAATCTTAAATGTAGTATTCAGTATTTAAAATTAATTAAAATATTAGTAGTTAAATATTAAATATATATATTATGAAAAATAATTTTTTATAATATTTTACTAAGTACTACTAAAATAATTAATATCCTCTAAAAAAATTCACATTTTTTAAGTTGCTCATGCATAATGTATTATGTCTCTCGTAAAAAATAAAATTTTATATAATAGTTAGTATGAAATTAAAAAATAATTTAGGTTAATTATTTTAAATTAGGTAAAAAATGGATAAAAATTATTTATATTAGTTTTGAATCGGACTATGTATTAGAGCTCTAAATTAGAAGCGCGAGTACAATGCAAAAAAAGAATTAACTGTGAAACAAGGTGAAGTCATCTCGAAGTAGTAGCAAAATATGTGAGAGTCCACTTCTGATGTATATATTTCTAAAATTAAACACTTAAATTTCTATATAATCAATCAATTCAAATCGGAGATCTTTCATTTATAATTTTGTTAGTCAATTGATTAAAAAATTAATAAACGTTTAAAATACCATCATAAGTATTAGGAGATAAGAATTTATCTTAACCAAAGTTTGTTATTCTGTTAGCTACTAGTTGTTATCATAATAGTTGTTGTATACGTTTCTTAGTTAGGGTTCTCACACATTATTCTGCTGTATAAATACAAATGTAAAACCTCTCTAACGAATGGAATCACCTATTCCTCATTTTAACTATATGGTATCAGAGCCTCAAACTTAGCAGTACTCTCGATCCTTATTCCAAATCATGACGAACCCTACTGATCTCACAAAACAGCCTGAAGATTCTTCCTCTTCTCCTCAAACACCATCAGGTTCGATTAATGTTAATCCTACCCTGACAAATCAATTAATTTCGATTAATGCTTCTGCTCAGGCACCAATTAAACTCACTCCATTCAATTATCAGATTTGGTATACCCAATGGTATTCTCTTTTAATCGGATATGATTTTCTCAACTTTGTCGAACGAGATCGCAAAACTGAGGCGACTGGAAATTCTTTCCTATTTCGACAAGATCAGTTTATACGTAGTGCGTTAATAGCTTCTTTGTCACCTGAAGTTGCTCCGTTTGTTGTTGGAGACAAAACCTCATATGATGTCTGGCAATCATTATCAAAGATGTATGCGAAACCATCGTAGAGTCGTATCATGAGTCTGCGTGAGCAACTGCTCACGATCATGAAGGGATCATTAACCATATCTGAATATTTGCAAAAGGCAAAGTCTATATCTTTTCAACTTGAAACTGCATGTGTTTCTGTTTCTGCAGCTGAATTTGCTTTGTCTGTTTTTCTTGGCCTTCCGTCTGATTACAAAGAAATCACTGCGGCTTTGCGAGCAAGAGATAATGTTGTCTCTTTTGATGAACTTCATGAGAAGCTCACAGATGTGGAGACTCAGCTGAATCGAGACTCTAATGTTGTTACCAACAGAATCAATCATATTCTGGAGGCACAAGAAATAACCACAGTGGTTCTGGGAAGCAATCTCAGAATAAAAATTCGAACAACTCTGGTTCAACTGGCAATAGAAGTCGTATTGTTTGCCAATTTTGTGAAAAACCTGGACATACAACTAAACAGTGTTGGAAATTGAAGAAAGCATGCCCGTGGTTCTTCTCCAATTCTCAGACTTCCAAACCTCAAGTTAATTTTGCTGAGCAGTCTGCAAATTCAAAATGGCTTTTAGATTCTGGGGCAAATCAACATGTGACACAGGATATCGAGAATTTATCTCTTCATTCAGAGTATGATGGTGGTGAAGATGTTATGCTTGGTGATGGAATGAGTCATCCTGTAACACATACTGGTTCTGTTTCTTTCTCAACTCCTACAAGAAATTTAATGTTGAATGATGTTTTCTGCGTGCCAGCTATTAATAGAAACTTAATCTCAGTACATAAATTTTGTGATACAAATGATGTGGAAGTTTATTTTAATTCTTTCTCTTTTGGTGTGAAGGATATGCGCACAGGGAAGCTGCTGGCGAAAGGAGAGCCTAAGAACGGACTCTACGAATGGCCCCCAGTCTTCTCAAAGTCGAAATCAAATCTCATTGTGTCTCATACTGTTTGCACTTCTCAATCGTTATGGCATCGGCGTCTTGGTCACCCTTCTGCTCCTGTTATTCGTTTTCTTCTTAAGAGTCTAAATAAAAGTTCTATGTCTGCTAATGATTCTTTTCATTGTGAATCATGTAAATGCAACAAAATGCATAAAGTTCCTTTTCGTGAGTCTTCGGTTACAAGTTCTGCACCTTTAGAATTGCTTTACAGTGATGTTTGGGGTCCTGCCCCGGTCTGTTCAATGGAAGGATTTAAGTATTATTTGATTATTGTTGATCATTTTACAAAGTATGTATGGCTTTTTCCTTTGAAAAAGAAATCTAAAGTTTCCCCAATCTTTTCTGTCTTTAAACGAACAGTTGAAAAATATTTTAAACAGTCAATCATCTCTGTCTATTCTGATAATGGTGGCGAGTTTGTCTCTTTAAAACCTTTCTTTCAGGAACATGGCATAACACATTTCCTCACACCTTCGTATACTCCGGAGCATAATGCTACTGCAGAAAGACGCCATAGACATATTGTTGAAACTGGTATGACCATGTTACACCTAGCCAATCTTCCTTTACATTTTTGGCCACATGCATTCCTTACAGCAGTTTATTTAATTAATCGTATGCCGACTCGTGTGATTAATAATGTCTCTCCATTCCAAAAGTTACATGGAACTGAACCCAATTATCTTAAACTGCATGTTTTTGGAAGCTTATGCTATCCTTGGCTCCGTCCTTATAATTCCACAAAACTTCAATCCAAATCCTCACCTTGTGTATTTCTTGGTTACTCTACCAATCAAAGTGCCTATAAATGTATGGATGTCAAAACCTCTCGAATTTATGTAACTCGCCATGTTCAATTTGTTGAAAATGTTTTTCCATTCCAAAATTTCGATACACAATCTGCTCGTTCCACTGAATCTACGTTAGACTCGTGGATTCCTCTTCATTTTGTTATTCCGATCAGTTCTAATAATGCAGGAATGGGGTCTGTTCAACAATTGGCTTTTCCTTCGCCGACGGCAACCTTGGAGCATCATTCGCCACATCCGAATACTGAGAATTTGGAACCAGAATCCTCAGGTATGAAATCAGCCTCTGCTCATGCTCAGGACACTACTCCCTTGTCTGTCGTGTTGCCTTCTAGTGCAACAGTGGCCGATTCACAAAGGCAATTGACAACTATGCCAATGGCACCTCAGAATACTTATCCGATGGTTACTCCGGGCAAGAACAATATTGTCAAACCTGTGCAGCGTTTATGTTTGAATGCGAAAAAAGCTAATGATTCTTTGTTGGTTGTTCCTAAAACAGTAAGTCAAGCTTTAAAAATTCCACAGTGGAGAGCTGCTATGGATGAAGAGTATGATGCTTTACAAAGACAGAAGACATGGACATTGGTGCCGAAATCTATGGCAACTAATGTGGTCAGTTGCAAATGGATTTTTTGCATCAAATATGATTCGGATGGTAAACCAATTCGGAACAAGGCACGCCTCGTTGCAAGAGGATTTACTCAACGGCCTGGTTTGGATTATGATCAGACATTTTCTCCGGTAGCCAAACATCCAACCATTCGCATTTTGTTATCTATTGCTGCCACTAATGATTGGCCATTGAGACAGGTGGATATTAATAATGCTTTCTTGCATGGGCATTTAACCGAGACTGTCTTCATGGAACAGCCTGCTGGATATGTTGATAGTAATGATCCCACTGCTGTATGTCGACTGCATAAATCTCTGTATGGGCTAAAACAGGCACCAAGGGTTTGGTATTTGGAGTTGAAAAATTATTTAATTAACAGTGGATTTGCTCAGTCTCACTCTGATACTTGCTTGTTTACTTACATTCATGATAGACTGATTATTTATGTTTTAGTCTACGTTGATGATATAATCATCACAGGAAACAAGTTGGAAGCAGTGGAAAAATTTATCTCTCAGCTCAAATCCAATTTCTCGGTTAAAGACTTGGGTGATTTAAGTTATTTTTTGGGTGTTGAAGTCAAACGACTGCCAATAGGAATTTTTCTATCTCAACAAAACTATATCAGGGAGATACTTGAATTTGCGAAAATGGAGGGTGCAAAGGCTGTCAATACCCCATTGTCAACATCGTCCACTCTTCGGTTAGCTGATTCAGTACATCTTGATGATGTTTCCAGTTTTCGCAGAGTTATTGGCAAACTGCAGTATCTCTTACTTACTAGACCAGACATTGCCTTTGCTGTAAATAGGCTTTCTCAGTTCACTTCTCGACCAACCATTAATCACTGGTCGGCGGTTAAACGGTTGTTGCGATTTTTAATTGGTACTTTTGATACAGGTTTATTTCTTCGACGAGATTCCAAGTGTGATCTCCATGCATTTTCCGATGCTGACGAGTGACTGGGCTGGCAATCCTGATGATCGCACATCCACAAGTGCTAATATTATTTTTCTTGGCCGCAATCCTATTTCTTGGTCATCCAAGAAGAAAAAGTCCGTTGCGAGGTCTTCCACAGAAGCTGAATACAAGTCAGTGGCATCCACATCTGCTGATGTTACTTGGGTTCGAAATCTTTTAGCTGAACTTCAGGTGAACATCTCTTCTACACCGGTTATTTATTGTGATAATCTGAGTGCCACGTATGTTGCTGCAAATCCCGTGTTTCACTCAAGGATGAAACACATAGCTGTTGACTACCACTTTGTCAAGTCGCAAGTATAAAATGGCTCATTGCGCGTGACTCATGTCTCCTCAAAAGAACAGCTTGCGGACTTGCTCACTAAAGCTCTTTCAACGCAAGCTTTTAATAAATGGTGTGACAAGCTTGGCATTTCTTCACGGTCTGCCATCTTGCGGGAGGGTATTAGGAGATAAGAATTTATCTTAACCAAAGTTTGTTATTCTGTTAGCTACTAGTTGTTATCATAATAGTTGTTGTATACGTTTCTTAGTTAGGGTTCTCACACATTATTCTGCTGTATAAATATAAATGTAAAACCTCTCTAATGAATGGAATCACCTATTCCTCATTTTAACTATAATAAGAACTTAAATCATTTTTAATATAGGCGAAAAATTTTATATTATATAAATTATACTTTCGTCTTTAAGTTTTAACGTAATTAACAGATCAATTCTTATATTTTAAAAACTAAATCTCTAAATATTTCTACATTTAATTCATCTAAAATTATAATTCTTCCATTCATTATAAATATTAGTTTAAAACTAATGGGCGATCAAATTTCTTCTAAAAGTGTAATTTTATTCCTAAATTATTTTTTATAAAAATTTATAACCTATTAAAAAGTTATTTAATACCCTTTAAAATAGTTGCAATTATAAGTATTTTTTGAAAGTTTTAAAATTATAAATACCGAAGTATTTTAATAAATAAAAACTAAAAAATAAAAAGTGTTAAAAATTAGTTAAATGAAATATTATATACAAAAATTAATGGAGATTTAAGTGTTTTTTTAAATAAAAAATTTTGGATCAAAATATTTAAATTATAATAAATGAGAACAGACTGATTATAGAGGAATTTAAGTGTATGTTTTTAAAAATACAGAGATCGATTTATTAATTATGTTAAAATTCAAGTACTTAAATGTAGTTTATCCATTTAAAAGTAATAAAGACATTTTTACACATTTAAATGTATAAATAGATGAAGAGATCTCTAATTTTAACGGACTAATTATAGAAAGAATTAAGTGTTCACTTTTAAAAATATATGAATCGATCTGTTAATTATATTAAAATTTAGAGATTAAAATGTAATTTATCCTATTTTAAAATACATGGCAATTTGCTAAAAGTCGTGAAATTTAATATCATAATTAATTTATAAATTCAAAGGATATATTTGTTGTAAACAAGTTTCAATGAATAGTACGAAAAAAAATAATTATGGCATATTAAAATTTTAAAAATATATAGTTTTTGTAATGTTTATTTTTTTAGTTTTTTTAAGAATAATTATATTTTTATTTTAATATTCAGAGAATGTTTGAGTTAATTTATTAAAATTAATTTAAAAGCAATTAGCGTTTTATGAGTTATATTTATAAGCGTTTAAAATTTTAAATAATTACGTATTTAGTTAAAATGCTTATGATTGATAATCAATTAATATATTATATAATAAGTAGTTAATAAATATATTTATTATTAAAATTATTAAGAAATATATTAAATAAATCGTTTTACAAAAAGAAATATATTAAATAAAATACATAGTAAAATTTTAAAATTAAATGAAAATAATATATTAACTTTCATCATCAAAATAATTTAAAATGTTTAGTACTTATAAGTGACAATATTAAGTTTAAAGTATATATTTAGTATTTTTTTTTAAAGCAAATCTACTTATTATATTAATAAAATTCTATCAAATAAAGAGGGATATCATCCCAAACAGAAAGACGATTATGCTTAATAGATTCTCTAACCAAAGTATGAGCAGTTTATGCCTAATAGATTCTCTAACCAAAGTATGAGCAGTTAGAGTAGTATTACCACGAACTCATGTAACATAAATATAAGTTTTAGAGTCTAATAAAAATTTACAATCATTTAAAATCAAATACCTGCATAAAATAATTTGGCAAAAATACTTCTCAAGTGTCTGTCTAAACCCTGCATAAGATAGTTTGGCAAAGATAATCATTATTTCTCATCTCTCGAGCATAAATAATTAAAATCTCCCGAACAAAGCCACAGAATAGAGCTTTTACGAGATAAACCTCAAATAAGATTCCAAGACTGATATCGTCGTTGCAATTCTGGAAACCTATAATGTAATACCCGGCTAGAGTCCGGTATCCGAATTTTACTTTCCGGTGGAGTCCAGGATGTCGGAATCCTCTAGAAGGGTAAAATTTATGTTTTTCTAAAGTATTTTGGTATGTTTGAAAGTATAAAGGAAATGAGTTTTTGAAAAAATGAGCCAAGGAAGAAATGCAAGGTTCGGCCGCCGAAGGTGAAGTTCGGCTGCCGAACATGCATGGCATTCAGGATCACGTTAGGCCGCCGAAGGTGGTCTGGCCAGCCACCTATAAAAGGCCCTCAGTCGGCAAATGGATAAGTATTGAGTTCATTTGCATAGGCAGAGGTGAGACCATGTCTTCCTTGGATCTTCTTCATGTTTTCATCAAATCTTGCAAAGTTTTGATTGATTTTAATGTTATTTTGAAGGTTTTGAGCTAAAAACACAATTGTGCTTGACTTAGTTGTACTGTAAATCTTTCATGTACTTGATCTGTTTAGATAAATGGTTTATGAGCATGTGAGAAACCAGGCTTAACAGGTATGAGTTTAACCCATCTAGAGCAAGCTCTAGTCAGGGGTTCTGTAGTACAGAGATCGTGCATGCACAGGTTGAGCCTTGGTTCAGAGAAAAATTTTTATTTTCACAGAATATATATGATCATGTATGGGATTTTACAGGTACACAGGGAGTATAGTAGGCTAGCTACGGGTTTCGGCGACCTTAAGTCGACCTGAATCCTAGCGCCGGTGGCGGTCCAATTTTCGGGGCGTTACACATAATAACTAGTAAACCTCCATTGAACATTACCTTCCGAAACAACCGAATCAATAAAATTTAAAAAAAGGTCAATCACAGAAATAGACCCATGACTCTTCCACATTAATAAAAGGCCTCCTCCCAATCTTTGTCTATTGACTGAGAAACAACCATCAAAATGTAAAAAATTACGCAAAAAATCCATACGAGAATTAAGAGTTTTTGTTTCCATCAAAAATAAAATGTCCGACTTGTAACTAGTAACCAAATCCTTCAATGCATTAACTATCCGAGAATTGCGCCATGAATCTGACAATGAGGTCTGCATATTCTGAAAATTGATTGGATTGCATGCGAGAAACATCCTCACCATATAGAAATAATAAGTGACGATCGAAATATCTTTAGAGCTCTTAATAGGGACAACAACATCTTCTTATTCATCGATAGTCAATTGATGCAGATCGTCTTCCATAAAGAAGGAGAAAGAAGAAGTTAGGTTTAAGAAAGAGGAAATAGGCGAGAGCATCGAGTCACAAATTGATTGGATTGTATGTGAGGAACATCCCCACCATACAGAAATCATAAGTGATGATGAAATCATAAGTGATGATCAGAATATCTCTGGAGCTCTTAATAGGGACAACAACATCTTCTTATTCATCGATAGTCAATTGACACAGATCGTCTTCCATGGGGAAAGGGGAAAGTAGAAGTTAGGTTTAAGAAAGAGGAAAATGCGAGACTATCAAGGTACAAAAGGACTACAGAGGAAAACTTGTATATATTTAGTACTTATAAGTTATAAGTGGCTCATATTAACTTTTGTTACAATATATGCATATAATTGATGGACATTGAAATTACAAAAAATAATATATTAAATAACAATAAATATGAATTGTGTATATAGAGAATAGGATCGAATTAGCAGAAAATTGACACAAAAAATTTTCAAATTATAACTAGAAAAATAAATAATAAAAATAAAATGGGATTTTGATGATGAGTAAAATAAAAATTAAAACAATTAAAGAAAATGATAATTAAAAAAGAAATAAATAAATGTAAATAAGTTCTAGTTGAAGTGTAGTATCCATTTTAGTTTAGGAATTGATCATCCATATAAAAATATTTTTATTCATTTTAATAAATTAATTATAGTTATAGAAGACGCTCTACATAAACATTCTTTTTTTATGTTTAAATTAATTATAAAATATTCACTAATTAATCATAACCAATAAATTACCTACGAACATATTTGGAATTTTATTTATTAACTGTTTTAAGTATTAGAGAGACCTAATTCAAACCGACTAGTCGCGTGGTGAGTTTGAGTTAAATTATATAATTTCTTAATTGTTACATTAATTGTTACTTATTATTGAATAACCTAAGCAATTTCAGATATTCAAACTAACAATATATTACTTTGAAATTAAAAACAATCGAGCATTTTGATCAAATAACAAAGTAATAATAATATAAAAAACAGAATTTGTATAAATATTAAAGAATAAAAAATGAATAATTGAGTTTAGATCTTCCAATTTATGTATAAACTGAAATTTCACCCTAACTAAATTGCTAGTTAGTTTGAGCAAATTACTTTGTCAAATTTACCGTCTAAAAATAGTTAATTCAGCCTGCGGGTTTGGACAATTCATTCTTATGTGCAGTATGATCATCCGGTATATTTATTCAAATCGCTGATAAATTAATTTCAGCATTTTAAAATTATTTTTATTAGATTTTTTTTTGTAAAATATAATAAAAAAATATAAAATTAATAAAAAAAATACTCAATTTAATACTAAAAATAACATGAAAAATGTGTTGAAATTACTTTTTATCAATAATATTTATAAGTTATTTGAATTTTATAAATATTAAAAATTTTCAATAATCATATATCTAGTTAAAATGTATTAAATGTCTAATAAACCATTTGCATGTATATTTGATTAGTAAATAGTGTATGAGCATATTTGTTATTAAAATTAATAAAAAATATAATAAATAAAATGTGATTAACTCTAAAAGTTAAATAGGATAATATAGCAATTTAGTTAAATTATAAGTTTAGTATTTATAAATATTAAAATGAAAAAAATTAATCCTAAATCTATTTTTTTAGCTTATAAATATAAAATTATTATAATCTAAATGAAAAATAGGCTCTTAAATTTATTTTTTTAACTTACAAATGAAATTATAATTTTAAAAAGTCAAACGATAAAAAAAGTGTACTTTTAATTTTGTTGTAATTACATTCTATATTTTTTTTTTATCAATTAAAACGTAACTTTTAAAATTATTTCAAATGTACTTTGCTATTATTTATACTGTTAAAAATTAATAAAATTGCTATGTTACTCATCACATCAGTAAATTTCAGAGTAAAATTAATAATATTTTAAAAGTTTATAATAGAATTGCAATAAAACTAAAAGTATATGTTTTTTTGATACTTATTTATTTTATTAATATTTTTTTAGGAGATGAGGAATAAAAATAGAATTTATAATTTTAAATAAATTATATATTTTTTTAGCCATTTAACCAAATATACTATAAAATCAAATATTTAATATATATATTATTAATTTTTCTCTGAATATTAATATAATTTAAAAAGAAATGGTGGATTGGTATTATATTTGAGAGTTAAAAAAATAATTTTAAAAAATATTATAAAAAATTATTTTATTATTTTTAATATTTTTAAATCATGTTAAATATTATTTTAAATTATTTTTAATACTTTATAATTAATATATTTATTAAAGCTATGTTTTTAATAGTAATTTTGAAAGTAATGCTAAATAGTAAGTATATTAGACATATTTAAGAAAAATTAATAAAATTAAAATAAATTATTATTATAAAATTATTGATAAAAATAAAAAAATTAAATAATAATATAAATAGTAATTTTTAAATATATTTAATAATAAGAAAAAGTTAATTGGTAAAATATAAAAATATAGGATGAAATTATAATAAAAGTAAAATATAGAATTTTTTTAATAAATAATTTTAAATTTTATTAAGTACAGCGTTGATAAATAATATGATAATTTTGTTAATTTTTAAAAAATGTAATGATAAATATAATTAAAATAATTTTAAAATATTAAATTTTAATTGATAAAAAAATTTAAAGTATAATTATAAAAAAAATTAAAAGTACAAATTTTTATTGTCATTGATCCTTTTAAAAAATATTATAAATAAACAAATTAGCTTATTAGCTTATTGTTAGAGATTGTTTGACCAAGTAACAAAATAAAACATACACCAAGTTCAGTTCATGGAAAATCAATGAGTGTAGTATCCGTAGATTTGTTATGATAGTTTTACAAGTTGGCACAGGGCAGGGAGGGCAGGGCAGGCATTTTAACTATTAGCTACGTGCAAAGCCGCGTCTGGAGCACCGTGGCCATTACACACGGAACTCGCAAAATCTCCATCTAAGCACTTCAGTACAGTGCGTTTTGTGTTGTTGCTTTTTGTAATTTTATAAATAAATGTCTCTGCGCTTGCTCCGCTCTAACTCTTTTTTCACTCTCACTTCCAATTCCAAGACTCTCCAACAACCACTAGCCGCACCCATTTCTGGATCAAAGATTTTATCCTCTCGCTTACAGATCTCTACTATCGCCATGTCTCGCCGTCCTAACTTCCAGGGCGGCCGCCGAGGTGGCCGCGGCAGCAGCAGTAGCGTGCCTGGTCGAGGTGGTGGAGGACGTGGAGGTCGTGGAGGAGGAGGAGGTGGACGTGGTGAGCAGAGGTGGTGGGACCCAGTTTGGCGAGCGGAGCGCTTGAGACAGAAAGCCGCTGAGGTATTTGATTATGGAATTTGCGTTTCTAGGAGGTTTACTTATTTGTCTTTTTAGGGTTTTAGTTGGTTCACCAGCTGCTTGGTCACTAAGTTAAAAGAACTCTGAGGAAATGTATGGATGAAGATGAACCTAATATTAATTGAGCTATGTAGTTGAACAACGAAACATTCAAATGTTCATAACTTGGTTGCTAATGAAAATGAATTGTAACGATCTGTAAAATGCTTGTTTGGAAAAATCCCGTTAGTTCTAATTGTAAAGATGGCATTTAACACCTGTGTAAGAAGACAGATCATGGTTTTCAGTGCCCTTCAGGAGTTGAAGCAAGCTAAATGCAGACTTATTCCTCTTTATATTTTTTCTCTTGACATAAAAATTTACAGATTATGCCTCTTAATTTTTGAGATACTGCACATTCAGGTTTATTGTTTCCTTTATTTAGTTTCTTTATATTATGTATGTATGTTTGTGTGTTTTTCGCGCCTTTTAGATGGAAGTTCTTGATGAGAATGAATGGTGGGATAAGATGGAGAACATGAAGAATGGAGGAGATGAGGAGATGATTATAAAGCGTAACTACAGTCGCGCTGACCAGCAAACCCTCTCTGACATGGCTTATCAATTGGGTCTTTACTTGTAAGTGATTTCAACTGCTTGCCATATTTTATTAAGTAGAATTTGAATATTTAGGAAATAGTCCAACCATGAATGCGAAGACAGAAGTACAGACCCATTTAGATTATATTTTGTATCTTAATTTCTTGGAGCAATAATGTTATCAGGCAGCATAGTTTTAGAATATTTGAAAAGTCCACTCAAATTTTATGGCTATTTAATTGATTATGGCAGTGTTTCCTTTTTCACAAGTTTAAGCTTATCTCCACAAGTGATTTTGGATTGTGCTTGCTTAATTATTCACCCTGAAGCTTCATCTCATAATTGTTGGCTGCTTAATTTTCCTTGTGGAAAGGAAGCCATGCATATAATAAGGGAAAGACACTTGTGGTTAGCAAAGTTCCGTTGCCAGATTATCGGGCTGATCTTGATGAGCGTCATGGATCCACACAGAAAGAGGCAAGAATATGCAATTATACAAAATTATAATATAGTTGTTGGGTTATTCTCATTCATTTCCCTCTACAGATCCAAATGTCTAGAGAGACTGAGAGGAGAGTTGGAAATCTTTTGAGCAGCTCACAGAGAGCAGCACCTGCTATTGATTCTGCAGCATCTGGTCAGGGGGACAGACAACCATCAAATGGTCTAAAGATAACAAAACCTGTCTCTACCTTGGAATCAAGTTCTGCTAAGGAGAAACTCAGTATTGAATTAAAGCAGAGGCAGGATAAACTGATGGTAGATTGGCTAAGCTTATAATTTTTATTGATGTTTTTGATTTTTACTATGTGTACACATGAAAAACCCAGATCTTCCTGGTGATGCCTGTTTACTTCTATAAATTTAATAGACATGTCAGATGTTGAAAAATTTCCTGTCATTTGTTTCTTGCTTTCAGGCAAGTAATTCTGTGAAGGAATTGCAGTCTTTTAGAAAAAAGCTCCCTGCATACAAAGTGAAGGGCGAGTTTCTGAATGCTGTTTCTGAAAATCAGGTGCAGATTTTTTTTTTCTTTATCTCCAAGTTTTAATCAATTATTTTGAATAAGTATCATCAATAACAAAAAAAAAAGATGTTCCTTGGGGTCCACAAATTGCACCATTGTTTTAGTGATATTTCTTCATTTATTTCCAGTTAAATAAGGACCATGCTTTAGGTATGAAATTTAATAATGGTTTGGTGTGTATTATTGTGTTGACTAAGATTATGAATAATTATTTTTTAATATTAATACCTACATCAGAAAGTAATTGAATCATGATGTATTTACCTGATATCTTGTGGCCTGGGTCATTTTTAGTTCAGTTCCAACCAATTTGGTAAAGTAATATGATTTTCAACTTCCGTACATTAAAGCTATATTTGAAAGATGGTATAGAATTCACGCTGTTGAATTTTAATTAATTTCCTCCAGGCCTAAAGAAAATGACCTTCAATTTTAGAGGAAGGTAACAGAGAATATTTTTGTGATAGATGCGATAAACAATTCCCCTTAGATGCTTTGGTGTATAAACTGGGGCATAACTGTCCAGTAGTATCTTTTTCTGGCTGATGTGCCTGTGACATGAAAAGCAATCATCTTACCTTCCAATTGGAGATTTTAATATTTTCTTCTTTGTGCCCCCAGCCCCCATGATCCTTTCCCAACATTGTTTTAAAACTTTTAGTTGATAAAGGGAAATTTATTGTCTTCATAAATCTTCTAAAACTAATCCTAAGCAGATTCTCATTATCTGCATTTGAAAATTGCAGGTTTTAGTAATTTCAGGAGAGACAGGTTGTGGTAAAACAACACAGCTACCTCAATATATATTGGAAGAGGAGATAGCAAGACTGTGTGGTGCTCACTGCAGCATAATATGCACACAGCCCCGTCGTATATCTGCCATATCTGTTGCAGCTCGAATATCATCTGAACGGGGAGAGAATCTTGGTGAAACTGTTGGTTATCAGAT
This sequence comes from Manihot esculenta, assembly GCF_001659605.2. Lineage (NCBI taxonomy): Eukaryota > Viridiplantae > Streptophyta > Magnoliopsida > Malpighiales > Euphorbiaceae > Manihot > Manihot esculenta. The sequence goes on along the minus strand of NC_035169.2, from coordinate 8,121,198 downwards.
TCGCTTGGAGGCAAAGCGATCTGATCAGACACGGCTCCTCTTCTGCACCACTGGTGTTTTACTTCGCCAGTTGGTAATTTTTGTTACATGTGCATCTTCCACTTTTATGAGGCTTATATATTGCTTAATTCTTCCTAGGGGTTTTAGTTCATGCTTAGCTTTTAAAATTCCTCAATTTGGAAATTGTCTAGTATCTCAAGCTTTAACTCTATGCTTATTCGTAAACTTGATGGTGCAACTTTATAGACCACCTTGTATAGGTGTTGAAAGTGCAATCCTTTAGATTTCTTGAGTCAGAAAACCAAGGATGTTCTAATTCCTGAACTTTCTGCTTTACCTTCTTGCAGCTTTCACATGGGCTTTTATGTTCTTGCACATTCCTGATATTCTGCTTCTATGTATTTTGATGTTAACTACAGGTTCAGGATCCAGATTTGACTGGTGTGAGCCATTTGTTAGTTGATGAAATTCACGAACGGGGTATGAATGAGGACTTTCTATTAATTATTTTGCGTGACCTTCTCCCTCGGCGTCCAGATTTACGTCTTATTCTAATGAGTGCAACCATTAATGCCAATTTGTTCTCGAAATACTTTGGAAATGCCCAAATTATTCATATACCGGTATTTTAACTATTTCAATTTCAATGCATTTAAACTTTTTTTGGAGGGTGTTGAATACACAGCTATCATATCTGTTCATCATCATTCGTCTTTTTATTTGTTTTGGTATATTGGCAGGGATTGACTTTCCCTGTGACAGAGTTATTTCTAGAAGACATATTGGAGAAATCTCGTTATAAAATCCAATCAGAGGCTGGCAGCTTTCAGGGTAATTCAAGGAGGAGGAAGAGGGAACAAGATTCCAAGAAAGATCCTTTGACTGAATTATTTGAGGCAATTCCCTAATTCTCGGAACTACAGATCTTATAATCTCTACTTCTTTGTCACTCTCCCTCTATTAAATCTTTCAAGAAGTTGACTATGATGAGCATGTTGTGTTTAATGGATGGCGCATTGGATGTTTGTATATCAAGTCAAACTTGAATTAGTTAGACCTCAAAGAAAAGTAAAAATATAGGGAAGTGCTGAAAAGAAATAATTACATTTACAATGTGACCATATGGCATCAGGTTTTGACTTCATGTACGCAGTCAGTAGATCGGAGATTTTAGCTTTCAGAATCTCGATGTAATGTTTTATGAATTGGCCATGGACATTTATAGACATGAAAACAACAATCATAATTTGAGAAGTTTCAACTAATTTATACTATTGATTTTCTTATGATTTGTACTTTGTTGTTGAATTTATTGTTTGATATTTGGGAGAATAATTTTCTGGATCATCTGCAGTTTTTACTAATTCTGAGAGTGGAAATCTTTCTTAAGCTTAGGGAGCTTTTGTTTCCCTTTTTTGTTTTTGTTTTTATTTTTTTGTATATGTCTGTTAATACTCATTGCGTTTTTGCAGGATGTTGATATTAGTTCTGAATACAAGAATTACAGTGCATCTACTCGACTCTCTCTTGAAGCTTGGTCGGGTTCACTGCTTGACTTGGGTCTGGTTTGTACTTTAAGAGTGCATTTGCTTAATTTTTTGTTTAATTTTGAAAATGGACCATTCTTCAGTGATGTGGTGTTTGGTTCGAAAGATAGAAGGATAGGAAGATATTGCATCTTGACTTTATCATATATATTTCATGATACAGATGCTTCCTTTAATGCATCTTTCCTTTATTATTGACTAGATTCACTTCCTTCTATTCTCAAGAAACATAAGTGTTAGAGTTCTTAGAAATGGATCGAGTTATGGGTCTATTGCTGGAATTTCCTGAGGACGAAGTTTTCTTTTTGCAACCTATGGTTGCAATGTAACAGGCTCATCTCTTGAGTTAAATACTAAAAAACTTTAGCAATTTTTCTCATAATTCTTTTATTGAATTATTGCACATAAATACAAGAGGGAGATATAACCATCTCCTAAAAATAGGGAACTATTAAGCAACATTGAGGACCACCCTCCTACCATCAAGGAAGGAAAAGAAAAAATTAGCTTGCATTATCACATGGCTTAACCACTAGGAATATGGCTTAACCCCTAAGAACATGGGTAAACCACTAATTACAAGACTCTTAAAAATAGGATAACTAACTTGCATCATTTGCTGACATTACTCTCTCCTCCACTATGCGCTTAAGGACAAGCGCAAACTCATGAAATTTTTGGGAACTATTGAGCCAGTAATTGATTCGTTGTGACATCTCCTGGGTTGTCATATGCTAAATCCAGTCAGAATAATTTCTTGCACTGATGTCCTTGAACTTCACTTATGTCCTTGAACAAAGGTTTCAACATAGTTAAAACAAAGTCCTTTTGGTCGTCGTTTCTCCACCTCATCATGTTCAAGTACTTAATAATTCAGGTATCTTTTGCTTTCGTTGTTTGTTGAGATGAATAATTGGTTGAAGGACTTGCAGCACATATGGACGAATTTTTCCATTCATAGTCTTGACATGTTCGTGGCGATGACTAGGTCTGCAATATAATCTTGTAATCCATTGAGATAAAGTTGTAAATTTTTTTTATCCTAGGTGAGACTTTCCGCCCGACAGATCGGGTTTGGTATTCAGCAATCGTTTCTTTCTGCCTTAATTTTGGGAGAACTAATTTGTTACTACGGACTGGTGGCCCAAAACGGAGATTGGGTTGGTGCTTGAACTTTTCCCAAGTCAAGTTAAGAAAATCCTGCATTAACTACAAGAACCATAATTGAGCTGTACCTTTCAAATGAAAAGAAGCAAGATTGACTTTTTCTTTTGCAAAAGTTTGTTGGTGTTGAAAGAAGTGCTCACACCTACTCTGCCATTCTAATGGATCTTCTTGACCATTGAAACAAGGGATATCTAATTTGGTAAATTTTGGAACAATCATGCTATTGCCTGAATTATCTGAACCTGTTGATCCTACTACCCCCTTGCCTCTGGATGAGTGGATGAGCGAGAGTGGCTGCTTTCCTCAGTTACAGGAGCTGGGTTAGGGTTGGTAATGTCACGGGTAAGAGATTCCAACTTAGCACTTAGTTCTTCTTGGCGAGCTTTGTTGGCAGCTTGCTCTTCTAAGAATAAGGCAAAAATTCAAACAAGTTGTTGTTGGATTGAGTCACCTATAACCCCTAGTTTTGATACCAAAATGTTAAGAGTCCTTAGAAATGGATCGAGTTATGCGTTTGTTGTTGGAATTTTTTGGGATGAAATTTTCTTTTTGCGATCTATGGTTGCAATGAAACAAGCTCTTTAGGAAGAACCTGAAAATCTCGAGTTGAAGTACTAAAAAACTTTAGCAATTTTTCTCATAATTCTTTTATGAATTGTTGCACTTAAATGCTTAAATACAAAAGGGAGAAATAACTATTTGCTAAATACAGTGAACCATTGAGCAATATGGAGAATCACCCTCCTACCACTAAGTAAAAGAAAAAACTGACTTGCACTATCAAAATCATGGATTAATCACTAAGAACATCAGTAAATCTCTAACGACATGACTTTTGAAAATAGGACAACTAACTTGCAAAAAACTAACTTGTATTATTTGCTAACAGTAACCTAATTATATTGACCCCGATGAATTGCTTTAGTAGAAAATTATATGTAAGTTCTGTTTTTTTGTTAGCGACGATGGATAGTAGCCATTATGATGTGATTGACATCTACTGTGTTTTCTTTCACAGTATCATTTATTTTGCCAATTTTTTTGCTGGACCCAAATCAAATGACAGTTTATATTATTCTTTTTAATATTTTAATAATGATAAGTATTGTCAAAACATGTTTTGTAGGTGGAGGCAACAGTTGAATTTATTTGTCGCCACGAAGGGGATGGTGCGATTCTTGTGTTCCTTACAGGCTGGGATGAGATTTCCAAGCTACTTGACCGGATTAAAGGAAACAAACTTTTGGGAGACCCAAGCAAGTTTTCAGTCCTTCCTCTACATGGTTCAATGCCTACGATCAACCAACGTGAAATATTTGATCGTCCTCCGCCTAACAAGCGGTAAATATTCTTACATTATTAGCCTTCATGGTTCACCCCTTGCAGGTATACCGAAAAAGAATTTCCTCGATGTTTTTGGGGAGCTTGAAAATTATGGGTTTATTACTTCTTGACTCTTTCATGAGTGAGCTAGTTTAGGCTTTCTCTGAGGATAACTTAAAGTAAATAGATTAATGATAATTTAATTGTGATACCTGTGTGTTTGATTGGTGACTGCCATTGCCAGGCTTAAAACTCAAGAGCTTCTAGTCTCATTTAGATTGAACTGGGTTAGATATTGTTTCTAGCTTTTTGAGTAAGAAAATCTTGCCACTGTGCAAGCGTTGCCCAAATAAGAAATGCTTTTTGTGATCTTGCTGTAGATCAAGCTTGTCAAAAGATATTCGTTACTTTTTCCTTTTTTTTTTCAGTAGGGATTTCTTGGTACCTTATGTTGCATATGATCACGAGTTAAATTTCTTAATTTCTTGTTGGCATTTCAGCTTCTAGGAATGTTTATACAATGAGTTTCGCCTGAAATATAGATGTTGAATGAATTATTACCGCCACTCTGGCTGTTTCACTTATGAAAACTTTAGATTCTTCTTTCTCCCTTAATGTGAAATCCCTCGTCTCTTTTTTGCAGAAAAATTGTTCTTGCAACCAATATTGCAGAGAGTAGCATCACCATAGATGATGTTGTGTATGTTGTAGACTGTGGAAAGGCAAAGGAAACCAGTTATGATGCTCTAAACAAGCTAGCTTGTCTATTACCATCATGGATTTCAAAGGCTTCAGCACATCAGGTATTGAGGAGTACCATGGAAAGCTATGAGGTTCTCTGATTCCATATTTTAAATATTTCAGCTAACTAATCTTGAGAGCCATAAATTAAGAAGTTCTTGTTTTCTTGATATGAATGAATTTCAGAGACGAGGTCGAGCTGGCCGTGTGCAACCTGGAGTTTGTTATAGATTGTATCCAAAAATCATCCATAATGCAATGCTTCAGTATCAGTTACCTGAAATTCTCCGAACACCTCTACAAGAGCTATGCCTGCACATCAAAAGTTTACAGCTAGGAACTGTTGGGTCATTTTTGGCTAAGGCTCTTCAGCCACCAGATCCTCTCTCTGTTCAAAATGCTATTGAACTCCTTAAAACCATTGGGGCTTTAGATGATAATGAGGAGCTTACTCCACTTGGTATGTACTGTTTGACTTTTATTGTCTTTTTTTTTTTTTCCATTTTTTTGGTATTGGGATATCTGCTGCCATCTAAATTAATAATTATAACAGGCCGCCATCTTTGTACTCTGCCGCTGGACCCAAATATTGGAAAGATGCTTCTGTTGGGTTCTATCTTTCAATGCCTCAATCCAGCTTTAACAATTGCAGCTGCTCTTGCGCATCGTGATCCATTTGTTCTTCCAATTGATAGGAAAAATGAGGCTGATGCTGCAAAAAGATCCTTTGCTGGTGATTCTTGCAGGTTTAGTTAAATTTTTCGTCATGCTCCATTCTAATAGGAATCTAGGACCTTGTCCTGATGTATTGTATTTATGTTGCTAAAATAGAATATGGGTTCTCTTTATGCAGTGATCACATTGCACTTGTCAAGGCTTTTGAAGGATACAAGGAAGCAAAACATAATCGAAATGAAAGAGCTTTTTGTTGGGAAAATTTTTTATCTCCAATAACTCTGCAGATGATGGAGGATATGAGAGAGCAATTTCTCACCTTACTAGCAGACATTGGCTTTGTTGACATATCTAGGGGTGCTAGAGTAAGCTACTATTTTTTCTGACTTTCACATTCCTAATGGGGATCTCTCTCTCTCTCTCTCTCCCCTTTTTTTGTCCCCCTACCCGATACTATTAACTTCAATTTGATAGTACTGCTGGTGATCTAAGGACCTTACTATGTGCTTCTATCTAAGCTAGGAGAATTGCAAGATAAAATATTTATAGATGTGTATGCTTCGTGTAGGCTTACAATCAATACAGCCATGACTTGGAAATGGTATCAGCAATCCTTTGTGCTGGGCTTTACCCAAATGTTGTACAGTGCAAAAGAAGAGGAAAGCGCACAGCATTCTACACTAAAGAAGTTGGGAAAGTGGACATACATCCTGCATCTGTAAATGCGGGGGTTCATCTTTTCCCTCTGCCGTACATGGTTTACAGTGAAAAGGTGAAAACAACTAGCATTTATATTCGAGACTCGACAAACATATCAGATTATGCTCTGCTCCTGTTTGGTGGTAGCCTTTTTCCTAGCAATAATGGAGAAGGTATTGAGATGCTGGGTGGTTACCTTCATTTCTCTGCATCAAAGAGCGTGTTGGAGTTGATAAAGGTAAACCTTAGTTCCTTCTTGCAACTTATGACTTGATAATGTTGGCATGTTTTTCTTCTCATTTTTAACTTTTTCTTAATATTGGGGTCCGTTTATTTCGCGGAAATTATTACTTGGGAAAATATTTTCCGCATTTTTGACATTTAGGCCACTTGGGAAAATTGACTAATAGAAAATACTTTCCGAGTCAAATAGAAAATCTAAACCTTTGTAAGGGACAATAACTTACTCTTAAAATGGAGAATTCATTTTTAGATTTTAAGAATCTAATTAACATCACCAAATTTTCTACACATAAGTTTACTAACAGCCTTTTTTTTTTAAAAAAACTTTGCGATTAAACAGTGAAAAAATAAGTTTTTTTTTTGAAAAATATTTTTTTATGAAATAAATGGAGGTTTTAGTCATACCATCTTTCATATGGTAAAGTGTTAGTTTTGATAAATTGGATTTTGCAGAAATTGCGGGCAGAACTTGACAAGCTTCTGTGGAGGAAGATAGAGGACCCAAGTTTGGACATTTCTATGGAGGGAAAGGGGGTTGTTTCTGCTGTGGTCGAGTTATTGCACAGTTACAATTTACGTTTCTGAATTTTGTTCTCAGGACAAATATTTTTTAATGGTGCTAAATTATTTTTTTTATTATTGAATACGTGATAATTTTTATTATTAAATAAATAGTCATGTGATATTATGGCTCGGATTTTGTTGCAACAACGTAAAAGAGGTTTTTATTGGGCATCTTCCGAGTCGACCGTCGCTTGAAGGTTTGTGAATTATCAGGCAGAAAACACTCTCTCTCGCTCCCTCTCTCAGGTATGCTCCTTTTTTATGACATTAAAGTTATTAAGGGGAGTTTAACACAATGAAACGAGGATGATGGTCAAGTCTATAGCAATTTGAATAATCAGTAATTAGTCATTTAAGGCTAGAGTTGGGCTGTCTGCAAAAACTAAAAAAAGGTAAACATGTCCTCGCTTCTGTTATTCATGGTTTTTCCTGCATGCAACTCAAACAGCCTAGTTAAATTGGGTCTTTATTCGTAGGACTATTTTTCTGGGATCTGCGTCTCTCCAAGCTTCTAAGGTCGCCTAGTTCCTTCTCATCTAACCTAGCTCGTTTCTTCCTGTGGTGTTTAATTTGTGATTTGAAGTTGTTTGCTCTGGATTTCTTGGTTGATGGGTCCCTTTAGACGGCTAGGCGTGCTTTCAACTCATCGGTGCCCCCATGATGAGCCTCCCAGGCGTTCGCCCCTGTGCTTGTGTGACGATCCCTTTTTGGTTTTTCTATTTGATGCGGCAGCTTTTTTAGAAATGCGGGTTCAGGTCCAATATGTTACAATGTATGTGTTGAGTTTTTTTTTTTTATGAGATTGGGTTGTAGTTTGTAGTTTTTGGGGTTCTTCGCTGGGCAATGTAGTTGATGTAACCACACTTAAAGCTTTCATCTAATGAATTTCTTCTCTCCTTGGCAAAAACTAAGAAAAGTGCATGTTTTTCGTTAATTGCATTTAAGTAAATTTGAGAGTGTCAAATGTCTCATGTTCAATCCCATTCTCAAATGTCCCTTTGCAAGTTTGGCAAAATAATAGTGACAAACTAGAATATGCAATATACAAAGCACCTCTCAGTCTGCAACCAGCATATGCTGGACATGTTAATGTAATAAAAGTCCGATGAAAAACTCCTCAAAATATGAAATAATGATTTTTTTTCCTTTTTAAGATTCATTACTTTATTGAAATAGTGATTGCCAACTTTATCAAGTGTGCATTCTTGTTCTGTGAAATTCTGCCGCCAGTACTGAAAGCACCCGCCTGTGAACCAATTCTCGACTGTCTTTCACAAGGAGCTTGTCTTCCAGCGGAACAGATTTATTAAGATCTCTAATGAGAATTAGATTAGTTTTTTCTCTTAATCTTAAGGCTGTGTTTGATTGTTGGAATCATTTTGCAGAGTTCTTTTTCCTTTTTCTTTTTTCTTTTAAAAAGAATTTAATAGTTATGTATATAAAATTGTAAGCAGCCATAACACAAAGAAAGGCCAGGGAAGGACGAAGTAAATATGGTTCTTCATACCCATTTTCCATCTTTGCCCATAGATAATAGCTCATCAAAAATGGTTTCTAGATACCATTTATAGAAAGAAAGAAAAAAAAATTGTTTTTGTGAAGTGTTCACTGGTTAATTTCATCTCCAGGACGTTGGTTTTATTACAGATGAAGATTAGTTAACTGAACTTACAAACTATTTAACCATTTCTTTTTCCACCTGCTAAATAATTACTAAACTAAATTGAATATGCTAGAAATGGAACCTGTCCAAACCCTTTTTTTTCTTTTAAATTCAATAATGCATTGTTATTAATAATAATCAACTACTAGAGACACTGAAATTTTTGTTTAACCAGATTGTTAATAGCTACCACGGCGATGAATTCAAGACATGGAGATTAAATCTATATTTAACAAGACTTAAACTCATCAGAAACTGAAAATTTTCCTGTCAGTTATTTACTTCATTGTTCTTCCTTGCCTTTTCCCTGTCGACAAGTCCTATAGTATTGGCCAACCAAGCTCATTGGATTTCTCTACCTTTTGTCCTATTCCTAGTTAAAGTCAGAGACAGCAAGAGGATATGAGGGATGATTCCAAGAGAGACTCAAAATTTCTGACCATGTATAACAGTTACTTCCCTGGACAACTAACTGCAAAAAACATGTCTGCAGCCAAACTAGCAACATGTTCTTCTTACATGAGCTCTCACATTCACTTAATTGTTCTCTTCTCTATTATCCACTTTCTCCATTTTTATGCAGACTATACTCGAGCAATTTCCTTCAGTATAGATCGGTTCGACCCCGGTGCAAACGACATCATCTATGAAGGTGATGCAACACCATCAGTTGGAGCGATTGAAATGACCTTGGTCAACTGGTTATGTCACGTTGGCCATGCAACTTATGCAGAGCCTTTGCACCTGTGGGACTCCTCTACTATGACACTTACAGATTTCAACACCAACTTCTCATTCACTATTGACACTCGTAAAGCTGAGATTTATGGCCATGGCATTGCCTTTTTCCTTTCTGCTGTGGGCAAATCAATTCCACCCAATTCACCTGGTGGGTTCCTAGGACTGTTTAACACCACTAGTAGTGCTGCTGCGTCTCGAAACCAATTAGTCATGGTTGAGTTTGATACCTTTGTGAATGAAGAATGGGATCCACCAGTGCAGCATGTTGGGATCAACAATAATTCAATTACTTCTTCTGTTTATGCCAAATGGGATCCTGGCTCATACAGTGGCAAGACAGCTAAAGTTGGGATAGATTATAATGCTACTACCAAGAACCTCAGTGTGTTGTGGACATATGATGAATATCTAGTTTTCATAGGCAACAATTCGCTTTCTTACATCATTGATCTGATGGAACTTCTTCCTGAGTGGGTTTCAATAGGTTTCTCAGCATCTACTGGTCAGTATGTTGAAAGAAACACAATCAATTCATGGGCATTCTCCTCAAATTTGGTGACAAAAGGTTCAAGTAATAAAACAGACATACTTCCAAGCAATAAACCAGGCATCCTGAACACAGGGACACATAGGATATTGATTATTGCTCTAGCTTCTGTGTGCTTTTTGGCACTTTGTGGAATTTCAATTTTCTTTGTAAAGAAAACATTTTGCAGAAGTCCTCTCCCTGAAGATCCTGAACTTGGCAGAAGAGCCTTGCCCAAAAGATTTTCTTACCAAGAACTTGTTGAAGCTACTAATAACTTTGCAAATGATAGGAAGTTAGGGGAAGGTGGATCTGGACTTGTTTTCAAAGGATTCTTGAGAGAGCTAGGCTGCCTAGTTGCTGTGAAGAAAATTGATGCTGAATCGGAGGATCTTTTCAACAATGAAGTGAATATTATAAGCAGTTTAAGACATCGAAATCTGGTGCAGTTCATGGGATGGTGTAATGAACAAGGTGAGTACTTGCTTGTCTATGAATACATGCCCAAAGGTAGCCTTCATACACATCTTTTTGGCAATAGGAAAGCCATCCCATGGAATGTGAGATATAATATAGCTTTGAGCTTAGCCTCGGCTCTTCAGTATCTTCACGAAGGAGCAGAAACATGTGTTCTTCATAGGGATATCAAACCAGGGAACATATTGTTACGTGAAGATTTCACAGCCAAAGTTGGTGACTTTGGGATTTCCAAGTTTGTTAACACTCAGTTGAGGACTCAGAGAACAAATCCAGTGGGGACTCCTGGGTATGTGGCCCCTGAATACCGAAGAGATGGAAGGGCAACTAAACACTCGGACATGTATAGCTTTGGAGTTGTGGCTTTGGAAATTGCCTGTGGAATGAGGAATTTCAGAAATAATGATCCGCTACAGTTGGTAAAGGACGTCTGGCAAAAGTATAAAGCAGGAAATATTCTTGATGCAGCTGACAAAAGATTGAAGGAATTTGACCCAAAAGAAATGAAATGCTTGATGATTGTGGGTTTATGGTGCACACACCCAACAGACAACGAAAGGCCTCCAGCCAGAAGAGTGATTCAATATCTCAACCTTGAAGTTCTATTGCCAGAACTTCCTCCAATGTTGCATTATCCCGAGTTCTCTTTGGATTCGGATATGGATGGATGCAAGACTCGATGACCATCAACAAGAATAACCTCTATGTAATTTGCTTAATTTTACAAGTGAATTTAATGGTTGCCAAATAGCTTGATCATACAATGAGTTTGCTTTAATCCAACTAAAAAGTTTGGGATAATTAAGCAATCTTTGATATAATCATGCAAAAGGGGAATCAATTTCAATACAGTTTGCTATATTTTTCATTTTCTTGTAAGTCTATTTCAGGATAAAGAAGAGGTTGCAAACACTTCAAATTGGATTATAAAAAATTTCAAGAATCTAGCCGACATACAATGAAATTTATTAAAAAAAAGGAGCTTGCATTTCCAGAACTTGCCTTTCTTGTTCATGTTCATCGAGTATTTCTTTCATTTATATCTGAATTATGAGGGAATTCAGGATCATGCAGCATTGGAGGAAGCTCTGGCAATGGAGCTTCAAAGTTGAGAAACTTAATCACTTCACCAGCAGAAGGCCTTTCTCTGTCAGTTGGATGTGTACATAATAAACCCACAATCATCAAGCATTCCATTTCTTTCAGGTTAAATTCCTTTAATCTTCTGTCAGCTGCTTCAAGAATATTTCCTGCTTTATATTGTGTCCATACTTCCTTGACCACCTTTAGAGGATCATTATTTCTGTAATTCCTCCTTCCACAAGCAATTTCTAAAGCCACAACACCAAAGCTATACATGTCCGAGTGCGTAGTTGCCCTCCCATCTCTTCGGTATTCAGGGGCTACATACCCAGGAGTCCCTACTGGATTTGTTCTCTGAGTCCTCAACTGAGTGTTAACAAACTTGGAAATCCCAAAATCACCAACTTTCGCTGTGAAATCTCCACGTAACAATATATTTTCTGGTTTGATATCCCTATGAAGTACTTGGTGCTCTGCATCATCATGAAGATATTTAAGAGCAGTGGCCACAGTCAAAGCAGTATTGTATCTCCGATTCCAAGGGAGGGTTTTCTTACTACCAAAAAGACGATCGTGAAGGCTACCTTTGGCCATGTACTCGTAAACGAGTAAAAATTCATCTCGCTCATGACACCACCCCAAGAACTGCACCAGAGTTCGGTGTTTTAAACTGCTTATGATTCGCACTTCGTTATCGAAGAGCCTTTCTGATTGAGGAGAAACTTTCTTCACAGCAACTAGGCAGCATGGGTCAGTCAAGGCTCCTTTGTAAACAAACCCAGAACCTCCTTCACCTAGCTGTCTTTGTTTTGCAAAACCTTTTGTAGCTGTCAAAAGTTCTTGATAAGAGAAACTTTTTGGCAAAACTGCACTCTCCAGATCAGTTTTTCTAGAGCGACCACCACTGGATCTCTTGCCATAAAAAATTCCTTTTATCTTTTTGATTAACCAGTAAATGCCGAAGCCAAGCACAACCAGAACTATTAGACAGGCTGCAGCTATAAGCACTATCCATTGTGTCTTCAAGTGTGGTTTCTTGCCATCTCCCTCATTTGGTACAAAATTTGAAGTAAACTCCCACGAGTGTACGGTGTTTCTCTCAAGATACTGGCCTGTAGCTGCTGAGAATCCAATTGTGACCCATGGAGGCAGTACTTGCATCAGATCAATTTGATAAGAAAGAGAAGAGTTGCCAGTGAAAGTTGGGTTTTCATCATACGTCCAGAACACACTCAGGTCCTTGGTAGTAGCATTATAAGTTATCAAAACATTGGCAACCTTTCCTGAATTTGAGCCAGGATTCCAACTTGCAGACACATCAGAGAAGATGGAGTTATTGTTGATCCCAACATGCTGCATTGGTGGATCCCATTCCTTGTTCACAAAAGTATCAAACTCAACAACCACTAATTGAGTTTTTGACATTGCAGAACTAGCAGTGGAGTTCACTATCCCCAGGAATCCACTAGCAGAATTGGGTGGAATTGAGTACCCCACAGGACCAAGGAAAAATGCAATCCCATGGCCATAGTTAGTTGAATTGAGAGTATCAATGGTGAAAGAAAAGCGGGTATTGAAATCTGCAAGTGTTCCAGTAGAAGAGTCCCATAAAGGCACACGCTCTGCATATGTCGCACGGCCAACACGACAAGTATAATCCACCAGGTTGATGAGTTCAATAGCTCCATCTGATGCTATGGCATCTCCTTCATAGATTATGTTGTTTGCACCAGGGTCAAAATGAGTTATACTGAAGGAAACTGCATGGGCATAAGAAACTAGAAAATGGATGATAATGAAGGAAAGCCTGCAACTGATAATCATGTCGAGAAAATTTCAAGAAGCTACAAGTTCTAGGAGGACTAAAGATTAAAGCTGGGGATGGTTCTTAATAGCTCGGTTAATGGTGAGTGTTATATATACTGGGAACTATGAGTTCTATATTGAATTTGATGCAACAATAACCTTAAAAAAATATGGGGAAAGTACTAGGAAGTTGGTAGGAAAATGAGCTATGCAATGGGCAGTTTTGTGCAAAGGAAGGTATCAGGAAAATCTGAATCTTGTTGGAATCTTATGTCTTTTACTTAGGTGGATAATATGTTTCTTTCAATTAAAACATCAAGCAAATACATAAGATAAGACATTACACAAGTCTATATACCTGTCAACTGCGTTTCGTGGAATTAATGTTATTGATGATACACTAGCAAGTTAACGTTTCATTCTTAAATATGCGAGAAACAAGACAGCAAATTTGTCTGATTCAGCATATATTATATGAGGAATATGGATGTTGACATGAAACTGAATACGAAAATAAGACAAAAACAAATGACATTTAGGGTAGAGAAAGTTCATTCGTTGTTAGCAAAGTTAAGGATGAAACTATATCATCAATGCCTTTTGTTTATTTGTGGGAAGTTCCTTGATATTGCAGAAAATTCTAGATACGGCAGCAATTGAAGAAACTTCTCTGCACCGCCATGAAAGCTCCGACCTTGAAGCTTACTCTGTGCTTCATCAACTCAACTCATGGCTTAAATTTCATTTGATTGTTGACGACTTAGCATAGTATAAATACAAGTGTGGTGTGCCTGTGTTGGTACCAAGCAAGAGAAAATTGTGTGCGAGTGTGTGCACGTGAATAGACTGCAGAAAGTTTCTTGCGAAAGTGATGAGTGCTTAGAGCATGAGTTGCAAAATTTCAATTTAATCCCTTATTTATTTTCAAGTTAGTATATCACCCTTCTCATCCTTTGATTTCCAACAAAGGATGAATCACAGAATCATCCATATCCACATAAATCTTTTAAAATAAATATTTTAGTCAAAATTATAGTATATAAATTCATTTATAATAAAAATTTTATTTTTATAATTTGAAAAATTATTTACTATTTTTTATTTTAAATTTTTATGTTAATTAAAATATTAAAATTTTGATATTTTAAATAAAAATAATAATTATTAAAAATAGTATTACATTAAATTATAATTTATTTATTTTTGATAAATATATAAATTTTAATTAATAAAAATATTAAATTAAATTTATTTTATCTAATTAAAATAAGAAATTTAATTAGACTTGTTTTCCCATTTCCAAAAAAAAAAAAAAAATGACTTGTTTTCAATAAACAAAATTTTCTTTTTGAGAATTTGGGACCTCGAGTTTTCTTTTAAAAACAAAACATTCGGGTCCATGCCCTGATGCCCAGTTTCAAGGGAAGTTCATGATACTACCTTCTATCTCTAGCAGTATAAATACGCCCAAAACAAAACCTCTCCTCTTTCTTCCTCTTTTTCTAAGGCACCAACGGAATTCCCCCCAAAACCCAATTACTCTTAAAACCCTAGAAATGCCATGTGAATTTAACCTCACAAGACCTTCAATGCATACGTTCTTTATCTCTTTGTTCGCCTGACTTGAGTTCCAGGCTCCGAATCCACTATGGGCCGACCCGAACCCTGTGTCTTGTTCTCCCAGACCTTCGTTCATCCCCAACTCGATGAATACGTCGATGAGGTAACCACTTCTCTCTGTCAACGTCGTTCTATCTCTCTTCTTTGGTCACTCTGTTATTTATCTTTTTTGTTTTTAAAGTTTGGATTTGTCGTTTTAATAAACTCGGGTGTGAGCAAATGGCTGTACATATATCGTTAAATTGATTGCCCAGTTGGGTAGAATGGTTTCCTTTTCTTTGTTGTTATTACTTGACTGCTACCTCAATGAATGTGTTTTTCTTTTCTTTTATTTTTTTTTTTCAGGTATTGTTTGCTGAGCCAATTGTAATTACTGCTTGTGAGTTCCTTGAACAGAATGCTTCTTCAAGCTCCCAAGTGGTGCCGCTTGTTGGGTATGTGATGCCAGTAATTGGTTCAATTTTGTTTTCATGATTTTGAATGGTTTGTAGACTAGAAGCAAATATTCACCTAATTTTAGCAAAATATAATGTTTACCATATTATTATTAAAAATTTGCTTATTCTGGTGTTAAGAATGGCATAATTTAGATTTTAGCTTATTGGCCTGGAAAATTGCTGCGTAGGAGTATATATCCGTGAACAAAAGGAGATGTTACTGCCAAGATTTAAACTAGGACTATAGTCTAAAGTACTTATATGTCATGCAGGGCCACCTCGCCTCCTTCATTTGCTCTAGAGGTATTTGTTCAGTGTGAGGGAGAAACAAGATTTAGGCGTCTGTGCCAGCCATTCCTCTATTCTCATTCTTCATCAAATGTTCTAGAAGTTGAGGTAATTACTTTTTGCATCATTCTATTTGCCTGTTTTAGCTACCAATTTTTAGTGATTAATTCAACCATTTGCTTTATTACAAGGTTTTAGCGTGTTTTCACTTCATTTAAATAACATCTTCTGTCTTCAGTGAGAAGTTTTGGGGTCGTCATTTCTTATGTACTTGTTATACTGTAATTTTTGTTTATAAAATTAGATGTAGAAGTCTGTTTGAGAAAAATTACCTTTTTATTGCAGGCTGTTGTAACAAACCATCTGGTGGTAAGGGGTAGCTACCGCAGTCTAAGTTTGGTCATATATGGAAACACAGCTGAGGATTTAGGGCAGTTCAATATTGAATTTGATGATAGTTCTTTAACTAATCTTGTTAGTTCTTCTGAGGGAAAACTTGAGGATCTTCCTCTGGCATTACGTTCAGCTAATAGGGCAGTTGAGGAGTCCCTAACCTCTTTGAAGGTATTATCTTTACCGCTTTCTGCTTCAGATATATCTCTTGAAGTTAAGCAGTTTTTGCAGCTAATTTTGAAGATGTTGGGGTTGTCAAATCTCAAGGATTCTTTGCCTAAAGTTGTTGGTGCTCTAGTGACAACAGTCTGTTCTTATGTTACTCATGATATACATAGTGTGGGAATCAATCAGAGATGCTATAAAATGGATGGATCCAAAGAATTTGATCAGTTGAATTGCATTGTTAGGGAAGCTAGAAAGCAGCTTCTTGAAGTGCTTCAACAAGGTTCAGAAGATGAATCGGCTGAGTTGTTAGCAGAGTGCATTGCTTTTGAATCTCATGCTGACTTGGCTACTTCAAAGCAGTTGGTGGACATGTTGATCCAGTACTGGTGTTTTAACAAGCACTCCTCAAATGTTGGACATCACCAGCTTTCAAAGGTGATTTGGCTACAGTATGCATCATTGACATAATGTTTTTCTGCTTCTGTTTATAAATGCAAGGAAAGAAAGGAAAATGCATCACTTTTCTCTCTCTTTCTCCCTTTGTCCACATATGTGCACGTGCACGCACAGATATGCATCAATTGGTCTATCAGCTTTTCTTTCACAGAAACTTCTCCATTCTTAATGTCATTTCTTCTTGATCTCAGAACAAGAATATTATTCTGGGGCTGAGTCTGGCTCTTTTATTGTGCTCTGGTAGAGAAAGCTGCTTTCATTTCGTCAATGGTGGGGGAATGGAGCAACTTGCAGATGCTTTTTCTCTCAGCATGCAGAATTCTTCTGCCATTAGGTTATTGCTACTTGGAGTTGTTGAGAAGGCTACACGCTATCCAATTGGTTGCGAAGGAGTTCTAGGTTGGTGGCCTCGTGAAGATGAAAACATCCCATCTGGTATTAGCAAAGGCTATAGTCAATTGTTGAATTTGTTCTTGCAAAAGCCATGGCATGATCTTGCTTCTTTGGCAACTTATGTTCTTCATCGTTTACGATTTTATGAAGTTGCTGCAAGATATGAGGTTTGTATTCAATTTGCATGCACATAATGATGTATTCTTGTATGTTTCTGAAACTATCTCTCTTTTTGATAATTTTTGGTGGTTCCTTTCTTTCTCAGTGTGCTGTTCTGTCTGTACTGGGGGGCCTTTCTGCTATTGGACAGGTTACAAGAGTTACTTCAGACATGCTTAACAATGCTAAATCTCAACTCAAGAGGCTTTTGGTCAGTACAATTTTGAATTACATTTGTATTTGTCTGTATAATTAAATCCATATATCATATTTGTTGCAACTATTGATGCAGAAATTGATAAGTTCTCGTGGTCCTGTTGAAGATCCTTCTGTAGTTGCTTGTGCAAGCAGGTCTTTGATCCTTGGGCAAACAGAAGGATTATTGTCATATAAATCAACAAAAAACTTGATTTGTTCATCAAACTGCTGCTTTTCAAACTGGGACATTGACTTGCATTTGCTTGCACTCCTGAAGGTATACAAGTCTGTTATTTTGTTCTTTGGAAGATGTAGGATATGCGCTGTCTCTTTGGCATAGCTTTCTTTTTGGCTTTTATCTTCCATTTGAAGTAAATACTGGTTTTTCTGATTCTTTCAATTTATAAGTCAAATATATTTTATGTAACATGCTTTCAGAGGAGAAAATTTTCATGTGTGACTCTGCAATTTCATTTGTAGCAATGATATGTACCTTTTGCATTGTGAGTAGCCGCGAATTCTATTAGTCAGATAATTATTAGAAGTTATGCATGGCAGGCTTTGGCTAACAAACTACACAAATGTGCTTGTGTTTTGTGTTGCATAATTGGTTATAATGTTTAAATAATCTTAAATAGCTGCAAGGAGAAGTCTAAAGATACACCTAAGTTGCATTTATGTGTGTGCTAGCTGATATTATTTTGTTATTAGTGCCTAAGGCTACATAAGTTGGTTACTCCATTAAAAACTTTTTTGCATTTTGTGATGATGCCAAATGGCGAATCACACATTTGCTCAAGTGTTTTATCATTAACCAGAATCCATTTATCTTTGTCTAGTGCATGGTGATTTGACTATTTGAGTCATTAGTTTCTGTGTTTGCGTAAATGGCGAATCACTTTGATATGAGATTATGCTTCGTATTCAAATAGACTAGGGCCGAGGGAGAAATACTGATTTGAAGGGGGAGGTTGACTTGAAGATTTTGGCTTTTTTAAATTTTATTTTATGTGATAAATATAGAAGGAAGCATAGGGATTGATGAAAAACCTTGAATATTTTCTCTTTCATAGTAGAGAAACACAGGTGCTTCTTGGATGTAGGCTCATTGTTGAACCACACAAATTTTTTTGTTGGCTTTTCTACACTTGCTATTGCAATATGTAAATGTGCAATTTCAAAGAACTGCACTTTATGACCATAGCCTTAAATGATTATATAGAACCATGATGGGTAATTTATCATATTTCTTTAAGTGATTAAAGTCATCAAACAGACAAAATGAGGCTATATTGTTTTTTTTTTATGGACATAAACACAGTAGTATTATTTTCTTAGTTTATACATGACCGTGGGATGACCTATGGTTGGAAAGTGTAAAATAGTTAGATTATTATATTTTCTTGTAAATTCTGTTTGGTATTATTTTTTTAATTTCTATCTTGATACGAGATTTGCTTTTATTTGCATATTTTGTTCATATGGTAATTAAGAAAGGTTGGTAGGTGGGATTCTTGGCTTTATTTTAGTATTGAATTATTTTCTTGGAAGCAGGAAAGGGGCTTTCTCCCTTTATCAGCTGCACTCTTGTCATCGCCCATATTGCGTTCAGAAGTTGGAGATACAATGAGCACATTTATTGATATTGCTTCAAATATTGGGGCCATACTTCTTTCACTGCTAATGTCACACTCAGGTTTTGCCTATGAAATTGGTCTTACACTTTTCATCAGATGAAGAGATCAATGCAATCATGTTGCTTGTTTCTTTCTCCAGGTTTAATTTTCCTTTCACAACATCCTGAACTTTCCACTACATTAATTGATGCTCTAAGAGGTTCAGGCTATGTGAGCAAGGAAGATTGTGTTCCTCTTCGATATGCATCTGTTTTATTGTCAAAGGGTTTTGTTTGCACTCCTCGTGAAGTTGGTATTATTGTTGAGATGCATTTGAGGGTGGTTAGTTACTTTCTAGTTCCTAGCTCAGCGTTCTTTACTTTTCTGTAGATATCCAAATTCAATTATGGACACAGCTAAGGATAGTCATTTGTTTATCCTTTCTTGCAGGTTAATGCAATTGATCGTTTGATTGCATCAACTCCACACACTGAAGAATTTTTATGGGTGTTGTGGGAGTTGTGTGGTCTCTCTAGGTGGAACTGATTGACTTCTGTTTTACTTTTGACTGTAAAAAAATGGTTGTTGGTTTTAATACATTATTCAATCATGTTTTGCAGGTCAGATTGTGGTCGCCAAGCTTTATTGGTTCTTGGATATTTCCCAGAGGTATACAAAAGTTCAATATTATGGCATGTGACAACTAGGTTTCATTTTAACACTTTATTCATGGATATTTTGTCAAAATAATTGTTACAATTTAAATTTGGACTTAGCCATTGTCCATTCTCTATTTTGCAAACATGGATTTAATGCATATTTACTTGGCTTGCCTAATATATGAATGATAGTCTTGTGTTCAATAGGCAGGACTTTTCACCATATCGAGGTATTTTTATGGCTTCTGCTTTGCTGCCTAATGTTTCTGCAAGTCAACATATTCCAAAGCCATCATCTCTTCCTCAACCATGAGATTTTATTGAAATTGTGCTAGATGATGAGTCTGTTGCCTCCTCTCATTGTTTTTGAAGATTTCTTGTCAAGTAGAATGGTTTTTACAATTCCATTGCTACTTGGGTTACTGAAGAGTAGTTTTGAGCTTTAGATACTTCTCTTGTAGTTCAACTTTCTAAATTATGGAGGAAGTCCTAAAGATTTTAGGAAAACATATAGGACATAGTAGTTTATTTCATTTAGAAGTTAGAAGTTTTATTTGCTTTGTAGTTTGTGATTCTTAATTAAGATTGGAATTACGGATGCAAAACTTATAAATAAGGCCTGGGATCTCTACATATTTATAGGCTTTTTTTATTATTATTGATTGAATATTCCCTTATGCTAGTAAATTGAGAATGTGTTTCTCACTCCTAAATCCCAATACTTTATTGGTTCTACATCACTAGGATGTCAAAGGTGGATGTGAACTGCCTCTTGAATAGTTAAATTCTCAAACTGTTATTGATGCTACCATTGTTTGTCTGTCAATTTTTTTCCACCAATTCTTGTAGTATTCTGCATCATTTTTTTTTGTAGTAAAAAACTTTAGTTGTTCCTTGTAATAACTTTTCTTTTGGTGGCTCTGGGGAATAGGCTGTGTCAATCTTGATTGAAGCTTTACATTTTGTCAAGGAATCAGAGCCAGTTTCCAAGAATAGTGGTAATTCAACTTCTCTATGGTTCTTGGAATGTACAAATTTTCTTGTTTGTTTATCTAAATGTATGGAATTGGATGAAATGCTGGGTGTGCAGGAGCCTCTCCAATAAATCTTGCAATTTTCCATTCTGCTGCTGAGATTTTTGAAATCATTGTTAATGATTCAACTGCTTCGTCCCTTGGCTCTTGGATTGGACATGCTTTGGAACTTCATAAGGCATTACATTCTTCTTCCCCTGGGTCCAATAGGAAAGATGCTCCAACCAGGCTGTTGGAGTGGATAGATGCTGGTGCAGTTTATCACAAAAACGGTGCTATTGGGCTTCTTCGGTATTCTGCTGTGTTAGCTTCTGGAGGAGATGCTCATTTGACCTCAACCAGCATTCTAGTGTCAGATTTGACAGATGTGGAGAATGTCATTGGAGATGCTTCTGGTAATTCTGAGATAAATGTTATGGATAATGTAGGAAAACTTGTCTTGGAGAAGACATTCGATGGGGTTACACTCCGTGATTCTTCTATAGCACAATTGACAACAGCTGTTCGAATTCTGGCCTTCATTTCAGAAAATTCAGTATGTTAATTCTTCACTTTATGTAAAATTACACAGTTATTTAAAGGCTCAAGCTGTACTAAGTCTAAAGCACAGAGGTCTTGGAGCCTAGGCACCAGGCGCTTGAATGAAGTGCAGAGCAAAAAATAAAATTTAATAAAAATGCAGTTTTAGATAACCGAAAAACGAAGCAGCATTTAGATGAGAAAAATAATAAGAGATTATTCAAAACAGCATATGAGGAGAGAGAAAAAATTGACTAGTTATCACTAGTGATGCTAAATCTGAAAATTTCTTGGTCATCGATATTGAATTCTAGTAGGTAGGGCAAATTTCAAGTTATATATATATATATTTCTGTTATCAATGAAAGTACTTGCTAAAGATGGAAATAAAGGCACAGCTTCCTAGAGCCTTGTGCCTAAAATAAAGCACATGCCTAGGCTCTTGAGGCGTTAGGGTTAGAGCCTGGTAAGCCTTAAGCCTGAGACGTGACTTTAATAATTATTGTAAACGATGATGAATATAACTTGGGAATCTTATACTTTTTGTTGGTGGTATAGACTGTTGCTGCTGCTTTATATGATGAAGGCGCCATAATAGTAATCTATGCAATTCTGGTCAACTGCAGCTTCATGCTTGAGAGATCCTCAAATAATTATGGTTAGTTATTTAACTTGCACTTATTTGCAATTGTTTTTATAGGTTTATTTTTATAGGTTAGATGTGTAAGAGATTGCAGAAAGAATGTGTTGGTGCATTTCATCAAATTCAAAATAGCTGGATTAATAAACATGAAGTGTTGGTTGTTTGTAACTATGTTTTTAACATATAAATGCTAATGATTATGTTTGAGGAAAGAAAGAGGTCAATGCCAGAAAAGTGTATTTTATATCGTGAATTATTATCTAGTTGATAGATTGTAATTGTTCTTGAAAATTATATTTGGGCAAGTGCTGGTTGGAGATGCTCATCCTGGAATTATGTATAGGGAGAGGGTTCAGAGCGCCAACGATAAGATTTAAATTCCTAATTACTGAACATAAATGCTACACTAAATATCTGTAATGAGGTCTTGGTTCCATGTCTTTATGTAATCAGCTGTATGAAATTATATTGCTGAAGTAGTGCTTGTATTTGTGTTGAAGTAGGGGGTTTCTATTTGTGAGGTATAAGTTTAAAAAAAAACTTAACTCTTGATTGCAATATTCCATCGCATAAAAGTCTTCTGTATGATTTGTCCTCCAGTGCTGCTTTTTAGTGTTCATTGCAATTATCTTTGTAGGATTATGTTGCTGAAGTTATGTCTTTGAATCTCAATCAACAATTTTCTGCTGTGCTATCCTCTGTTTATATGAATGTTCTTTGAATATATTTGGACAGATTACCTTGTTGATGAGGGAACAGAATGCAATTCTACTTCTGATTTACTATTGGAACGTAATCGTGAACAGAGCTTGGTTGACCTTTTGGTACCTTCTTTGGTGTTGCTGATCAACCTTTTGCAGAAACTACTGGTTAGTTGTCATTTCATATGGACTATCTTGATGAGATTGTATCTTTCATCCTCATGTTCTTCAAAATTGAATCATTGGTCATGTTCTAAATTTTTTTTGGCCTGAATTTGAGATGTTTGCTTGATCAGTAGTTTTAGAATGTGATATGACATGGTCCCTGTCCTCATTATTTTCACGACGTTATCAAAGTAGAACTTGTGGCCCCACCAGAAGGATAGAGAAGGAATCTTATTTGGCTTCTGTTGTTATCCATGCTGCTCCTTTAGTTGTGGTGGTTCTGTGTGTTTTTCCCCCCTTGGTGAAAAATTGATGCAGGAGAAATTTGAAAGCTACCTGTATATGGCTGTCCCGTGGATTAGGGTTTAATAATTCTCACCAGGATGGAGAATATGTAGACTCAATTTGGAATGCACTAAATGAGGTTAAAGGCAAAAATTTGTTGGCTGGAATAAAAAAACGGGTTGCTGGGATTTATTGGTAACTACTTAGAACTGACATTTGGGATGGGTTTGTAGAGATTTTAGGCCTATTGGCGAGCTTTTGGCCCTGTGTGCACAAACACCTTAAATATTATTGTCGGAAAAACAAGAGAAAAGCAACTGCCTTTACAAGATTGTTTCATCTTTTGGAGTTAATGCTCAAAGTTTTGAAAGCTTTACTGAACTTACTCTTAAATAAAGGGTAGGACTTAGGAGGGAAGTAGGGTTTTATAATTGTCAGGTGGAAGGATGAGATCCGAGTAATATCTGGCTGAAGGCTGACTGGACTTAAATATCTGGCTTTACTTTGCAAAGCCTGAAAAACTGCCTAGTTTATTAATTATTTGTAGTGATTAAATGACCCTTTATCCTTCTTATTGAATGTTAAGTAGGAGATTTTTAATAAACTCTTTTTCTTGAATAAAAAAAATCCTATACTCAGTTTAGTAAAATGATTACAGAAAAAGTAAACTTTAGACCAAAATACAAACCTCTTTGAGTTAGATTAATAGCTCTAGTCCTGGATTTCCAAACTGGTTATCTCCTTTCTACTCATCCAATCAGAAGTACCTTTCAAATCATGTCTGTAAGGATGTGTCACATTATACAAAGTTTATGGCTTCAATCCTCTGTGTTATTTAGATATCAGAATCTGACATCTGACATGGAGATCTATTTGAGCAGCAGAGTCATGGATAAATTTAACAGATCATGTGGTTTTTAATTCGTGGAATTTCTTCTTTTTCCTCTGCCTTCACCTTTGTTCCTGTAGTAGAATAAAGCAATCAAGTGCTTTTCTTTTAAATAAAATAATGTTAAAGTTGTTGTTGTTTCACATCTCTTGCTCTTTTCTTGTCTCTTGATTGCTACCAATGCACTTGGGTTGCACTACCCTTCAGCATTCTTTTTTAAACAGTATATAAAAGGGGGAAAGTAGAAAACAAATGAACTACTGGAATGATTTGGATGGTTTCTAGGGCATGATTTATTTATTGTTGTATCGGTTGATGCTGTACAGTTTGCTTGACTCTTGAAATGTCCAAGAAATGAGTTTTTTCATTGTTATGTTTATAGGAAGCTAAAGAGCAGCACAGAAATACAAAACTAATGAATGCCCTTGTGCGATTACATCGAGAAGTAAGGTAATTTAAAATTAGCTTGCACTTCTCGTTCTTTGCTTTTGTTCTTTGCCTGTGATTAAGTGAATTATCATGCCTGCAGCCCAAAGCTAGCTGCGTGTGCAGCAGATTTATCTTCATCATATCCTGACTCTGCGCTTGGTTTTGGAGCTGTCTGCCACCTTATTGTGTCAGCACTTACTTGTTGGCCTGTATATGGCTGGACTCCTGGCCTTTTCCACTCCCTTCTTTCCAATGTGCAAGTTACTTCAGTGCTGTCATTGGGTCCAAAGGAAACCTGCAGTTTGCTATGTCTTCTGGTATGCGAGTTTTCTAGTTTGTGTTTCACCCAACTATTACTGTGAATATTCTGGCAAACCAAATATTTAAGTAAATGTTTTTGCTAAAATATTGATGCTTATTTTCTTAATTATTTAATGATCATGTTGCTTGTGCTGGTCATTATTATTGTTTAGCTGATGCATATGCAATATTTGGTTTCTTATCAAGTAATGGAAATATGTCCAATTTTAGTTCTTCTTGAGCTGTAATATTTGAACAATCCATTTGTTCTTCACACTTTTGGTTGCAAGAATGATTTATTCCCTGAAGAATGTATCTGGCTTTGGAAGAATGGAATGCCTTTACTGAGTGCGCTAAGAACGTTGGCTGTTGGTACATTATTGGGGCCACAGAAGGAGAGGCAGGTCAACTGGTATTTGGAGCCTTCGCACCTTGAGAAAATTCTTAACCAATTGACACCTCAGCTTGATAAAATTGCGCACATTATTCAGCATTATGCTATATCGGTATGATTTTCCTTGTACCCACAAGTAGGTTCATCTCATCTGCAGGAATGATTATGGCTATCTCATTAAAATCATTAAATTTCTGTTACTCTCTTAACAAATGCTGTCTATTTTGTAACCACAAAACATTGGAGATTGTACTTAAAATTTGTCTAGAATCAAACAAAAAACATAAATTGGCAACAACATTAGACTTTCTTTTAGTATATTTTTTTTATGTTTAGCGGATCATCCAAAATATTTTTAAGATCTCCATTGTGATTGTCACGTCATACTTCCAGTTTGAAGTAGTTGGATTTTTTACTAGGGGTTTTGTCATTATAGAAATCGAATTTGGTGATTTTTTAAATGACGAATGATTTCTAGTAACTGTTTAGCAATTTTGTATGAAATTTACCCTTTGTCACCATGTTATCCTGTTGCTTAATATGCATTTATAAACAGGCATTGCTCGTCATCCAAGACATGCTTCGAGTTTTTGTAGTTCGCATTGCTAGCCAAAAAGTAGAAAATGCTTCCATACTTTTGCGGCCCATATTATCCTCTATCCATAATCATGTTGCTGACTTATCTTTTCCATCAGAGTTAGATGCTTATAAGGTGAAGATTCTGCATTTCCCATTTTTTGTGCTGTCCATTCATCCAATAGCTAACTTATTTCTTTTCCTCCTCTCAGGTTTGCAGGTATCTTGACTTCATAGCTAGCATACTGGAACATCCTAGTGCCAAGGTTTTTCCTTTTTCTCTTCCAGTTAATTTATTGTCCTTACATCTGCTTCTTATGAGCAAAGAATGTTACTCAATTTGGGTCTTTATTACTAGGTGCCCCTGTTGGAGGAGGGCTTTCCTCAGATTCTAATAAAAGTTCTGGAGAAGTGTTTGGGTGCTATTGATTCCGATGAGAAACAGATCCCAGACAGTAAAAGTTCAGCTAAAGATGGATTTACTTTGATTAGTTGGTGCCTTCCGGTATTCAAGTGTTTACCACTTCTTTTGGGTGCTCAAATATCTTTACTATATTCTGGGAGATGTGACTCGTGAGTGGATACTGTTCTTTCATTGCTAATTTATTTTTTCCCCTCCATACTTCCTCAATATGTTGGATTCATTTGTGTGTTTAATGGAACTCTTTTGATTGTTTATTAGGCTCAGTTCTGGTGATTTGAGTAGCACAGATTGTCTGTCAATCCTAACATATCTGTTTAAGTTCTGCCAGGCAAGTTCTACGAGTTGATATGTTAAGGTTTTAATATGTTTGAACTGTTTGTGCTGATTAGTCAGTCTTTCACTGAAGTTAATTTTTCATGTTTATCTTGTGAATATTCCTGTCCATTTAAAGACAGTTCTAGGTATGTGTAAATTGGTGTCAAAGTAAGGAAATTTCTTGTTTATCCTTGCTTAATCAGTGGTAACAGAGAATGCTCTTATTTTCCAGGTCCTGCCAGTTGGAAAAGAATTACTGTCTTGTCTTACTTGTTTTAAAGAATTAGGTTCTTGCAATGAAGGTCGAAGTGCTTTGCTGACTTCATTAAGGCATGTCAATACCATCAGTGAGGAACTTAGATCAGAAAGTGTGCATGAAAGGAATGGGAACCATAATCATGATGATTTTGAACAGAAAAAGTATCCTCTGTTGTGTTGCTGGAAAAAATTGATGAAATCAATTTATTCAAAGGATGCTTTGTCAGCTTGTGCAGTTGAGGCTGTTAATGAATTATCTGTAGGTTCATTGTGCTTTTGCATGGATGGTAAAAGGTGAGTCAACTACTTTGAGCTAAATGATTCAATTGTTAAACCGAAAAATGTCACACAGGACCTGTGAGTGGGATTCTTGCAAAAGAAAAGAAAAGAAAAGAAAATTTGAAAACATTAGCGAGCAGGCATTTTTGAACTTCTGGAATTTATAGACCCTTTTTGTCCAATAATGCTTTGCACTTTAAGACACTTTTGCATATGATATTAGTTTAACATGTGGGATTGTTAGCTTGTCTATATTCATGTATTAGCTACAATTTGCAGAAAATGTGTTTAAATTCCTATATTATATTGGGGATGACCCATACAAATTCTATGATATCTTTTGGAAATCAAACTCTTAACGTTGTACACTTGGTCTTTATTGCGGTAGTGCTATTTTTCACTTGCAGTAGGATTATTGACCAAAGATCACTTGATATCATGGAATGCAAAACTCAATTTGGTGCAGCCACTTCTTTCTTAATTTTTGTATAAAAACAACATGAGGGAGAGTTGCTTTATATATTTTGCCTATATTAGAATTTTTTACTGAGATTATTGAAACTTTTCTGTCTTGCCAACAACATATTGCTAGTTGAACATTGTCGTCAATGTGATATACAGAAGTAGAGAGGTGGGCGTTCTTAGAAGGTTATTTGTAATGTAATTTGATGTTTGTATACAAGCAGAACTGAATTAGGGCTTAGTTGTTGTTCGAGGTGTTGTTTGTACATGAAAGTAACATCAATGCTTGAACAGGCACTAAAATACGGATGGTGTTTTTGAGTCGCTTCCAAAAGTTGACTCAAGGTACTTGGACTGATATGGTTTGAGGTTGAAGTGTCGATATAAACATCCAGGAATGTTATTATTTTTGGGATAATACTAATTTCAAATATGTAATAAAGATTTTTTAAGGCAGGATAAGTATCTGTAGTATCTATGCTGGTCATTTGTATTCTTTTCAATACTGGCTATAAACTAAAATAGAAATACATTTAATGTGCTGGCATTGTATGATTTGTGTCTGATTTTTGCAAATCTTGCTTTATGATATAAGCTTCATCAATAAACTTCATCTCCGATTATGATTTTCCAAATTTTTGTTTTTAAGCTCACTTTTGTTTTCCTTTTCCTCTTCCTTTCCTTTCTTTAGTCTGAATTCGAATTCGGTAAATGCAATAAAACGTCTATTTGGGCTTCAAGATAATATGAATGGGACAGAAGGTTCTTCAGAAAATATGACTTATATACAAGAGATGACTACACTGTTGAGTTCCAAGGCATCAGATGATGACTGTTTAGCTACCCTGGAGATGGGTGCCACTTTGTGTCAGGTTAGCTGAATTGAACACTTAGCCCTTTAGATTTTATTTTATTTTTTAAATTCTTTTTTGCTGTTTACTTGTGGAACATTAGTTGCTTTGCTACCTATATACAGGCTTCAGAGTCTGCCAAGTCATTGATGTTGTTGTTGGAAAAGCCTACTGGTTCAGTTGCACTGGATCATCTGATGTGCAGTAAAGGTGTTTCTTTGTTACAAAATGATGTAATGGTCTCTCAAAAAATGTATCATATTTCAGATACCAACGCTGGAAAATCTGATGATTTTCTTTACCTTGGAGACCTTGGGGAGAAGTTTCTGTGGGAATGTCCAGAAACGTTACCTGACAGATTGTCCCAATCTATTCCTAGCAAAAGGAAATTGTCATCCCTAGATGGTGCTGGGAAGCGTGTTAAAGGAGAGAATTCGGTGGCTGAGGTCACAGGCCAAAATTCATTTTCACGAGGTTTGGGTCCATCTGCTACCTCTTCTGGTCCAACTCGCAGGGACACTTTTAGGCAACGAAAGCCAAATACTAGCAGGCCACCATCAATGCACGTTGATGACTATGTTGCAAGGGAAAGAAATGTTGATGCTGGTACCAATTCTAATGTCATAGCAGTCCTGCGAGTAGGTTCTACAGGTGGAAGACCTCCCTCAATTCATGTGGATGAATTTATGGCCAGACAAAGGGAACGCCAGAACCCTATGGCAGCTGTAGTTGGAGAGCAGCCATCTGAACAATTGAAGAATGCAGCTCCTCTTATTGACACAGAGAGAGAAAAAGCAAACAAGTCTAAGCAGTTGAAAACAGATCTTGATGATGATCTTCAGGGAATAGATATTGTTTTTGATGGTGAGGAGTCTGAATCAGATGATAAATTGCCTTTTCCTCAACCCGACGATAATCTGCAGCAGCCTGCCCCTGTCATTGTTGAGCAGAGTTCTCCCCATTCAATTGTTGAAGAGACAGAGAGTGATGCTAATGGAAGTGGTCAATTTCCTAGTTTAGGTACTCAAATGACATCTAACATTGATGAAAACACCCTAAGTGAGTTCTCTTCAAGAATGTCTGTTTCACGATCTGAAATGCCATTGCACCGAGAGCCCAGTGTTTCTTCAGATAAGAAGTTTTTTGAGCATCCTGATGACATGAAGAATGTTATCCCCGTTAAGACATCTACTGGGTTTGATTCTGTTGCAGCTGCTAGTGCTTCAGGTTTTCCTGCTTCTGTTTATAATAAGGCACCAGCAGATTCTAGGATTAGTCCTCAAAATTTCTATTTGAAGAACAGTCCACAGAATGCTTCAGGATCTCGGGGACTTTATGAGCAGAAAGTTCCTCTGAATCAACCACCTTTGCCTCCAATGCCACCTCCATCAACAATCTTACCTTTAATATCTCAGACCCCTGATCCAGTCCCAAGTCAGTCATCCCCTTTTGTCAACTCATTGATAGAAGGTCAGCAACCCATTCCCACGGGATTCCATGTAAGAGAAAATATGCCTATTTCTTTCAAAATATCTCTATCGACTGCTTCTTCCTTGTACCCAGTGATCACTTTTTCCCCATTTTGCAGGTTCAATCAGATTATCTGTCTGCATTTGGTAACAGTGCTGCATCATTAGCGTCCTCCCTTTCTATATCAGATTCCAAGTATTCACGAGCTTCTATCTCTTCTCCCAGTGGCTCTGCTGGGCCTCATCCGCCGCTTCCTCCTACACCGCCCCCTTTCTCATCTAGTCCATATAATTTACCATCTTTAAAGGCTTCTACTTCCCAATCTTCAGTCTACTCTGTTGGAACTACTGAACTTCCACAGACCTCTATTTCACCTATGATTGATGCTCGATTTGGAAATATTTCTGTAACAGGTGGTGGACTTACCTCTTATATGCCTCCCCCTCTAATGCCACCCTTGGTTTTCAGTAGGCCAGGTACAATTCCTGCTACTCCTTATGGAAGCACCCCAATTCAGCAGCAAGGCGATAACCCAAGTATCATGCAAAATCTCTCAATTCCTCAGTCTTCCATTCAGTCAATTCATCAATTACAGCCTCTCCAGCCTCCACTTCAACGCCCTCCACAGCCACCTCAGCATCATTGGCCACCTGCACAATCTTCTCAGCAGATTGAGCAAGGTGTTCCTTTGCAAAACCCAGTTCAAATGCATCAATTACAAATACTGCAGCAGCCACATATTTCTCCTATGCATACCCATTATCAATCTCAGCAGCAGCAACAAGTTGAACATGGTCAACCACAAGTTCTACATCAACAAGGGGATGCCTCAAACACGCAGCAACAAGAATTAGGAATGTCATTACATGAGTACTTCCAGGATCCTAAAGCTATTACGGTATGTGTTCCATTCAAGGAATTCCATAAATGCACCTGGTAGGTAAATGCTGTAGTTTGCTTAATCATTAATGCCCTTGTTTGTTTGATGGCAGTCTTTATTGAGCAACAAGGAAGAACTCTGTAGGCTTTTGGAGCAGAATCCAAAATTGATGCAGATGCTTCAGGTTATTATCATTTTTGGAGAAACTGTTACTATTTGTTTTCCTGTCTTTTCTGTGCTAGTGGTTGCCATTTGCTGGTCATGAATGCATAAGGTCACTGTGAGGGGAATTGCTGAAATTTATTATTATAATTATTTTTTATTTCTTTATATTTCCCGTTGTGTTGGCATGCGCATGAAAAACCAATTTTCTTGCATTTTTATTTTCCTATTGGTCTTGTTTTGGAGTTCACCTAGGGTCTGAAATTAGGGCGACCATCTGTTGGTTCAACTTGGTTTGGTTTACAGAAAAACCAAAATTTATAGCAAAATAAACTAAACTGTAATGGATTAGGAAGAAAAATGAACCGGTTTGGTTTTTTTGGGGGCTTATTTTGACTTATTTTGAAGCTAATTTCAGTTATCTTTCGTATTTTTACTTATATTTTAAGATTTAATAACAACTATTTTTAAGCTCACACTGTTCAGTTTGGTACTAATTTTCTTCCTCAGAAACCAATTTGAACTGAATGGACTGAATTACTTAAAATTTAAAATCGAACCGGTTCACCAAACGGAGTTTCCAAATTATATTGGTTTTTTCGGTGGAACTAGATTTTGCTCATATCTGGGATGGTTTACAACCCCAGCATCTGCATAAATGAACCCAATTCCTTCAATGCAGAGACCTAGATTATTATTATTAGCATCTTTTAAAGAATCGGGACAGTCCAGTACCTTTTTCTTCTCTTTTTGACCTCCTTCATGCTGGCAGTATATTGATCTTTTACATAAGCTTAGATTAACAATTCAAGTTGAGACCACAAACAAATAAATAACAAGTATCAAACCGTTATTCTGTTATAGTTCATTGAATAATAATATGTCATGCTTTAAGATGTAAAGTCAGATTGAATGCAATCTTGTTCCGTTAAAGTTAACCTGATATGTCTATTTAGTACATGATAATCTAAATTCTAGATACTTTTATGTGAAACCTGTTTTTCGTTTCTGAGCTTCAAATGTTATTTCTTCATAGAAAACAACAAAGACTAAAGTGGATCTTGTCTGAACATTAGCCTGCTTGACCCTTCGGTGTTTTTTGCATGATGTACAGTTGTTTGTTAACTTTTTTCCCACTTAGGTTGGTTTTTATTTTAATAAAAAGTTGAATGCCGAGGGACAAAAGGTAATACGTCCAGGTCCCAGGGGACATTTAGATGATTTTTTCTTATATAACATCATGAATTTTCCTTTGTGTGTACATTATTTGTTTTTAATTTATATACGGCCGCTGCTGAAACGCTTTAGATTCATATATTACTTGTGGTTTACAGGAAAGATTGGGCCAACAATAGCAATATCTGCGGAATGCAATTTTGATCTCTTAGGGTCTTCAGAATACAGTCCAAGCAATCCATTGAACTACCCACACAAATCTTGTATCGATGTTGTACTATATAATGTATATGTTCTTGTTTATTAAACAATTCATTGAATTGCCTATTATATGATTTCTGATTTATGTTCTCTAAACGGCTCCTTTGATGAGTTGATGGGTTTGGAGAAGCAGACTGCAAATTATTGGTGGTTTTCTTCATCCACGGTTAAAACATCACATTCAGTTTGTACAGAGCTTGTCTGTACTATTAGCTCAAACTGTAATATATAACAAAAATTCCATGAAGCCATCGTTCTCACTTTTCAGACCTTAGAAGTGGTTGCTCGGTTCAACCTGTGAATCATGGTTGCCTAGTGTAGTGACCCGGAGTGTGTGCGAGGTCTGGAAAGCACTATTCCTAGAAGGCAGTCTTATCAGATTCATGTCTTGGATTTGCGAGTGACGTTCTATGAAATCAGCAAGATCACATGATCCAAGGAGCCCATGATCCGAGAGAGATCCTTTGCAACTTGCCTAACATATGTACTATTTGCCTAAGAGACATTCCTCCTTTAAGAAACCCCTCCTTGCATGTGTCCCTCACATGTGATTTCTTTTATTTATTATTATTTTTATTTTTTTTCCAAGGAAATGAGCATATATTTACTTTATTTTGATTAATCTACTAAGGATTCGAAGTATCAGCAAAGGATTCTTACCTTCATAATTAGGCAAAATTTATAGAACTATCCCAACACAGATTTTCCAAGGTGTACACATTAGCTTAAATCTCTCATATTGTGTATAAGTTTGATATCTGAAAATCCCAGGGTGTAAGGAGAGGGTTTTTTGACATTAACATCTCAAAGACTGAAATGTCATTTAAGGAAAAGCGAAGTTTTAATTTAATCTGTGCTGTCTGCTCTTCAAAGAAACCTGGTTTAGCCTCCCGATGCCATTGCTTCCTATGATACCTTCATTCCCATCAATTGCATTGTGCCACATATCATGACAAACACCGACACCATATATTAGCCTACGGGGCTGTTACCTATTACCCGTCGCCCTTAACGGCCCCGAAACCAAGACTTGCCTTATGCATGCTCACGTGCATGCATGGGTGCTTGCACATTTCCAAGATCCAAGCTTGCTACTATACTCAAAAAACCCCCCACCATTCATGACCTTAATTAGGGCTTAACTTCACTAATCACATTCTTGAACACTTTCTATGAGCAAGTGAAAGAGAGTGGAGAGCTCTTTTAAGCAATTTGGGATAATATGGACAGAGGATGGAAGGCCAATGTTGAAATACCACCGAGCTGTCCTCGATGTGGTTCTTCAAACACTAAATTTTGTTATTACAACAACTACAGCTTGACTCAACCTCGATATTTCTGCAAAGGTTGTAGAAGGTATTGGACCAAAGGTGGATCTCTAAGGAACGTCCCTGTGGGTGGTGGTTGCAGGAAGAACAGAAGAGTGAAGTCCTTAAGGCTTTCCACTTCTGATGTTGCTCATTCCAGAAGCTTTGGTGCTTTCTCTAGCAAAGGGGTTACCTCTGTTGAAAGTCGTAGCTCTTCCATGACATCTGATGGTTCACATATTGATCTTGCTCTTGTTTATGCAAATTTCATGAATCCTCATCAACCACCACCTTCCAAGAGCACCGCGACCACCACCACCACTGCTACTAGTAGCACCGGTTTTGAAATGCAAGAATTGGGTACTGGTGAGTTTGATCAGCCTCTTGATTTTCCTACCATTCCAAACTCAAATTTGGAATCAAGCAGCGTTCAACTACATGGAAGTCTTGATGGGTGCCTCACTACTATCTCTGGTTCTTACATGGAAGCTCCTTCTGATGATAACAATAATCATCAGTTGATGTGCTATTATGGGGCGGACAGCTCAACACACAATCACCAAGCTCATGATAATAACGTTCAACAATGCTTAGGTACTCATCACGAATCAAACCACAATGGGTTGCCACCATTGCCAGGAGAAGAGGTAAGCTCTCATGAAGAGATATTATGGTCCAATTCTCACTTGATGTGTAATGATCATACCATGCAAGTGACACAAGATCCAGTTGTTGGACCTGAAACTCAAGATTCTAATCTCTTGTTCGGTAGCTGGAATCCCTTTGATCTTTCTAGTGTTAATATTTCTTCGCAAGGACTTGACAATTAAAAAATATGGCTTTACCTTCATTATTTTTCTTGTATTTTAAAAATGTAGAGAATCTCAAGTAATTCTGTACATGTCAACCTGAATTTATAATAATGCATATGCATGTCTCATGCACCTGCAATTTGATTTTCCATATGTATATAAAAGATTTTCAAGCTTCCAATCAATTTTCTGTAATTATAGAATGTTTTTAAACAAGTGATAAATTATATTCTCAACAGAACACAAGATTATTTTTCTTCCTCTAAACTTATTTTTCATATCGTTGATAATAATTAATAGCAAGGGAAGTCTTCCTTATCTCAAAATCCAACAAATTTAATGAAAGAAATATTCTTTTTGAGAATTATGGTTATCCATACAAGTTAAGGGTTTCTTGTTTTTGAAGGTAATGAAATCCCAAGCAATTAACTAAACCCTTCATCTAGAACAGCACGATGCATCTTGAAAACTTCAACTGCAAATCTAAACACAAGCATCTCTAAATGCAAAATTAATTATAATAATTTTGAAATCAGTATTTAGGGTTTAACTCGATCAAAAAATTGAAGAAGTAAATTATGAAAAATTATTTTAATCACTATTAAAAGAGTTAAAGACCAGCTAGTATTATCAATTAAGGCCATAATAATAGTGATGTAGTGTTGAGGCTGTGAGATTGGTCCAAGGTTAGGTAAACTAAGTTGTCTTAATAAATAAATAAGAATGCATCTCATGATCCAAGCTAAGAAATTAATTAAGTTGAGTCCCACCTACAATCATCATCATTCATCTAGGAGTTGATGATGATCATGGACGTCTACACGTTTGATCAAATCAAATATTATGATCAAGATTTCAGGCAGTCAAATACTGCAACAATGAGAAACACAAACCAATATATATAAAATAAGAAATGAGTGAATCATGATCTGGAGACGGCATCGTATTTAATATATTTGTACAACTGATCGTGTTACAGAATGGATTTGACAAGGAGGAGAGAAGAGATGTTGTTGAGTTGTTTTTAGCTCGAATACGTGATGCATGTGCAAGCTGTGTGCCCATATGGTTGGCAAGACCTAACATGGTTTGACATCCTTTTGTTTTCTTTTATAATTTTTTTTTTACGAACCATCTAATTTTAATTAATTCGAATAAGCACCGAATCAACTTATTAAAAAAAAATAATTCACTCTTTTAAAATTTTTTAAAAGTATTTTACATTCAGAATATTTGAGATTAATAGGAGAAATACCTCTATCATTCCATTTGTATATTTAAAAAAAAAAAAATCATTTTACGCATACCCAATAAATTTTGGTATATATCAAAAAAAATAATCAACTACTAAATCACTTTTAAAATTGTGATATCTAGTTGAAATTTAAATAAAATTAATTGTATTTAAAAAGAAGGGAATGGAATAAGATTTTTTTTTTGTTAAATTAAAATTGGAGTTGAACTTGGTATATCATATTTTCAAAATAATTTTAGTATTATTTAATCAAAATTCAATAATCCTCTTCGAGTTTCGAATATGCATGGGAAGGATTCCAATTTAGTTCGTAGAACACTTTAATTACCTTCTCAAATTATTTATTTATTTTTTATAAAAAGAACTGATCAATAATATGCCAATAATTACTACACATGATAAAAAAAAAATCATGTTTATTAAGATTATTTGTAAGCAGAGTACTATTTTAATTTTTTTTTTTTACTCGCACACAGAAAAAATGGTTAAAAATAATAAAAAAAAAAAACAGGTTTTTTGCATTTTAAGGGTCGGGGACTTGACGAGTTCAATATATATAAAATATAAAGTACCGTGGCATTGACCTCATGCCAAAAATATGAAATTTTTTTTTAAAAAAAAAAAAGAAAAGAAAATTTGACCTTCAGACACCAGAAAAGTTCTGATTCAAAAATGGGTTGCAGCCATTTGCACAATTATGGGTCCCAATAATTATTATTTTTTTTAAAAAAAAAAGGGTAATGATGTATTGTGCCTATTAATAGATTGGCTTGTTCTTGATCTTGATCCAATGGTTATGCTTTAAATTGGGTCAAACTATTTCTAGAATTTAAGGGCAACAATGAAATCGATTGAAGTTAGTAGAAAACAAAAGCATTTTATTTCTATATTCAACTTGTTTTGCTATCACAAATAAATTGTATAATTAGCCGTTGGATATTAATTATTAATTATATTTAATTATTATAATAAATATTATAGAATTTCACCAAATGGACACCTTAATTTATAATACGAAATAGAAAACACGAACAAGAATTAATTTAATTTAATTTCTGGATTGGAATGTTTGATTACCCTCAAACTGATTAATGCAAAAAATATAATGTTTTTACACTTTTCCATTGTAATTAAAAGCAATTTGTCTTAAAAATATACCAGGAACAAGAAATAAGAATCTGAAGTGTTGATTTGTCTGAAAAACTTTAGTTTATATTCCAAACATTTCATCCCCACCATAGAAAAATAGAGTAAAAATTATGACATAAAATTAATGATCATTAATTTCCTCAAAATAGAACAAAATCTGATTTCATTACTACTGGATACCACTTTGTATTTTGTTTTTTCTTTCTAATAATGTACAGTAGGCACTAATTAATCTCAATTACAATGAAAAAGGAATCCATGATTAATTAGTCTCTCTTTGTCTCAGTCTGGATAAAAAGAGAGCAGATTTGCAGGTATGCATGGAGAATTTTTCCAAGCTCTAGCATGCAATTTAAGCACCTCTCTAGCTTTTTCTTTTGTCTTGCTTCCACAATCCATTTGAAGAACTAAACACAGTTTGGCGACAACGCCGATCTGCAACATCTCTTGGACAACACTTGAAGTTGCTGAGAATTTTGAAACAGATAAGAGAATCCTAACTGCTTTTTCACTTGCTGCTTGAGAAACTCTAAGGATCTTCTTTGAAACCACTGCTACCCCAGCACCGTGGCTTAACAATTCAGCTCTGCCTTCTGCGCATTTGCATAGCAAATCAAGTACAGTCAGCGCCATCTCACAAGCCCTTTTCTCCTTGGAATCAAGAAGAAGATCGATCAGAACAGACACTGCATGAGCTTCAACTGCTCTGATTCTGTTCCTTCCCCATGGACAAAGACTTACAAGCAGTTTCAATGCAGCTTTAGAGGCTTGATGAGAGATTTGATCACGTAAAACTTGGACTATCTCAGTGAAGAGTTGAGGTTTCAAGTTGATCATTTGCATTGGATCAGCAACCTCAAAGATTGATTTCAACAACAACACTGCATAAGCTCGAGACTCGTAGTTTCCATTTTGCAAGACGTTGGTTAAGGACTGAATCATCTCCCCATTTTTACCCGTAAGAATCCTGAGCCCAGATTCGGATAATTGAAGACTGTGGAGAAAGCTCAAGGCTTCATCACTTGGAGTTGTGACCTCGAATCCATCTCCATCTGAAGTTGATTTTTCAAAAGATGATGAGCTGAAGTCATTAACAATTGAAGCCAAGAACTCTACAGCACCAGCAGCCTCCATTGTTCTCCTGTTTGTATCACTCATGTTAGCAATTGATCGTAGCTTCCTTACACAAGCGATCTTCTGCGGGGATGATGTGGTGGCATCTTTAATAAGCTTAGCTACCTGTGCTTTGCTGATTGGAGGTTTAGGAGTTGGGATTCGTTCAATTCCATGAGAAGCATTAAGAGTACACCAAGATTGTATCAATCTCATAAGAGTTAGATTTGGTGTTAGGTCACAATCTGAGATGACTTGTTTGGTAACCGGACATGTCTCGTTCTTGCCGGAGAATAGCCATTTTTCTATGCTCTCGCGATCGTAAGTTATCCCAGTTGGTACAGTAACTGGGTCCTTCATGATTTGAAGAGAAATAGGGCAGAGGAAAAATGGAGGGACATCAATCTCTTCCATTAATCACAAGCTGCTGTTACTGCTGCTGATGAAAAGATCAAGAACTCAAGGCCCAAAAAGAAGCAGATGGAAATTTGAAGAGAAACCCAGAAAAGAATTAAGGTTGGAATCTGAAAATTTGAATGGAGAGATGAAGTTAGGAGAATTTCTGGTAGTAGCTGTTGAGAAGTAGTTTGAAGTTTGGAGAATGGAAGGGAAGAGAGGATTAGGTTTTATATACGTAAATGAAGAGAGAGAAAGTCAAAACACGGGAAATGGAGCGTTGAGAGAGAGTGAGATAGAGAGAGAAATGAGACTTTTCTACGAGGGCATTGATAGGCTGGAGCCTGAAGGGAGGAGAAAGGTCGAGTCTTGAAAATGTGTATTTGTATGCACTCTTTTGACTTTCTCTCTCTAGAAAAAAAAAAAGACAGTTGAGCTCGTGTTTTTTTAAGCGTGCTTTTAATGCTACCGAGTCATTAACAGGTGTAGCCGATAAAGCCTCGTTTGGCCTTTTTATTTGTGTTTTCCTCGCAGCTACTTTGCTTAGTTGCTTCCTCACTCCTTCATTTCTACTGTTTCCCTACTAAGCTCCGCCGCTCTTCACCACACCACACCACGTTCAATAGTTATAAAACTTGGATAAGGTAAATACTCGCTAAAAATATTTTATTTTTTAATAAATTAATTTAATAAAAAATATATATATTTATATTAATAATTTTTTAAAAATACATAACTTGGTGATATTTAAGAAACTGTGTCCTTTATTATTATTATTATTTCTCCCATTTGACTCGCCAATAATAGTTTATACCCACAAATATATATGTGGCTGGTGCATGATCAAACATCACGTGGCACATAAATTTCTACAAAGCATTAAAATTCTTGAATATAAACGTGAAATTAAATTATTAATGTGGATTTTTTTATTATATAATATACTTTGATCCCATTAGAAGTGAGTGACATATTTATATATTTTTCCTACAATATTGCATGATTAAATAAATTTTGGTCAAGAGATGGAAGGTGGTGGTGGTTCATCTTAAACTCCAGTTGATGTTTTGCAATAAGGTTGTTGTATGATTGATTAACTAGCTATGACCAATCAATAATTAATTAAAAATGGGTAATCAAACATATTTGGTTTCTTCAATATACGGGTTTGATTTAATTTAAATAATTATTATATAATCTATTTATTCTTTAATTTTATCTGCAACAATAAATAATATTAAATTTTAATAAAAAAAGACTATATTACTTCTTGATGATCTGAAATTCAGAAAATAGAATTTTACAATGAGTTTGTGGACTTAGGAAAAACTTAGTCCTAGAGGAGGGTATTTCCTTCCTTTTATACTCTTTCCTTTCCTCACGGAGATGGTTATTTTTGCTATAAGACCACCTACCCCTTGTTACAGGTTCGTACGTATAGATGACCTCAGAACCATCCCTGTGTCAGACAAACATTTAATTCCCTTCGGCGTTTGAGTGGACAGGGCTGTGAAATGACTGGATCCGCAATCATTTCTTTCCGTGTCCGGATTTGAGGAAAAAGGACCGAAATCCAAGAAGGTCTGACTTTAAGGCTGAATTGGACTGGGCCGGTCTGATCAAGTGACTTAAATAGAAGTCCAGTCTGGAGAATGAACGGGTTGTACTCGGCTTATTCGAGGGTTTAGGAGCCTCCTAGTTGTGGATTGCTATTATCGGCCCAGTCTCATGATGAAATGAAAAAGCCCAACAGTCATCACTCTTTAATTAAAATATTTATATAAATATAATGAATCTTATTAATATTCTAAAAATCATCTAGTTATTAAAGAGTAAATAAAAAAATATTTAATAAAATATTAAAATCATAAAACGACATTTATTTATGATAAAATTTTTTAACAAAGTAATGATATAACATGTATGCATATCTTGTCTTATTTATGGTAGAAAAAGAATATTCAGCTAGAATTTTTTAAATTTTCTTGTTTTCACATGGCACACCACCTATGAAAAGTCTATGTAATAAATATTTTTTTTTTAATTAAAATAAAGAAAAAAAAATGGAGGCAGCTGTGGACATATTCCACGTGCTTGAATGGTGGGAAAGGAAGTGACGGAAGCGTTAGTGGTCTACGAGGCAACAACCGTAGCATGCCAACGCCGCCAATCGCCACCATCCAACTCTGCACTTAGCGACTAATTAAGCGGAGACTATCTGTAGTGACCGTTTCACACTGTATTGGTTTGAAAGCCAAAATTAATTTATTGAAAATATTTTTTTAATTAAAAAAAATTTTATTAATTAAATTTTTTAAATTTTCTAATATTTTATTGGAGTTATTTAGGTCTCGTATTTTTTTTATATATATTACAAAAAAAAAAATAAATTTAGGTTTGACTGCATACTATGGGGTTGCGTAATCTGGGCCTACAATTATGAAGTTTACCCTAATTTTGTATTTGTGAAGTTGGAATTCTCCCCTTCCAGTATTTTTTAAAAAGCACATATGAAATAAAACAACAAAATTGAAATTTTCCTATCAAATAAAAATTTTCACTGAATCAGAAAAAGAAATTCAGTTTGTTTAATTTAACTAAATCAGAAAAATTTTAAATACTAAAAATATTTTAATAGTTTAATTTCTCTAACTAACTCTTAAAATTAATATAATAAATAGAAATATTATCCATTTTAAATTTAAATAAAATTCTAAATAATTCTTTTAATAATATAATTCATTATTTTAAAATTTTTATTTAATTAATATTTAATATCAATTAATTACATTTGAATTTAATATATTTATTTTGTGCTTAAAAATATAAAATAATTATTTAAATAATCTTTTTAATATTTAAATATATTATTTTAATAATTCTTATCTTGAAATTTAATTTGAGTTATTCTTTTAGATTTTCTAGGTGAACTTTAAAATTAATTTAAATAATAAAATTACTATTTAATATTTTTTTAAAGAGATTAAAAACCTTTACATTAAATAGAATTTAAAAATTGATGATAACATTCGAAATATACTATACTCACAATACTTAGTCTAATGGTAAGTGTATCTGAATAAATCTGAGAGATTTCAAATTTTACTTCTCATTTCTAAATCCTCATTTCAAAAAAAAACATTCGAAACAAACTAATAAATTTATTAAATTATTTTATTATTTAAATTATGAACTCATCTAATATTTTTTTTATCAATTTTAAAAAAATATATTATTCTAAAGTTTTTTCATATTATTTAATATATGAATGTGTTGTTCTACCAACTAATATCTTAAATATTTAATCTTATTGTAATTATATATATATACTAAAGTTTGAGATACTTTTAGCTAACTATAAAAATAATTAAAATAATAAAATTTATCAATCACCTTAAATGGTAAATAATGTAAATAATTGAAGTACAAAAATTCTTTTAACAATAACCTTATTTTTCGATTCTCTCACTTTTAAATTAGCATAGATTAATAAATATTTTGTGAATTTATTGTTTTTAGATTATGCTTATTTTTAAAAATATAGATTATTTAAAATATAAATATGTTCAATTTATTTTTTGATTCAAAAAATACTCAATTTTATTTTATTGTAAAGAAAGGATTTATTTAAAAGTTTAATAGAAACTTTAGAAATTTAAGATATTTCATTCATATGAACTTTTTTTTTTCAAATTATTATATAGCATAAACTTATTTTTCATTAATATATTTTTATTATTTTCAGTTCATAATAATTTTTAAAATTTATAACATTTTTATTTATATAAATAATAATTTCTATTTAATTGAATTTAATGATTTAAAAATATTATTAAAAAAATTCATTGAAAATTTTATTAAAGAATATAAATAATTTTTTTCTAAACCAATCATCTTAAAGTTCAAATTAAAATTATCATGTTTAGAAAAGTTAATTTCTATTTTATTAATTTTATTAACAAAAGTTAGAAATTAATGATTTTAATAAAAATTCTTATGCTTATAATATAGTTCTTATAAAAGTTTATGTTAAATTATAATATAAAACTAATGATGTACATTTAATTATAAAAAATAAAAATTTATATTTATGTAAACTTTAAATTATAAAACTAATTTAATAATTAAATTTTGAATAAAATATAATTGAAATTTAAATAGATTATCAATTTAACCAATTAAATTTAAATTTTAAAAAATAACAATAATTTTAATAGCAATTAAATTTGAATTTAATTTATTATTATCATATTTAATGAAGAATAAGATAAGAAATTCCATTTTAATGTTTATAAATTTTATTCCAATTTATTAAAATTAATTGAGAGGTAATATTATTTATGTATTTTTTATATCCAAATTTTATTATTTTTTAAATTTAATAATTTAATATATTATTAAAATAAAAATTTATTAATAATCTTATTTCAAAATTTACTTTTTAT
Source organism: Manihot esculenta (assembly GCF_001659605.2). Taxonomy (NCBI): domain Eukaryota; kingdom Viridiplantae; phylum Streptophyta; class Magnoliopsida; order Malpighiales; family Euphorbiaceae; genus Manihot; species Manihot esculenta. The sequence goes on along the minus strand of NC_035169.2, from coordinate 8,078,606 downwards.
TATTTATGTACAAATCAAAAATATAAATGTTCGTCTAATAACTTTAAAATTTGAATAAATATTACATTATAAATTTAATTATTTTTTAAAATATTAAAATTTATGTAAATTCAATAAATTATTATTATAATAAAATTTAAAATAAATAATATTAAAAAATTTATCTTACTTATTAAAGTACTTGCATCGATTACTCACTGAAAATATTATTTTTTATTATTTTTATATAATATAATATATTATATTAATTTGATAAATATTAAAATTTAATATTTTACTATTATAATAAATTATTATTAATTATTTTAAAAAACCTATAGAAAGAATAAAAATATCAATAAATTTGATTTAATTTATTACATAATATTTAAATTTATTTGTTTATTATTATTATAAATTTAAAAACAAAATGTCCAATAGAATATAAAAAAAATATTCATAAATATCCATAAAAAATAATTTTACACTAGCTTGATCAATTAAACAGTAACATTGCAAATCATATGAAATCTTGTAAATTCAAACTAATACACTCTCAACATTTTCCAAAATCTCAAAATTTATTTTTATCAATCTATTTCAATTATAGCTAATTTAAATATTAAAAAAATAAAATTGAGCAATAAAAAAATTATAAAAGAAAATAAAAAATTTTATAGCTTTTTATAAAAAAATAAAAAAATGAATTTCAGTGCATTTAAATTACTATTTTATTGATAAATTAAATTTGTTATTTAAAAATTTTTAAATTTAATTTATAAAATCTCATTTTTATAAAAAAAATAATTATTTACAAATTTTTAATATAATAAAAATAATTATTTAAACAATAATTATGATTTATAACTATTATCATCATTATCATTTAAAAGAAAATTATTACTTATTATTTATAATTATTATTTAAATTTTTTTTAAAAAAATATCACTTAAAAATATAATTATACTTCATCATAATTATTTTAAAATATAATTATTTTCTTATTTTCTTTATTAATTAAATTTATTATTTTTACTTTTTCATATGTTATTTTATCTTTATGATTTATAGAATAACAATAGCAATAATAATATAAAAATAAGAGAGAATTATTATTCAATACATTTTATGATAATTATCAATTAGTTGTAGCATTATTTTAACTTTTATTCAAAATTTTTAATAATTTTAATAAAATTATTAATAATTATTTTAATTATCACGGTTATTGAAATAGATGATAATTAATTTATTATTTTATACTAAAAAAATTAATATAATATTAAATAGATAAAGACATTTTCGTTAATTATCAAATAAAATGTTATAAAGATAAATTTAAAATACATAATTATTTTAGATAATTCTAAAAGATTATATCATTTTTATTAATTATCAAATAAAATACTATAAAAATAAATTTAAAATATATAATTATTTTAGATATTTTTAAAAAATTATATAATTAGCACTCACAGGCTTCGCTTGGTAGTAAATGCATCCGAATAAATCTGATAGATTTCAGGTTCAATCCCTCACTCCCCATTTTAAAAATATAAAAAAATATTATATAATTAATTCATTGAATAAGACATTTTTATAAGATAATGTATTAATTTTTTTAATTATTAATAAATAAACCCTCTCCATATATATTTATAAAAATACTTAACTTTATACTTTTACAAATATTCAAAAATTTATTTTTATATTAATTTTCTTATGTAATATAATTTTATAATAATCATATTATAACATAATATTAAATAATATATATATATATATATATATATATATATATATAAAATAAAATTACCATCTAATTTATATCTTCATTTTAAAAAAATTAATGTTATTATATTTTATATATATATTTTTAAAATTTTCCTTAATTAATTAAACGTATATGTTTAAAATAAGTTATACAAATATATTTTTAGTTTAATTATTTATTTTAAATTATTTGTTCATTGTGTACAGTCTTTTCCTTTTAAATTTTTATTTTGTATAATATTATTATTTCTTAATAGAGAAATTTAAAAAAAAAAAATGAAGTTTCAAAATTTTATAATTTCTATCTTGAAGCAAAAATTACTTATCGATTAAGTTTTTCAAATAGCCAATCGATCAAAATTTTTATCTATATCTATATAGAATTCACAACACAAATAAGTGAATTTCCTTTAATTTTTATATGAATCCTTTGCGTTTTGAGTTTAGAATGAATTAAATTTACATAAGTGTTTTCTTTACAATTTTTTAATAATAAAATTTTATATTTGTAAATTTAAAATTAAAATTTATTTTCATTTTATTTTTATTTTTTATTTTAATTTAAAGACTATTTACATAAAAAAATCTAAAATTTTTTATTATTTTATAATTTAATTCAAAATTTTAAAAGTCGATAAAATTGTTCAAAATTATAAATTTTATTACAATTGTATTAAATTTAAAATTTGAATAGAAGAAATTATGTATTTTTTATGTGGTAATGATCAATTCAAATTTAGACCCATTTTTCATGTTGTTATTTATGTTATTTTACACATTTTCTATCTAATTTTGTAATTTTGATCCTATTTTGCAAAAAATTGGGTAAAAAGGTAATTTAGTAAAAATAACCTTAAAACTGCTTAAAAGAAAACAAATGAGATCAGGCTTGGTTTGTCCAAGACCGTTTGCCCAAACAAAACTAAAGCAGAGACGTAGGAAATTCAAATTTCAAACTTTCAAAGTAGTCTTTCCCTCCCCAAATATATGAAGACAACTCAGCACTCTATCCCACTTATTTAGGAAGCCAAATTTCAAGAAGATTCAATTGCCTTCAAGAAAATCCAACTCTAAATAGGAAAAGAACTCCATCCAAATCAAGAAATTTATGACAGCCTATTCAGCTATAAAAAAAGGATCAAACTAGCAACAAACGAGCTGGAATCTTCGGGAGACTGCACCTGCAGCCGCGCACTACACCAGTTGGCCAATCGGCTCCTTCCTCTCCTTCTTTCTGGTTTTCTTTCTTTTATTTTTATGTTAGTTTCAGTCATGAGTGGCTGAACCCCTTTTTCTAGTTGAAGATTAGGCGAAATTTCAGTTTGTTTATGGATTGAGAGATCTGAACATATATTGTTTATCATTTATTTATCAATATTTATGCAATTTTATACTTAATTCTATTGTTGCTTTATTGTTTAGATCAATAGGGCCCATTGATTCTTGATTGCAAAGTAGTAATTTGTTAGTTTGGATAGTTTGAAGTTCGTAATTGCTTGAATTATTCAAACACAAGTAACTCTTAGTGTAAAAACTAAGGAGATTGCATAATCTAACAAGATCACCATACGTTTGGGTAGCTAGAATTAGGTCTCTCTATTTCCTAATGCAATTGACAGTTGTATGATGCTAAAAGTCCCAAGGACATTCATTAGTAACTTGTTGATTAGTGATTAATTAGATAATATTTTTTAGTTAATCTATACTTAATGAGAGATATGGTGGTGAGAAGTGTCTTCTACCCCATAACTAATTTATTGAGTCAAATAAAAGAATATAAGTGTTAATGATCAATCCCAACAACTGAAGTGGATCCAATTATTCAACTAGAACTTTTCTCATTATTGAATCTCTTTTACTTTATGATGACCGCTAGATTTCTTCATCATGGTCTAAGGCCAGACCCATGAAGACAGCCCATAATCTGAAGACTTCTAAGTCTCCTGCAAGAGACAGGTCCAGCCCGTTCAGCTGTAGGACCGGACCCCACCTAGATTCCTCAATCCGGTCGGCCCAGCCTTTTCGGCCCAATGATCAGGCCTCCTCTAGGCTCAGCCTTAACCCATCTATCAGCCAGACCCGGAAGAAGGAAAGTGGCCAGCCCATCCGACTGGTAGGTCCATCCGCATGCGTGCCAGAGAAGAATTAAGTGGCCGTTACGCATGTAGCAGGAATCTGATATTCTCGTACGTCCAAATTTGTATGGCAGAGACACGTGGTCCAATGATGGGAACTTCGTTATACGTCACTAGAAGACAAAAGGAAAGGGATAAAAGGAGAAACTCGCTCCTCACGGACTAAGTATTGCTAAGTTTATAGAACCCCTGTAAAACCCTAATTTCTAGATCTCAGATCATCACTTTATTATTTGCTTTTCTATTTTTAATTCTACTTTAGTCATCAAACTTCAAAACTTTCGATTTACTTTTATTTGTATTTATTTACTTGGTCATTGATAGAAAGATAAGTATAAATTCCTTGTGGATTCGATTATTTTACCACTATCTACTGTTATAAAATTGTAGATAACCAAAAAGGTTATTTTTTATGGGTTTCGACAACTGCACAGTCAGATAAAATAAAGTTAATTATTTTATTATATTTATATGTCACATAAATAAATACAATCGATTTAAAAAATTTAAAACTATTATTTATTTTGTAATTTAATTTAAACCACAAAAAATTAATATTATTCAATTCAAAATTTTTAAATTTATCCTTTTTTATTATGAAATTTCTCTAAAATCCTACTATTATACTTTATTATCATATGTTTGATAAAAAATTATAATAAAATTTTTGTTTATTTATTAATTTTAATTTTTTTTAAAATTTTAATATTATTTACTTTTAATACAATATTTGTGTTTATATTTTCAAATACTAATTTATACAATTAAGTAATAATATAAAATTAATAGTATAACAGCAAATACTTAAACAATAATTTTTATTTTTTATTATATGATAATTTTTTTATTTATAAAATTTATTGTGATAAACATTTAATAAAATATTTAAAAAATAAGAAACAGTATTATGAATTATTTTCTGAACATTATATATCATTTTTTACTAATTTCTTTTTTTAAGAAAAAAAAATAGTGTAGACTGTGGCCTTTCAATATTAATTATTATTTTCTATAAACAAAAAAGCAAGAAATAATTAAATAAATAAACAAGAACACATAAGTATTGACATTATAATGGGAAGAAATTCTTACAGGCATTTGAGTATATATGTTTATATTGGCACATTATTTAAAATTAAAAAAATATATATATTATTTAAAACATCGTAGATTTTATATATTAATAAAATATTATAATTTTTAATTAATTAAATATATAAATTTACTAATATATCCAGATACGTAAAAAAAAATTTCTATACGAAAAGTAACCCTTATCATTGATAATTCAACTAAATATTTTAGTTTGTCATAAAATTTTTAAAAATATCAAGTTTTCAGGCAAACAACTGAATCTTTCATAATTTAGAAGATTATTGCGTTAATTAATTAATTAATTTGACTTGGATATTTAATTAATTTTTTATTCAATAAAAACTAGGGAAAATAAAATAATTATTTTTTTTACTATAAAAATGATAAATTGTAAAATAAATATAACTTCCTGCTTCACAAATTGTAATTCAATAACATTTAACTGTCAAAACTTAAAGTTAGGTTTAATAATATGTAGTTTTAAAATTATCAAAGCGTTATAATTAAAATACATTTAATTAAATAAATTCAAAGTTTCAAATTTTTTTAGGTAATTCTTTAATATTTTAATTAAATTAAAATATTAATATTTAAAAATTGAGAAAATGTATTACAAATAATTATTTCTTTTAATTTTTAACTATCTACTATCAGAATAATAATATAATATAATAATCTGTTAAAAAATATTAACAGCTATTAGAACGATTAATATAGTCTAATAGGGCTCTAGGAAATAATATTTTAATTAAATTAAATTATTTTTAAAAAAAATCATTTTGTGTTCTTTAAGAATTTTATTAATATTACTATATATAAATTTATTAATATTTTTATTTAAATTAAAATCAAAGAATGAAAAATAAATTATTTTATTAAAATATATGTTTCATAAAAAACATTTTATAGAAAAATATTTTTCATAAATACAACTTAATTTTTCAGATAAATGGATGTTTAAATATCACTTTTGAATATTGTTACTTTTATGAAAAATTAGTTAGAAAAATATTGTTACTTTTATAGAAAAATATTTTCATAAATATAATTTATTTTGCTTTCAAAAAAAATATAATTTATTTTTTCATGCATTTAATGTTAAGTTGGAAAATAATCACATGGAAATGGGTGTATCACATTAATATTATATGTCTTAGGGTAACCACCGCTACTATAGAAAAAAAAAAAAAAAAAAAAAAAAAGTAACCACCGCCGGCCGGCAGGCCGCCGCAAGAAGATGAAAAAAAGAAATGTACAGAGAAATTATATATGTTTTCGTTACCTTTAGAAGAGAGAAGCATTATCAACGCAAGGAGAGTTCTTCCACTCATCGGAATGTGATCGAAGGATTTCTCTTGCTTTTTCTTTCAAATAAACTGAACAATCAGCTTGAAGCAGCATACAAAGCTTTGACACAGCTTTAACGCTCGACATTTCTTGGATCACCATGCTTGTTCCTGAGAACTTGCATATTAATCCAAGGATCATAATGGCTCGATCATCTGCTGTTGGTGATACGTTCAAGATTCTCTTTGCAACCACAGCAATTCCACCTTTGTGTCTCAAGAACTTTGCTCTTCCATCAGCACAAGAACATAGATGAAATAGTATCTCAAATATCATCTCTGTGGTTTTCTTCTCCGGTGATCGCCATTCAAGCTCGATAAGCTCGAAAACTGCACCAGATTCCACCATCATAACACGATTTCTTCCCCATGGACAAGCACATAACAATATCTTTAAAGCAGCATTGATTCCTTCTTGAGTGATTTTCTCTCGTATAACACCGACAACCCTGTCGAAAAATTCAGGTTTTAGCCTTTCTAGTACACTGAAAGTCGCTTCTTCAAGCAGCATCTTCAGTACGGAAACTGCATGAGATTTAAGCGTAACATGATTATCGATATTGCACCCTAAAACCCATGTCAAAGATTCAATGATCAGATAGTTTTCGATGAGAAAAGCTTTCGATTCCCTCGAAGGAATTCGAATCAACCAAAGAATACTAAGCGATTCTTGCAGACCATCTTTTATCCGACGTTGCTCGAAACATGTTATTATAAACAGCAACAAGGCCTTAGCCACTCCAGCTTCCGCCATGTGCTTCCGATTCCTTTCGGTCGCCGCAGCAAGCAGTTCCAATTCTCTAATCGTTTTGCTTTGGAGCTGAGGATGTGAAAGATTTTTTATAAGTTTAAGGACATGGAATTTGTTAAGACAAGATTTGGGAGTAGGAATCCTGTCAACACCGCAGGAAGCATTATCAACACACCAAGCTTGGATTAATCTGCGCAAAGTGTGATTAGGGGTTAAATCAGAATCTTCAGACAAGGGTTGTTTAGTTACAGGACAGATTGTGTTCTTGATGGTGAATAGCCAATGTTCGATGCTCTCTCGATCGTATGTGATTCCTGTGATGGCTGTTACAGGATCTTTCATGATTTGAAGAGATATTGGGCAGATAAAATACTGAGGAACATCAATGTCTTCCATATGAGGAAGAAGAAGAAGAAGATGATGACGATGATGATTGAGTTATTGATAAAAATGGAGAAGTTAATGATCAAATCTAGGAAGGGGAAATTCTTTTGTTCAGATGATAATGGTAAGAGAAAGCGGCTCTTATTTATTGAAAAATTATTGAGATAGATGGTCTTCTTGCATTGCTGGTCATACATTCTCACGTAGGATATCTTACCTGTGAGATAATATTCCAAAAGGATGAGTTCATGGTCAAAGAATAAATTTGGAGACGCACAATTAATTAATAGACAAATTAAATGTACACGGAATACCCAATCCAATTACTTAAATTTATTAAAAAAATTATTATTTAATTTTTATATTAAAAAAACTCATTAATTTTTTTAATTTTAAAAAATATAATAAAATATTTATATAATATTAAAAAATTTATTAATTACTTATTTAATTAATTTTATTTGATAAATATCTGTTGGACCGATAAAAAATATTTAATAATTTTATTTGATAAATAGTAAAAACCTAATAAATTTTAGACCGATAAAAAAAAACCATACATGCAAATTTATTTATAGCATTTATTCAAGTGCTCCTTATGTATTGATTATTGAAGTGACTATCTATTCATCTCGTATATTTTTATTTTGAGTTATTTAATTAATAAAAAAAAATAATTATTACTACCAACAATATGAGTGACCAAGGAGAAACTATAGAGTGCAGTGGTCATATATACACCAACAAACAGATTGGTAAGGTTTTTACTTCTCAACAGACAGATTGTGATGTATTTTTTATTTTTAATCTCATTCAATAGGAATGCTGGAAAAGAGATTTAATTATGTCTATATTTAATCATGTTAATACCCATAATATATTGTCTATCCTTTTGAGTATTACTAGGCAAGCAGATAATTGGGTGATTCAAAGTGTTTATAGATTCTTGACACAGACTACTCACTTGAGTTGTTCAGTTGCGATTAGATCAATGTGGAAGAAACTCTGACATATTCGGATTTCATCGAAGGTTTTAAATCTGGTATGGCGAGTTTGTCTTAATATTATTTCATGCTTAGTTAATTTAATTGTAGAAATGTTCAAGTCAGTGAATTTTGTCCTGTTTGCTCTAGTCAAAGTGAAATGATAATATATACTCTAGTTATTTTGCCCGTGATTGTTGGATGATGACTAAATCTGGTTGGCTCTTCCCTTACATGCAGTCCTTTAGTGATTGGTTTGTTCGGGTATGCAATTCAATTTCTATTTCTACTTTACACATAGTGGTTATGTTAGTTTGGAAGGTATCCACCTCGTGTTGTGATTAGACGTGTAAAATATTTTTTTCAAGATTGGGTGGCGGCTAGAAATTGCAGGGAGTTGGTTGTTAATGCTTCAGTTTGCGTCTAATGGAAAAAGTCACCTATTGAAAGTTTTAAGTTAAATGTTGATACTGCATTATTTCTATATCAGGATATGGGAGTGGGTTGTGTCTTAAAGGGGGAACGGTGAGTTTATTGCAGCACGTCAACAACGAATTTTTGATAATTTTGATATTTCTACTGCTAACGTCATGACTTTTAGAGAAATTTTAAGCTGGTTCAAGGATGGTGGTTAGTTTTCGGTTATTATAGAGTTAGACACTCAACTTTTAATTCGAATTATAACTGATCCTAAATATTATAATTTATCATTATTTGATAGTTTTGTTTTTTATTGTAAGTCTCTTATATCGAAGACGATTTCTATTTCTATTAACTTTGTTCGTAAGTCTGCTAATAGTGTAACTCATGCGCCTGATTGAACTAATTATGGTATTCTGAATCTGATTAAAATTTTTTACTCACTGATTATATTTCTGAGTTGATCGTACTTAAAATTTAATGAAATTTACATTTTTATTAAAAAAAATAATAACTAAGGTATGTGAATCATGGGGATGCAAATTTCCAAGGGACGCAATGGCCCATGGGTAATCAATTCATCCAGTCAATAAACCTTAGTCAACTGGTGGGTTTACTTTAATTTTCCTGACATATGCTTCTCTTTTTTCAAGCTTATCTCATAAGGAGATAGACATGGCCGATGACTCAAAAATCGAATCTCTCGATTGTTTGGTTTTCTAAATCACATAAATTTTTTTTCAAATAATAAACATAAAAATGTAAAATTATATATATAATCATAAAAGAATTAGTTCCAAGAAAAGTCTCCATTATCGTTTCCCAATATAATTTTCTTTAAAACAAACAATCATATAATTAAATAAAAAGTTCCATTTTCACCTCGCTTCTCCTTATGAATTAATAAGTTATTTTACTAATATATTAATTCATATTTAATATATATTAAAAGATTTATTATTTTTTAATAATAATAATAATTTAATGTTATGAGTTATTTAATTTTTAATAAAATAATATAGTTAAAGTGTATTTAAAAAATTATTACTTTAACACTTTAAAATTCATGTTTTAATGTTTTGCCAATTTAAATAAAATATTTACATATTAATACAATTGGCCAAAACTTTTTAAAATTCATAAAAAATTACTTATATTTGTTTATAACAAAATTAAAAAATAATTACTGGTCGCTTTTTTAGTTCTAGTCAACCACGAAAATGATATTCAACTATTAATTATATATATAGAATTTCTAAAGGTATAAACATATTAATTCAAAGTCTTATTTATAGAAAAAAAAATTTCAACATATAATTTAATTATTAATTAAAATAATTTCATTTATTTTAAATAATAGAATGTGACCCATTTTGTTAAAACTGTTTTTTCTTAAAAAGTAAATCGTGTATGAAATTATAACGTAAGTAAATATTTATTTTTAAAAAATGAGATGGAATAGCCTGAGTTTCTTATATTTTAATTAGAGATTTTGAGTTTAAATTTTAGATATTTAAAATATTTTGTTCAAATTTAAATTTTAAATATTGAAATATTTATTCTCTTAATGAGTCTGTTCGGCATTAATTAAATAATAAATATTTAGACTTTCAGAATAAATATATTAATTTCATAAATGTGAGAAACGCGGAGAGATATAAAAAGAGAGTTGAATTATAATTTTCTTAGGAACCAAACATGAAACATGACATTAGACTATTATTAAATTTCTATTTTTTCAAACGAAAAAAAAAAGGAATATTCTTTCAATTTCAAATACCCAAATGCAGACAGTTGATGAAGTATAGAAGTAGAATGATTAAGACATGAATTAATTAAAAATTAGTAAAAAGAAAAATAGAGTGATAATAACTTCAGGTAGGGTTAGTTTGTTTTGGGCAAAAAAGTCCGCTTTTTTACTTTGAATTTTGGATGCTTCCAAGTCCACCATTTTTGTTTGGTTCTTGGTCGTCTCTAGCCCTTCACTCTACTCCCTTTCAACACTCTCTCTATATTATTTTTCAACATAGTTTCTTTTTTTTTTAAATATATATATTATATCAATATTTACCAGTATTTTTCGTATACCAATCTATTAATATATATAAAAAAAACAACATATATAAATTTATTATTTACTTTTTTTTTTACAATTTTCTCTTATTCAAATTTAAATTTGAGATATCTTTAACTCTGTATTTAACTTCAGCACCAATTAAAATTCATTCATAAATTTATCATTATTACTTTATAGCATATTTTAATTGATAAAAATTTATCATTAGCATAAAATTTCTCTCTAATAATTGCCGAACTTTTGGTGCTCGGATTGAGATCGAATCCAAAAAAAGAAAACGGGTCCAAAATTCAGTAAAATCCATTAAGCAAACCAACTATCAATACACCACCCAATCCGTGATTGAAGTAAGCCAGATTGATTCAAAGTCTAGACCTCTTAGAAGAGGCTCTACCACCGGTGATTGACAGGGAACAGGAGAACAAGTCCAATTATGTCCCCGCTATACCAGTATGCGCGTCGAAAGGAGATTAAATAGCCGCTTAACGAATATGAACCGATAAATACGTCCGTATGTACGAGACTGCATGATAGAAATAGGTGGTATTGTAATAGAATGGCAGTTATACCTCACTAAAAAATTAAAAAAAAAATAAAGGAAGAATAGTTTACACACTGTAAAACTCTATTTTTTCTCTTGATTTCAGAACATTACTCTCTACGTATATATAGTTTAGATTAAAATATAAATGGTTAATAATATAGTAATATTTTATATTATTTTATAAATATTAATAACAAGTTATTGCGTTAAAGTTAACTTAAAAGTTACAAAAATAAATAAAAAATTCAAGAATTTAAGAACATTAGGAAATGGAAGGAAGTCTCCTGTTAATTGTAGGTTTTTCTTTTTTTTTTAATTAAATTATTTTATATTAAAATAAAGAAATTAATATTTTATTATTAAAATTATTATTTTAAAAAATAATTTATTTGGACTTAAATGTAAATGAGAATGTTAAGTTGGCCAAAAAGCTAAAATTGGAGTTATTTAGTCCTCACATAAAAATATGGGGTTTATTTGAAATTTTTTTCCAAAAAATTTCTTCTCCCGGCTCTTTAACTATATTTAGCCTTTTTTAAGTCGGACTTCTTTTATCATCCAATAAATATTATTTACACTACTAATTTAATTAATAAAATAAAATAAATTTTAAAAAATAATTCAATCAGTAAAAAGCTTAAAATAATTAATTAACTCAAATAAAATTATTTTTAATGTAAATGAAATACAAGATTTAAAGCTGAGATTATTGTCCCAAAAGGAGATAAAATTCTCAGTTTAAAATAAATAAAATAATAGTTTTATCAGATTTAAATATTAAAAGTTAATTAATTATATTATGAAATAGACGCCCAAGTTTAATAACAGATCACCGCCCTACAAGTGGAACAGCTAGGGTTTTTTGACTTGAAGGAAAAACGCTGTAGACCATGCATTTGAGAATGATAATGAAGTGCACTAATGGAGATGAAAATTCTGTTTAGGCAAATTAACTATACAACTTTCTAATTTGCTTACAACAATTTTTTTTTTAATTATTTTCTTTGTCAACATTGTTGAATAGTATTTTTTTTTATTTTTCATGTTTTTTTTCCAATTACGCGTTATTATTTAGAAAAGTTTACGCGTAACAGATCATAGTTATGAAACAATGTTTAGACTTTTTTGTGTGACATCAAATAAAAAGGTAAATTATTATAAATCACAGGTCTTTTTCTTAACTAATGTTTTTCATAGGCAGGAAACAAAGTATGCCTTTAGCCATAGCTTGGAGGACTTCTCAGGCGGACAAGGAACGAGGCTGTATTTGGAAAGGCTCAAAAAATTTGTTCCTTTCTATGGCTTATGTAACTTGCATATTAATGACTAATTGTAAAAGACAATTTCGAGGTTTTACAAATCCAACGTGTCCATTGTGTATTGGAATTATGGAGGACATAAACCATCTTTTCAAGGGTTGTTTTAAGATCAGAGAGATATGGGGTTTGATCTGGGAACCATATCCCTTGCATTTTCTATATTCTAGATCGGTAAGGAATTGGCTACTAGCTGCATTAGAGTTATGTCCGCGATTAGGTTTGATCTTTTCCTCTACATAAGTCTTATGTGTAACTTTATGGTTGTTGTGAAAATGAAGAAACATTAGGTTTTTAATGGTTCCACCTTATCTTTGGACAATAAATTGTGTCAAATTAAGAGTTTTTTATATTTGAATGATATTATTTGAAATGAGCGTTGTGTTGTTAAGAATTATAAAGTTATATTACTTTTAAGGATAATCCGGACTATGCAGGTAATGGTAGCGTTTTACGTGATAACAGAGGTTTCTGAATGAATGAATTTACAGTCAAGGTGAGATTTGTAATTCATTACAAATTGAGTTGACTGCTTTATTGTATGGGTTGCGCATGACTTGAGCGTATAATAATATGATGGTCGACAAGTGCATATTAAGGTCGATTCAATAACCGTCCTGAATTATTACGTCATACAGCTAAAAGGACTATAGTATGTTTTCTAAGTCTAATATCTCAATACTGTGAGATGATTTTTCAGTATTGTGAGATGATTTTCCGGTATTGAAGTGAGACATTGTTATGGTGAAACTAATAAAATGGCTGATGGATTAATAAATCTTGCAGTGAGATATTTGAGAGTTAGAATTCTCTCACCCAGTTTAATTTTGAATAATCTTTTTATTTCTTTATTATATTAACCTCTCTATATAACAAAAAATTAAAAAAATTTAAAAAACGCTAAATGCATTTATTAAATTAGGGACAATCACTTATTCTCTAGTATCTTACAACTGCTATATTTTAGGTTTAATGCAATATTGCTTGTAAAATTATTGTTTTAATATTTTTAAAATAAAATTTTAATAATAATTTAAAATTATTTATTATTAAAAAATTAAATTTTAATTAAATTTTTTTATCGATAATTCATTATTAATATTTTAAATAGTTGATAATTTATTTTAATAATTAATTTTTTAATAATTTAATTGATAAATTTTATTGTTATTTTTTTAATTTTTTATAATAATATGAAACAATTGAATTTTTTTATTATTTATAATGATATAATTTAATAAATAATTTATTTATATTTAATAAAATTATTGAGATCCAGAAAATAGGGTTTTATAATGGGTTCTGTAAAACTGGAAAAAAGCTTAGATCTAGAGGATATTTCTCCTTTTATATATTTCTTTTTGTCTGCCAGTGACGCGTAACAAAATGTGTGTCATTGGGCCACCTATCCCTGTTATTTTGATATGGACGTACGAGGAAATCAGATCGCTGCCCCATGCGTAACGGTCCCGGATTCTCCTCGGGCGCGCATGCGGATGGTCCCACAAGGCGAATGGGCTGAATTCCTTCCAGGTTCCGAGCTGGGCCGAAAGATAAGGTTCAGACTAGACCCAGAGGGAATCTGTCCATTGGGCTAGAAGAGCTGGGCCGGCCTGTTTGAAGGAACTGATTGGAACCCGGTCTTTGAGCTGAGTGGGCTAGACCCAGTTCTTAGCGGAGACTTAGAAGCCTTCAAATTATGGGTCGCCTTAATGGACCTGACCTTAGACTAAAGCAAAGAAATCCAACCCTCATCAAACTGTATTTTTCATTCATTAAAAAAAAATTATTATTTTATATATGGCAATAAAATTATAATATAATTATTCTTAAAATATTATTATTAATTTATAACTATATATATATATATATATATAAAAGGGTAGCAGTTAAATTATTGATAAACGATACAATTGCATCACTAGTTTGACGTTTCAATTTTTTACTTGTTCAGTAGTTTGACTAGACAAATTAGACTTTAGAAGATTCTAGGTCTAAATTCATTGGCAATTCTTGCATGAGTTGATTTACGTGAATTATAAATACATAGCTCTTATTTGTTTATTTTAGATCTTTATAGATTGTGTATAAATAAATATTTTGTTTGAGTTTCACATTATTTTAATTTAAAATTAATAAATTTTATATAATTTTTCTAACAAATAATATATTTCCCGTCTGTCCATTTTTATTCTCGACACATATTAAAAAATATAATTTTTTATTAATTTTTTAATTGTATTATTTTAAATATATTAAATTTTATTAAATATCAAAAAATATTTTAAAAAATTTTAAAAATAAAATATAATATAATATAATTATAATAATCAATTTATATATTAACATAACCTAAAAAAATAATAATTTTAAAAAATAAAAAAATAAAAAGAATATTAATTAAAATCAATATTAAATACCATAATGGATGATTGTACACATTAACATAATTTTTTTTAAATGAATATGAAAATAATGATACGATTTTATGGTACTCGCTTGAATTGTGATATTTAACTAATACAAAATATTTTTTTGAAAGTAAAACTACTTATCATATTAATAAAATTTTATCAAATAAAAAGAGATATCATCCCAAATAGAGAGATGATTATATTTGATAGATTCTCTAGTCAAAGTATGAGTAGTTAGAACATCATTACGACGAACTCATGTAACAAAAATATCAGTTCTAGAGTCTAACAAAAATTTACAATCATTCAAAATTAAATCTCTGTATAAGATAATTTAGTAAATATATTCCTCAAGTGACTGTCTCTGCATAAGATAATTTGGCAAAGATATTACTTCATCTTTTTCATTTCTCGAGTATAAATCATTAAAGTATTCCGAACAAAGTTATAGAAGATAGTTTTTACGAGATAAAACTCGAATAAGGTTTTAATACTAACGTTGTCGTTGCGATTCCGAAAATCCATAATAACTAGTAAACCTCTATTAAATATCACATTCCAAAATAACCGAACCAATACAAAATTTAAAAGATGTATTTCGCTAATTATGTATATGTGATTATAAATATAGTGAAAAGTATAGCATAATTAAATAGGACCAAAAAAAATAGAATTAAATAGAAACACAATTAATTAAACGGTAAAAGATTTTCTAATGTTGTTTCAATACAGTAGGGATTGCCATTAATCTCAATAAATTATATATGAAAATTATTTTTTAAAAACAAATATATTATTTTTTACATTATTTAGTTGAAAAAAAAAATCTAGTTTGATTTTAGTCTAATTTGATTCATTGACTAAAAAAAACACTTGTACGGTAAATTCACATTCGAAACTCTATAATTTTAATCTCTTAATAAAAAAATAAAATATATTAATAAATTTTATATGTAGTATTAATGAGATTTTCAAATTTAAAAAATGACTTATTTTCTAAGAAAATATATTCTCCCCTATATGTATAATAATATAGAAATAGTTATATTTAAAAAAAAAATAACTTTTTTATAATTAAAATATGTGGAGTTGATGTTGGAGTTAAATTTCAACATGTCTACATATTTTCTTTTAAAAAAAATAAAATTTTCCTTGTTGATCAAATTATAAAAAAATAATTAATAAAATAAATTATTAATTATTTACCAACTATTAAATTATCGATAGTTTATTAATAAAATTTTAAAACTGTTTTTTATTTTCGTTATAGTAAATTGATTTGGAAGAATTCATTTCACGTGAACAAAATATTTAAACAAGTTATAATAAAATTATGCATGCCTTTTATTTTTTTAAAAATGATTTTTATTGTTAAAAAAATTAAATTTTTTAATTTAAATAAGATGATTAGTAGAAAATAAATATATTGAATTAATGCTTAATTCTTAATTTTAAATACAAAGAAAGGAAATCTAATTAATAATTTCTTGATATAATCGACCGAAATTAAATTTGGTTTTTCACAATTTGGTGTAATTTTCTCTTTCATTTTCATGTCATCCAAACTGCGAGGACTAACATTTTTGTTTTTCTTAGAAACTGGACATGAACAGAGTAGGCCAGGTCTTTCAAATCAAAAGCCCAAACCGAGATCATATTTGGGTAAATAAATTTTCTATTAGAGCGAGAAAATCACGGCCCAATCAGAAAATCCAATTGACAGTCGACGACACTTGAGAGTTGAGAAAGAAAGAGACACCGAAGCAAAGCTTATGCTTTACCTTGTAATCTGATACTTCTGAATTCTGATGCGGAATCAAGAAACACACAAAAGTATGAGTAGAGGTTTCGATTTCTCTCTTTTTCTCTTTCATTTCTCTCCTTTTCTCTTTCATTTCTCTGCTTCAGCATTGTTTTCTTTGTATTGAAACTTCAATTTTAAAATATGATGATCTGAGATCCAGAAAATAGAGTTTTACAAGAGTTGTGTTAACTTAAGAAAAGCTTAGCCTTAGAGCAGAGTATTTCCTCCATTTTATCCTCTTTCTTCCCCCTCATGCGAGATGGCCTCTCTGCTATAGGACCACCTACCCCTTGGTACAGGTCCGTACGTACGAATAACCCCAGGACCCTCCTGTGTCAGACAAGCATTTAATTCGTGAACTGCGAAATGACTGGACCCGCAGTCTTTTCTTCTTGTGATCGGGTTTGAGAGAAAAAGACCGGAACCTAAAGGACTGGCTTTAAGGCTGAAATGGACCGGGCCGGTCTGACTGAGTGACTTAAATAGGAGTCCGATCAGGAGGATGAACGGGTTGGGCCTGGCTTATTCGGGAGCTTAGAAGCCTCCTGATTATGAGCTGCTACTATCGGTCCAGCCTCGTAATGGGATGGAGAAATTCAGCGGTCATCAAAACACACTCGACGTTCTTTGCTTGCAAATCTTCATTTTCTCATACATGTTTTCCCAATTTTTCTTTCTTTACCTCCTTTACCTATAGAGCTGGCGCATAAATACATACTAGTGAAGAGGGCATATGGAGGAGATGATTAAATATGTTGAATGCATTCCCAATTTAACGGTTATTTGTGTTTTAAAAGTTTCAAATTTTTAAGTTGGTTAAAAATAAGTGTTTCACTTTTGATTTATATGTAAAATTATAAACATGCGCTATAGCTAATATGTTCGCGTTGGAATATTATTGTTTGTATATTTTAAATATTTAAATATAATTTTATAAAGATAGTTATTTATCTTTAATGTTAATTTAATTAAATTTCGAGTAAAGAAAAAGTGTATGAAACTATATTATTGTACAAAAGAAATTATAATGTGATTATAATTATTTTAAAAAAATGGTTATAATTGTGAAATTTCTATTATATTTAAGTAATTTTTTTAAATATTTCTAATCGATATTCTTATTATAATTAAACAATAATTAGAGCTGTTGAGACAAGTATAAAGAAAAATAACTAATCTTATAACTTGGGATATGTAGGTATTTATTTTATAAATAAGTGTAATAAATTCACTCGTATAAGAAATACAGTGCTTATGGATTATTCAAGGATGGTGGTACATAATATTCTTTACATTTAAATTAATTAATTAATTAATTATATTTATTGAAAATTTAATTTGTTGCTAACATATTTGAAATTTAATGGGTTGCACACATAAAATAATTACAATTTTGATCTAATTAATTAAATAGATACTTAATTAAAATTATTTAAAATTTATATAGTTTGCTTATTAAAATTCTGAACCATAGTTATAATTTATTTATTTATTTAATTAATTAAATAAATAAATAAATATTATTATATTAAAACTTTGAGTTTTAGTATAAAAAGATATAGCATGTGGAACTCTCGGTATAAATTTTTTTGAGTCTCCAGAATTTGTAGAAATAGTAGAGAGTTAGCACTCAAAATCTTCTCCTTCTTAATCCTTTTGAATTGTTTTAAGATTTTTTGATTGCCGTGTAAATATCGTTAGAAACCGGATATTTAAATGGTTTATAATTTACTACAATTCAATTAAAGCAATCGATGTCGCATTTTGCTGTAAAAAAGTAAAAGATATTTATTTTCACTTGAATTATTATTATTTTTTTAGAAAAATAGAAAATATTTATTTTCTTTTTAATTATTGTTATTATTATTTTTATTTAAATGTAATTGCTGTTGATGAAAATTTTTATTTTTCTAATTCTTTCACTGAACACCCAATAATACATTGGAGTTTATAAATAATAAAAAAAAATTAGGTACTTAAGTGTTCAAACAGTATACAAATCATCAAATTTTCTCTTGTGTGAAAGCAAAATATGACACAAGCAGACCTTATTTGTCAAACTATTTTTTTTTAACTAGTCAAACTTGTTTAAATCTCAAAAATCAATTTCTCGAATAATTATATTTTTTTCAACTATAAATAGAATACTTTTATATACTTCATTTTTTACTGATCTCTTCACTTATATTTTCTCTATGGTTTTTGATGATTTGAGATCCAAAAAGTAGGGTTTTACAATGGGTCCTGTAAAACTGGAAAAGCTTAGACCTAGAGGAGAATATTTCTCCTTTTATATGTTTCCTTTTGTCTGCTAGTGACGTGTTGACAGAACGTGTATCATTGGTCCACTTGTCCCTGTTACGTTGATACGGACGTACGAGGGAATCAGATCTCTGTCCCATGCGTAACGGTCCCCTGATTCTTCCGGACGCGTGTACGGGTGGTCCCATGTGAAAGATGGGCAGATCTTCTTCCTGAATCCGGGCCAGGCCGGCCGGAAGATATGATGTGGACTAAGCCCAGAGAGGATTTGTTCATCTGGTCCAAAGAGCTAAGCCGGCCTATCCGGAGAGATTGGTGGGAGTTTAGTCTTCAAGGCTGGCGGACTGGCGGGCTGAGCTTGGACCATAAGGAAGACTTGAGGGCCTCTATGTATTGGGCTGATATCATGGGTTTAGCCCCAGGCCGGGGGGAGAAATCCAACGGTAATCAGTTTTATTATTAAATTTTTATCTTTATAATCTTTTTATTATTCTGTACTAATGAGATTATTAATCAATTGTTAGTCAGTAACCGTTTGAGATAATATTTTTAAGCATGTTTCAATCTTTCAATTAATTTTCTATTCCACCTTTTAAAATTTATTCCAGCAATTTCTGTATGGGTTTTGTTTATCTAGCCAATTTTCTAATTCTGGTATATCCTGCTTATGATAAACCCATCTCCCACTGAGTGTTCCTTCATATTGAAATTTCTTGTATGAAAGAAAGTGAGTAGGGTACTAGAATTGCTAGAATATGATCTTTTTGTATGTTTATTTACTTTTGGGTGAAGCTTATGATAGTTTTATTTTTTAATAATGCACAGATATTTGCCTTTTAATTTCAATTTAATCCGGTGAAAATATATTAAAAAATTTATATAGAAGTGTTAATAAAATGTTCAAATTATAAAAGTGATATCTTTTCAAAAGAGTATGTCATTTTATTAAAAATAATTTATTTTTTCTATTACACAAATATTTTTTATTAACTAAATTTTTTGAATACTCTAATCACTAAAAAATATTTTCTAAAAATTATTTTCTCTAAAATAAAATGGTGTAGCCTGAAATACGTCTTTTTATGAATTAACACGTCTTTTTATAAATTCACAATCTGTAAAAAAAAATCTGAAAATATAAAATAGTTGGTGATTTATGAGTGACCATTTCGATTTTAAAATTAGTAACGGATTGAAATGTGCGAGTGAAATAAAAATTTTGATGATCATAATGTAACAATTATTAACGCTTAAAACTGAGTAGACTGTGTCTAAAGAAAGGTGAGTTTTCGAGTACTAAGCATTCGAATGTGAGTATTTAAAGTGAGCACTAGTCACAATATATTAATAGTCAGGAGAAATTGTCAACTTGTCAAAATTTTAGGCCAACACTAAATTTTAATATTAGTTTTGATGTCTAGGACATAAATTTTTGTGTTACAGTTATAGATTAAATGGAGATCAGGTTTGTGTCCCGACAAATATTTGATTAGTGTGAATTTAAAATACCTAAAAAAAAGTGTAATTTGAATATTTTTCTTAAAAATTCAGTTGAAATTTGTGTCCAAATCTTCGTTACACGATCTGAACTATAATTCAAATAAAAATCTAAGCATTTCAAATTTCCCATCCAAATGCAACATTTATTTCATTTGTTTATTAGTGGTCATTCGGTCGGTTCAATTTAAAATTGAATCGAATCGAATAAATTAAAATGAAATTAAAAATCAAATCGAATCAAAATGAATAAAAAATCAAACTGAAATTTCAGATTAATTTAATTCAATCAATTTTTTTAATTTAAACCGAATATTATTCATCCCTAACAAAACCCTTGACATAACTATCTATTTTTTCATTAAGGCAGGATGGGTTCTTGCTTTAATTTTTTTTTTTATTATTGATGTATTAATTTCCTAATATTAATAATGAAATTGTACAAGAATTAAGTTGAGGATATTTAAATTTCTGCATTTTATTGTTTTGTCTGTTGATTTTAAAAATTAACCCAATTTATCCTCTTAAATTTTAGAAGAATGAAGCTCTAACAAATATTTTCGACCATAATATTTTTTTTTTCTCAAAATTAAATTGTATTGCGGCTTCAAGGCCGCAGACCAGAAAATATAAAGACATGATTACAAAAGAACGAAAAATCTCCAACCGTCTTACAAGGAAGGGCATGAGCTGCTACATTAACCAAAAAAAAAAAGAAAAAAAAGAAAACTATGTTGCAATTTGAAGTAATTTCCTTGATGTCATGTCTTTGATAATATTGGCAATAGCTGTGGAAAATTCATTACACCAGTTTCTTTTTTAATAATTTAAAGGGAGAATAGTAAAAAAGACTCAACTTTACCATGTTAATAATTATATTTTATTATAAAATTTGATTTTACAAAATAAAGTAATGTTTTAATTAATTAATTTTAAAATAATGATAAATTATTAAATTTTCTAAAAAAATAAGAAAAACGAGTAAATTATTCCATATTTCATTATGATGACCGCTGAATTTCTTTACCCCGGTCTGAGGTCAGGCCCATGGTACCAGCCCATTATTTGGAGGCTTTTAAGTCTACCACATGAGTCAGGTCCGGTCCGGTCCGTTCAGCTTTAAGACCGAACTTCAGTTAGTTTTCTCAATCAGGCCGACCCAGTCCATACGACCCATTAAACAGATCCTATCTGGGCTCGACTTTAATCCTATCTTTCAGGCCCAGCTCGAAATCAGGAAGGGGATCAACCCATCTGTCTGGTGGGTCCATCCACACGTGCGTCCGGAGAGAATCAGAGACCGTTACGCATGGTGCAAGAATATGATATTCTTGTACGTCCGAATCAACATGGCAGGGATAGAAGACCAAATCACAGACAGTTTATTATACGTCACCAGCACACAAAAGGAAACAAATAAAAGGAGGGTTGCCCTCCTCTAAGCCTAAACTTTTTCTAAATTCATAAAACCCTGTAAAATTCCCTACTTTTGGATCTCAGATGATCACATTAAATTATTACTGTACAAATGAAAGCTACACAGTGTGGCATCCCCTCTCTTTTTTCTCATTTTTCTTGAGTAATTTTTTTTTTTAATAATCACTCACCTTTAGATTCTATTTTATTTTCTCATTTCAACCCCTTAATTTTATTTTTTTAAATAATTTAAAATTTTAAAAATAATTATTAATTTTTCTAAATGAATAAAATTTAATTAATAAAAAAATAATATAGAGTAAAATTACAATAAAACTAAAAGAATATAGTTTTTTGGCACTTATCTATTTATTAAGGGATGTAAGAAATTCGCATGTAAATCTCCTGAGTTATATGTATTTTTTAATTTAATTTCTATATTATTCACTCTGACATAATTTAAAAAAAGTGTGGAATTGACATTATAATTGAGAGTTAACAATTATAATATAGAAAAGAAATGGAAAAAAATTATTTTATTATTTTGATATTTTTAAAATTAAACAATATTAAATATTATTTTAAATTAATATTTAATATTTCATAATTAATATATTTAATAAAATTATTTTTCTTAACAATAGTTTTAGAAGTAATTATAAATAATAAATATATCAAATATATTGATTAATAATAATTTTAATAAAAAATAAGATCAAGATATGAAATTATAGGTAAAAATAAAAAAAGCGAATAATATAAAAAATAATATTTAAATATATTTAATAGTAAAAAGTAATGATTTGATAATTTTATTAATTTTGATAGATATATTTGATAAATACAAATTTTAATTGGTAAAACTATAAAATATAAATTAAAATTAAAAAAAATAAAAAATATAATTTTTTGAACGATTAATTTTAAATTTTACAGATGTAGGATAATTATATAAATATTGGTAATTTTATTAATTTTTTATAATATAAATAAGAATAGAATATAATTGGAGCAATTTTAATAAATTAAAATTTAATTAAAAAATAGCATAAATTGTAATTAATTTAAAAATATATATTTGTTTGGAAATCAATTATTTTCAATTAAAATAACTATTTTAGATATTATTTCCATTACTTTCATCTTTATGTCAAAAAATTAAAATTTAATTATCAATAAAATCATTTTATTTTAATTAAAATTTACAAAAATTTTACAAAGAACTTTACAAAAATTTACAGCTGAATAGTAACTTTACAAAAATTTTGCCTTATTTGTAAATTTCAACGGTTAATAGTGAAGTTTTTTATTAATTTATTTTTATTAAATATTTAATTATTTATTTTTAAAATTAGTTATTTTATATTTATATTTTTAAAATCATCAAGAATTATTTAAAAAAAATTCTAATAAGTTAATAACTAACCTCTTAACTATAGCTAATTATTATTTTTAAAATTTTTATTCTATATATAGAGAATTTTTTGAAATTTTAAATTTAAATTTACATAATCAAATCAAGTAGAAAAAATTTCATATAATTGATTATATAATTTATTAATAGGTTTATTAAAAATAAAACCTTCATTTGTTTTGCACAAAGAAAATATATTTCATAATTTTTTTTTCAATAAAATAACTTATTTTTTAATATTTAATTTTAAATTAAAAAATAAAATATATTATTTATATATAAAAATATCAATAAAATTCTTAAAATATATAGAATAAAGAAAAAAATATTTTTCTTAAAATAATTTAATTTTTATTTTAATTAAAAAATTATTTTTCATTAATTATTTTTCTAAATATTTTAAATATTAGAAAATATAAAAATATTTTTTTTAAAAATATATTATGTAAAATAAATGGAGGTTAAAATATTATATTTAATAAATAAGGGGAGAAGAGGATGGAGAGAGATAATAGTTATTTTTTTATGAAATAAAATTAAAATTAAATGATTTTAATGAGATAAACTAAGAAACATAGTATAGCTGACAGGGATCAGAATGAAAAAGTAGGACTGCAGCTAACAGTGACCAGAATGAAAATTACGGAGAAATTAAGGAAGGGGAGATAGCCAGAGATGGAAGTCCATTTAGCTGCGTCAATGGCATTTGGGATTTTGTATTGATCCTCGATCGTCAATCTCTTACTCTTCATCCATCCTCTCACCAGTGAGGAGCTGACATAGGCACGAAAGATAAATCACAAGCGAACTTGCGATGCATGTAAGTCCGTTTGAATAACTGCGAAAAGATTTGGCATGCTTTTATCTTTTCGTTTGTGACTAGAATTGAAATGGTAGCACTGTTTGGTTTAATTATATTTCTCCAAATTTTATAGAATTCAATTGAATTTCGTGTTTTGCTTGTATGATTTCCAATTCTAAAGAATTGGTTATAACTACAATCATTTCACAAAAATTAAGCAGCAATACTTTTTGGGCTAAAATTTCCTTATCAAACAATTTTCTATCAAGCATTCCTCTTTTGTTTATTAATTTACTAACTGACCAAGAAGAAGATGGAAACCACAAACTACCTTTCTATCTATTTACTATTAATATCTCTAGATAACTATGTAAGATATTTTATTTTCGTCCTAACTTTGTAACATCTAGGCATATTATGCACTTAGTTATGGCATTATTTATGTTATTTTGTAAAGTTCCTCTATTATGAGATGCAAATTAATTCTACATTTATTAGTATATGGTTAATAGGTTTATATGTTTTTTATTCTTATAAATTTATTAGGTATAAGATTTTGTTGATAGAGTAGAAAATTATAATGT